>NC_089492.1:92290524-92597776 GCF_036850765.1 Saccopteryx bilineata
TAGGCATTAGTATCAGAAAGTTTTAAACCAAACAAAGTAGGAGACTTAAAATAAATCACTAAAAATTTGTAGATTTCTAGTTATTACTTGGGAAAAACAGAAGCTATTGCTACTAAAGGAAATTGTAAAATGCAAAGTATTTTGTATTTTAAACAAGCACAAAATGCACTCTAGACTGTGCCAGGTTTTACTTAATGACTTGCAATGTTAAATTGTTATTGAGATATCACAGAATATTGAAAATATGTAAGTGGAAAATTAGTTCTTGAAACAATGTTTGCTCGAGTTGTTAGAGCAAGTTCATTTCCCCCCCCCTCAGGCAGATATTTTGAAAGTTGTACTGGCTTCATTGTCTAGAAAGAAGGTTAAAGAATAGAAAGTTAATCATCTCTGTTCATGTGTTATGTTACTAAGGATCAGCTCAAAACATATTAATTGACGAGATGGGATTGCAAAGGCTATATTTTGTAAAACTGATTCACAGAAGTCAGCCCCAGGCAGTTTTATTAATGTGATTGTATGTTTTCAGCATCTTTTATTTAATTCTCTTTTTGTAAGATCATGTCAAAATAATCATGGTTGATTGGGCTCCTGAGTTTCTTTCTCTTTCCCTCTCTCTCTCTCCCTTCTCCATTGCAAATTGAAATATTTATTGTTTTCTTTTTCCCTCCCTCCCTCCCTCCCTCCCCTTCCTTCCTTCCTTCCTTCCTTCCTTCCTTCCTTCCTTCCTTCCTTCCTTCCTTCCTTCCTTCCTTCCTTCCTTCCTTCCTCTTTCCTTCCTTCCTTCCTTCCTTCCTTCTTCTCTCTCCTCTCTCTCATCTTTAAAATCATGGCAGTTTACCAGAAACACATCTTGTCATTTATCATTTTGTATCAGTTTTTCTAGAGACATGGTGAACTCTTTCCTTCAAACTTGGATTCAAGTCTTCCTTTTATTTTTGAACAGTATTCTCCATTGCAAATTGAAATATTTATTGTTTTCTTTTTCCAATTTTTATCTTGTAGAGGCCACATCCTTCAATTTATGTATTTTAAACTTCTTATTCATTTTTAGTCATTTTGTTAATTTTGTTTTTGTCTTTCCCCCTCTGACACTCACAGTTTCTTAAATTTTATGGTCTCCTCTTTTTATGTTTTCTAAGTGACCTGCATTTCTGTGCCATTTAATTTCCTACCAACTCCTTTCCTGACCAACCAACATAATTTTTATGTCCTTCCATTTCTTGTCATGCCATTCTCCTTTATACTTTGCTTCTGTGTGTATGTTCGTGTGTGTGTGTGTGTGTGTGTGTGTGAGAGAGAGAGAGAGAGAGAGAGAATAAGTGTTTTGGTATCACTTTTCTTATTCTCAGACCTTCCTTACTCCTATACTGCCTTGCTTATATCATGGTTACATATTCCTTCTCCAATAGGCTTCACCTTTGGATAAGACCTTCAATGATGGGATGTCTGAAAATTCTTTATTTAGTCCAGCATCTCTAATGTGTAGTATCTAACAGGGCCCAGAGAACTTCACTCAACAACCCATGCCTTTTGAAGTAATTATTTTTAACAGTGGTATTATTTCTGTCCCTCAGGGTAAATGAAGCACCTGGCCTAGAACTCTTTAGATTTTTTCAGTCCTGTCTGCACCTGCATCAGCAGGGGTGTCTAGTCTAACTTTTATGATCTGAAAAATTCTCCTCATACATTGGGCCTTTGGTTACACTGAGTGTGATTGAAGAGTTTATTTGTTTGTTTCTGATCTTTTATGTTCAGAGGGCAAAAGAAGATACACATCCTTATTCTGCCATCTTAAATGTAAAGTCTCAAGAGTTTCCTTAAAGTTATCTCTATAATTTTATGACACTTGTTGGAATAAAATAGTAAAAAGAGTTGTAAGCCTCTTTATTGAGGAATCTTTCCTGAAGACCATTAATTTGTCTTGCCTACACTTGATAACACAAACACAATTCAGTAAAAAATAATAGTAGGTAAGGTTTGAGTGTGCTTATACATCAGTTAAGGTCCTCCCTAAATTCATAGGTGTATCAACCAATTTAATCTTCATAATCACCCTATGAAAATTATGCTCTTTTAGACTGAAATATCATTCAAGAGTAAGTCAATAGGTAGATTGTAACTTGTATTGTGCTATGTAACAGACATTAGGTTGTACTCAGCCAAACAATCTGGCTAGATTTGTGATTTTATTTCTACTATTGCTAAATGTGTTTCTGAAAGTCAGATAATGTGGTGGTATCAAAAACAGATATAATTGTCCTTATCAGTAGTGTTTAGAAAGAAATATTCCAATAAACAATTATCAGCCTTGAGAGAGCAGGGACCAGGAAAGAGTGAGTCCTTTTGTAACTGACAAGACCTTGGAGGTAAATTTCGATGGGTCAGGCAAGAAGCTACTGAATGTGAGCTTTGCTTTATCAGGAAAAGCTTTGATGCACAATTAAGTTACTCTTGATTTCCTTGAAGGGAAAAAGCCAAATAACTGAACAGAGGCCCAATATATATGTGAATAAAATATATATGAATAAAAGATGATTATTATCAGCTATATCTCAGTGTTCTTATCTTCCACTTATTCTTCTACCTCAGGATGAGGACTAAGCAATAAAGCAAAGAGGTTATTATAGTCGTTTCCATGTATTCTTTCAAAATACTTTTCATTTCTTTACCGCACCTGAGATAGAGGACTCCCTCTCTTTTCTATTTAGTCACCTGGTGATTACAGCTACTTATTTAGTTGAACTTTCAGGTGGTCCAGGAAAAAAATGAAATTGGCTGTCTGTATATTAAGTGAGCGCAGAGACCATTCTGCAATATTTCTTTTTTGTATTATTTTTAATATCAAGCCCATGCTGATTCATATGGTGCTTAGCACAATAACTCTTACAAAGTAGAAAATCAATAAATAGTTTTTCATTGAATGTAAATGTTAGCATGAGTTAATTTGAAATGTTACCCTCTTTGTGGTATTCTACCTGATCAGAATTCTTGAGTAAGGTAAGTATAAGACTTATCATCATTATATAACTAGAGAAAAGGAAACCTATTGTGGAAAAGACCTATAAATAGCTTCTTAGACTTCTAACTATACAACATATTATAGAGTTTAAGGTTATAGGCTTTAAGATCAAGTTGACCTGTGATATAATTCCAGATTTAACATTTCTTATTTTGAGAATTTAGATATGTGACTGAAATTCTTAGTCTTACTTTCTTCTTCTCTAAAGTAAGATTAATACATATTTCCAAGAACTTTATGAATATTAATATAAAATGTGAGTTAAAACACCTTTCATTGAGGTCTAACGAAAAAGAGATAGAACACTACCTCAAAGAATTAAAAATTCAAAAATATAGGAAGTTCAGCTGAGGACAGAGTCCCATAACATCTGCTTAGACATTATGCTTAATGTCTTTGTTTTTCTTGTACTAAAAGTGCTTATTGGGCCCCTATAAGATCTACTCTTATACCTTAAGTCTTATATGATGCCAGCCTGATAAGATGATCTATTTTAGCAGTAAAAACTGTTCATTTCCCTTTCTCATACCACATCTGTAAGGCAAATAGAACAAAGCATGTCTTGTAACAACCAAGATATTGAGTAAATATTACTGATATAAGATAATAAAAAACAAATAAGAACAGCATTCCAACTTTTCATAATCCTTTATCTCAACATAAAATATCCTTATTTCATTTTATGTAATATGCAAAGTGTAAGGTTTCTTTATCTTCACTTGGACCATAAACTGGCTACTGTGCATTTCTTCTAGAAATTTCCAGGTTCTTGTTCCCAAGAAAGCTGAAGAATGTTCCCATCTCTGACATCACTTGAGAAAAAGATGTTTAATTTATCTAGTGCTAGAGCTCTTACCTGTAAACAGACCTTGGTCTTTCCAAATCTCAGTTTCTTACTTCTGTCATCAGAAATAGAGCCTATAAACCTCTAGTCCACTTTAAGTTTTCTGCAAAGAAAATATAGACTTATTAATAATTAGCTTATTTAGTCTTAAGAAAATTTTATTAGATATTAATTCTTATGTGACCCATAGCTTTATCTTCTATTTTATTTTGTGTTTTTAAAATTTATTTACTTATTTATTTGTATTGAATTTATTGGGGTGGCATTAATTAAATTGTATATGTTTTATTTGTAAAATTCTATAATACATCTATTCATTATATTGTGTGTTCATTAACTCAATTCAAGTTTCTTTCTATTTATCCTTTATTTTATGTTTTTATTTACCCTTTATTTTAAAACAGACTTTACAAATATAAAAACAAACAAAGTCTGGTCAATACATTCTATATATAAACGTTTTCAGTCACCTGAAGAGTATAACTTTAATTCTTATTTTCATGAAATAATTATCATGATATTTTTACTATAGCTAGTTTCTCAGTCAAAATCCAATGTGATACCCAATGTATAGGGCACATTCAATTAAAGGAAGCTGTTCTTTTTATTATCTGTTGTTTTGAATGACATAGCATTAAACAGAAATGGTGCTGTGTATAAGTACACACATACTGATATATATGTATATGTATATATACACATGACATATATATCATATATATACACACATACATACAAATAGAGAGTATATACTATGTATACAAAGGTATTAAATACATATACTGAATATATTCTGGCAAATATAAACAGGGTTTGGAATAAAATGAAGATATTGATTTTAGAAATAAATAATGTAGGCATACAAATAGTAATTGAAGAAAAATTTAAAATATTTGTCTTAGCTCCCTTTGTTCAAATGATTTATAATATTTATGATATGTAATTTGGGTAACTAAATAAATATACTGCTCATACAGAAGCAAATAACTTATTAGATTCATTTTATTTGTAACTAACTTTCTCAAAGAATAAAGAAATTTTAACAGATTGAATTTATTACTTACTCTAAATTGGATTGAAATAATTTCTTGCTTATCCTATGTCAAAGAGGTCACTGGGTTTTCTTCTTTTTAAACACAAATTATGAATCTATTTTCTTTCTTAGATGGATTATATATGTAAAGAAAGTTGTGAAACAGAATTCAGAAAGAATCTCAAGATAAAATAATATTTTGACATCACTTTAAGTAAAAAGAAAAGTGAAATGTGTTACATTATGAAATAAAATTACAATTACTAAACACTAATAAGTGAGCTTATTTCATTCATATTGCCTAATTTAACCCAAACAAGGTAACAATATGGTAACTGTTATTCCTATTTGAATATGGAGAAATCAGGTCATAAAATTGCACAACTCATAAATGGCAATTTTACATTCAATTCCATCTTTTTCTCACTCAAACTATCCTGTTATTTTGTAAAATTACCAGCTTCCTTTTCATTTAAGTTGTCAATTCACATTCTAATAAACCAAGGAGATGAAAGATTAACACTCTCATGTGATTACTTTTCTATCCTTTCTGGGTTTCCCATTTATTATGAGTTTTCAGCTCTTCAAGAATTTCTGGCCCTGGCTCAGTGGTAGAGCGTCGGCCTGGCATGCAGAAGTCCCGGGTTCGATTCCCGGCCAGGGCACACAGGAGAAGCGCCCATCTGCTTCCCCACCCCTCCCCCTCTCCTTCCTCTCTGTCTCTCTCTTCCCCTCCCGCAGCGAGGCTCCATTGGAGCAAAGATGGCCCAGGTGCTGGGGATGGCTCCTTGGCCCCTGCCTCAGGCGCTAGAGTGGCTCTGGTCGCAACAGAGTGACGCCCAGGAGGGGCAGAGCATCGCCCCCTGGTGGGCAGAGCGTCGCCCCCTGGTGGGCATGCCAGTTGGATCCCGGTTGGGCTCATGCGGGAATCTGTCTGACTGTCTCTCCCCGTTTCCAGCTTCAGAAAAAAAAAAAAAAAAAAAAGAATTTCTGAGTAGGTTCTACTCAATATTACATCTGATGCAGGAGCTGGAGAAAAACCCCACTTGAGTTTAATTCTGCCTCTGGCACTTACTAGTTTGATGAACTTTCTAGATGTTACTGAGCCTCAGTACTCCCAAATTGTGTTATTTCCCAAGGGGTCTAGGTTGGTCCATCAATTTGCCCCATATCTACCAGGAATTTTAGGTTTCCCACATGCCTAGCCTAACCACACTTTATAAAATAGATCCATACCTCTCAAACTTTTAACTTTTTTTATCTTCTGGTATTTTTCTTGATGTAATAGATTGTATTTTGAAATTATTTTGCTTATGTTGTTTATTTCCTTTCATCTCCATAGAGTTAAGGACCTTGTTTGTATGATTATTATTCTATGCCCAGTACCTAGCACTATTTCTGGCACATAACTAATACTAAAAATATATTGAATGAATGGGGGAATCATTGAAAACCAAAGAGGCAATAACTTTAGGAAATTGTTTATTTAATTCTGCTCTGATTGTGGCACACATTATAACATATTTGTCTATAAATGAGGTAAATTTAGTGTTTATATTGAGTTAGAGTGTTAAGATCTGTGATTTTTCTAATTTATATCTGTTTCTTAATGGTGTGATCACACAAAAATTTTAAACATTCAACTAAAAACTAAAATAAATCAAATGTGTAACATTGTTGACATCTCCTAGAAGCATAAAGTAAAGAGGACACAAAATAAAAAAAAACAAGTTCTGAATAAAATTTCTTATGATGGGTTGACACTATGTTCTGAGAACTTAATTCTAAACACAACTAAGAAAATTGTTCAAGGTATATTAAAAGTTGGGATAGCAAAGAGCTTAGAATTTTTTTTAAAATATCATGCAAATTTATTGTTTTGTGCTTAATGATAGAATGTCTTGAGATTTGTAAAGACAATTTCTTCAGCAATTATCTTATATGAATTAATATTGTTTTATAGATACTAAATATATTTGTTATATTGTTATGTAGTCATAAAGACTACTAAAGAATATTTTAAACAAATACATTATAATCTTTATAAAATAATAAAAATAATTATTTATCTATTAATGCAAGATAGTATGTTTTTATTTTGATAAATATTTAAATGTATATATTTGTATATAGTCACCATGCCTTCCCTGTGTTTATAGCTACTGCCAAAAAAAGGCCATTTCAAGTTAGGAAGAACTAACATCTTAATAATATTGAATCTTTCTCAATGTTTATAAACATGAATTATCTCTTCACTTATTTAGTTTTATAAAGTTTTTGATCAGAGTTTCATAGTATTTTGGGGGGTGTTAATGCAATGATATATATTTATATATATGTATATGTAACATATATATATATTAATTTCAAATTCTACTTGTTTGCTGCTAGTATATAAAAGGACAATTTTAGTGTTGTATCCTGTAATCTTTCTATAATCACATACAGGTTTCAGGAGGGTTTTAATTTTTTTTGCAAATTCTTTCAGATTTTCTACAAAGACAATCACCATCTGCAAACAAAGGCAGTTTATTTTCTTCCTTCTTAATCTGTATCTTTTTAATTTTATTTTCTTGTCTTATTGCATTAACTAGAATTTTTATTATAATGTTGAAAAGCAGTAATGAGAGGAGATAGCCTTGAGTTGTTTTAGTGGAAGAGTTTTTAGCTTTTCACTTTTAAAAAGAAATATTTTTGATAACCTGGAAGGCAAAGTACAAATAATTTTAAAGAGATATTTTGAGATAATTGAAGGAAATGCTTAACTGAATTCCATGCAAGAAATCTTATAAGGTACTCACTAGTTCAGAAGTTTTAAACTCATCCATCCTCATTCTCTCTTTTTTTTAGATATGTCTTAGATAATTTTGAATAGTCAACAGTTTTCTTAGGTAATAATAGCTAAAATTATATTCACACTGAAATATTGAAAGCTTTACCTCTAAGATCAGGAACAAGACTAGGACTTCTACTCTCACCACTTTTGTTTAACATAGTACTGAATGTCCTATCCAGAGCAATTAAGAAAGAAAAAAATAAAAGACATCCAAATCAGAATGGAAGAAGTACAATTGTCTTTATCTATAGATGCTATAATACTATACACAGAAAATCTTATAGATTCAACCAAAAATATAATTGAAACTAATCATCAAATTTAGTAAATATACAGATATAAAATCAGTTTTGTTTTCATAAAAATTTTAAAAGATAAAATTTAAAAACCTATCTCATTCATAATAGCATCAAAAATAATAAGTTACTTAGGAATAAATTGAATCAAGGATGTAAAAAATCTGTACAATAAATACTACAAGACATTGATGAAATAATTTGAAGGAAACACAACCAAATGGAAAGATAGTTTATGTTCATGGATAAGGAAAATTAATATTATTAAAATATACAAACTTCCCAAAGCCATTTCTAGATTCTGTGCACCTTCTATTGGCATTTTTCACAGAAATACAACAATAGTAACACTTGTATGGATGCAAAAGAACCCAAAGCCAAAGAAATCCTGTAGAAAAAGAATAACACCAGAGACATAATGTCACCTGATTTCATATTACACTACAAACAAAACAGAAACTTTAGTCTACAATACAAAAAATCGTAATTAAACCAACATGGCACTGGCATAAAGACAGATACATAGGCCAATTGAACATAATGGAGAGCCAAGAAATAAACCTCAACAAATACAGTCAACTAATATTTGACAGAGAGTCAGAAATACTTAATGGAGAAAGGATAGTCTCTTCAACAAATGGTGTTGGGAAATCTTAATGAGTACATGCAAAAAAATGAAGTTGAACACCAATCTTACACTATTCACAAAAAACACTTCAAAATGGATTAAAGAGTTAAATTCTTAGAAGAAACCATAAGGGAAAATATCCTTGACATTGGTCTTGGCAATTATATATGTATTATATAACACCAAACACACAAGCAACAAAAGCAAAAATAAACAAGTGAGACCATATCAGATTAAAATGCAGAATAAGGGTTTGATTATAGAATAAGGGTTTGATATCCAAAATATATAATATAAAGAACTCATGAAACTCAATAACAAAGAAGCAATCAATTTAATTGAAAAGAGAAAAACTCATGGACATGAACAACTGTGTGATGATTGGTGGGGTGGGAGGAGGTAGAAGAAGAAAGAAGGAGGATAAACAGTGATGGACAAAGACTTGATTAACTTCAGAAAGTGAAAACACAATACAAAGTACAGAGCTGTGTTGTAGAATTGGGCAATTGAAACCTATAAAATTATGTTAACCAGTGTCACCCCAATAACTTCAATTTAAATAATAGGCAGAGGTAATGAATAGACATTTTTTCAAAGAAATCATACCAATGGTCCATAGGCATATGAAAATATGCTCAACACCACTTATCAGGGAAATGTATATCAAAATCACAATGAGAAATTACCTTACACATGTTAGAATTACTATTGTACAGAAGTATAGAAGACAAGTGATAACAATTGTTGGTAAAATGCAGAAAGCTTGGGCACTGTTAATGGGAATGTAAATTGGTCCAGTCACTGTGGAAAACAGTATGGAGTTTCCTCAAAACTTAAAAATAAGACTACCATATGATTTAGCACTCCCACTTCTGAGTATATATCCAAAGGATGTGAAAGCAAAATGTTAAAAAGATATTTCTATCCTCGTGTTTATTGCAACATTATTCACAATAGGCAAGACATGAAAACAACCTAAGACTCCATCAGTAGATGAATGGATTAAAAAAATGTGGTAAACATACACAATGAAATATCATTCAATCCTGAGATGAAGGAAATCCTGCCATTTGTAAAAACATGGATGGAGCTTGAGAGCATTAGGCTAATTGAGACAAGTCAGACAGATAAAGACAATATTACGTGATAACTTGTAGGTGAAAAACAAAAAGCTGAACTCAGAAAAACAAATAATAAAATAGAATAGGGGTTGATTTGAAGAGATGTTATTTAAGGGTACAAACTTACAACTAGTATATAAATAAATCCTAAAGATCTAAAAAATGGAATAGTAATTATAGTCAACAATATTGTGTTATAAACTTTAAAATTCCTAATAGACTAGGTCTTAATTGTTCTCACCATAAAAATGAAATAATTATGTGGCATAGGAGAAGTGTAATGATACCCGTGGTAAACATTGCAATATATAAATGTATCAGACATGGTATAACTTAAACTTAAACAATGCTACATGTCAATTATATCTCAGTTAAAAAAAAAAATTTCTACCTGACCAGGTGGTAGAGCAGGGGACAGAGCATTGACATGGGATGCAGAGGACCTGGATTCAAAACCCCAAGGTCATTGGCTTGAGCACGGACTCATCAGCTTGAATGCACGGTCACTGGCTAAGCATGGGATTGTAGACATGGCCCCATAGTCACTGGCTTGAGCCAAAGGTCATTGGCTTGAGCAAGGGGTTACTGGCTTGGCTGTAGACCCCTGGTCAAGCACATATTGGAGAATAATCAATGAACAACTAAGATACCACAATGAAGAACTGATGCTTCTTATTTCTCTCCCTTCCTGTCTGTCTGTCTCTATCTGTCCCTCTTTCTTTCTCTCTGTCTTTGTCTCTTTCACTAAAAAGAAAAAAAAATTTTAATATCTGTCAAATCATTGACTGGCACTTTAGAATACTGAAATTTTTCCTCAGAAATTTAGCCAATTCAGTCAATATATAGGTAGAATCATTTTAGAATTTTTTAAATAAACCATAAGTTAGGATTAAAGTATTAACTTTAAATAGAACTAAATGAAACCATTATACCTTCAACCTGAAAAAAATAACAAGGTCACTTAGTAAAGCTTTATGACATTACTGTTACAGTACATAATAAATATTCTCAGGCAAAGGCAAATAATTATCTATTATCTTTATATAGCAGGACACCAAAGAATGTCATCTATGACAGTGGTGCATTTAAATGATAGAACTAGTGACATATTTTGTTTGGATCAAACACTTCAAAAAGTGAAAGATAAACATTTTATTGTTTGAAAGTCTTGAAGGAATTTATAACCTTAATTATTTGGTTATAAAAAATAAATATTACAAGAATAGTATGAGATGATTAGTTCCTTTCTCCATAAAATTAATCCTAATAGGTCTGTGTACTCAAGTTATAGCATTAATTTAACAAGAAAGGGAACATATGTTTTAGAAATGCCAATCTGAATTCCAACTGGCTCAGCTTCTATTCTCTAATACTAGTAGATTGATTTGCTCACAAATATTTTAAAATTTACCTATTTCTCAACTACTTGTCAATTATTTCATAAATAATATTTATTATAGGAAAGCACATATAAAGATATCAGCAATAAAATGATCAAAGATAGAAAATTTTTCTGAGTACTCTGGATAAAGTCTTTCAGCTAAACATTTTTTGACATTTAGCTACAGAGTAAATCTCAACTTATAAAATTTGACAATCAATTGGATAGGCTAGTTTCATAGAAGAGAAAGAAGTATTCTAGTAATAGTGGTCACAGAGGGACACTTAGGGGTTGAGACAGGGAAAAATTTGAAATTATTAGAATTTCATACTGCCAATGGAGGAGTAGTCCAAGGGATCTGCTCTTTCATAATAACAAAATTCATGGTTAAAATGAGTGGCACTCATATCTACAAGGAAATTACATTTTTGTTATTTTGTGGAAATTCAAGTGACAAAGTTAATGAGTGCTAGATTCCTCATCAGAGCAACATCATTGAGTAGGTTTGCATAATTAATATTTTTTATTAATGCTAATGTTGATATAGACTGTCCTGATGACTTTTCTGCATACCAAATCTGAAACTTACAAATAGGGCCTTCGGTATCAGAGCATAGAGGACCTTTATATCCCATTTCTCTTAGGGGTACGTTGTTTATCTGAAAGGTAAAATGTTTACATTAGCTGCCACTTTTCAGATTTTCTATGTCCCCTTGAAATGTCCCACATGCTGGAAATACACCAGATCTAATTTCTCATCTCAAATTTTTAGTCTTTCTGACAACAGTCCCATTTTGGGTCTTAGATTACTTATCAAAATAGAGGAGAGAGATCATTTTATTTGAGCAGTTGGGTCTAAATCAGTATACTATCTGAAAATACCTTGAAGTCAATATCTAAATTTCCTGTGGATTCTTTCCTTCCTTGCTCAAAGCCTTGTATAATATATTTTGTCAAATGAACTTTTAAAGGAGAAACATAAGAACTATATCATATAATTTTCTTGTAATCTTTCTTGGGAATCATTTGCTTGTAATTCTTACATCCTTTTTAGTTCCCACCTTGTAGTTCTCAATCATTTTATCCATCCGAGGGATCCTGATTGGATGTATTAATTAGTATGAGTCTTACAGCCCTGGAAAACAGCTGTTGAATAATATTTTAACCTCTGTGGAAAATTTGTTGTCTATCCTTCATTGTTTTCTTCTAACATTTTAAACTCTTTAAGGTATAATTTGATACCACAAGATGTATCCATAATAAGTGTGTAATCCAATGGTTTCTACTGCAAGGAATTGTACACTGCAGTTTTATAAAACTACAATCATTCCCCAAAGTTCTCTCATGTCCCTGTAACCACTACTAGGCTGAAGCAATCCCTACCTAATATGCTCTCTGTCTTTATCATTTTACCTTGGCTAGTAATATCACATAAATGGAAACATTCATTACATAGAATTGTATTTTTGGCTTTTTTCACTTGTATGATAAGTTTCAGATTTATCCATGTTGTTGCACGTATCAATAATTTGCTCATTTTTATTACTGAGTTGTGTTACATTGTACAAACACCCTGTAATTTGCATATCCACTCACTTGTTCATGAGTACTCAGGTTGTTTCCAGATTTTAGCTAACACAAATAAGACTGTTACAAATATTCATGTAAGAGATTTTGTATGAATATCTTCTTTCCTTTATTTAGGTAAAGGTAAAGAATCAGAATAGCTGTTTCATGTAGTAGGTAAAAGTTTAATTTTAAATGAATTGCCAAATTTGTTTTCCATATGATTATAAAATTTTACATTCTAACTGACAATATATTAGGGTTCTAGTTTATTCATATCCTTGCAAAAGTTGGTCTTTTCCAGATTTTTGGTTATAACTGTTGGGGGAAAGCCCCCAAAGTCTAAATTTAGGATCAATTTTGAAGAACTGACGTATCCTTATCCAAACTCATACAAGCTTTAAGGAAAGCTTACATGCACAGACACAGCAGCTGCTTCCACACAATGGTGGTGGGCTGGTCAAAATCCATACCCTTTCAGAACATACCTCTCCTTTTTATAGGGGGTTAATATCAAAACCATATGGTAGGTACTTATGTAGACCACAATGCATTTCAAAGTTAAAAGAGAACATCAGGCAGTTGTTACACTCTATACATTCATTAACCTTTCCTCCTGGGACACGATATCTTTGCTTGGCAGCCCACTGGCTTTGGAGTCCAGTGTGAAGTTGCAGAGAGTCACAGAGAGCACTCACTGAGTGTGCAGTACTCCCCAGATGCCTCTGCTCCTGGAGCCATATTTCATCTCTATAGTGAGTTTCCCTCCAAATCCATTCTAGTCAGTGTGGAATGCTCTTAAATATTGGTTTTAATTAGCTAATTAATCAATCAACTTTTTATGTGTGTGTTTTTTGTTTTTTTTCTGAAGTTGGATACGGGGAGGCAGTCAGACAGACTCCTGCATGCGCCCGACCGAGATCCACCCGGCATGCCCACCAGGGGGCGATGCTCTGCCCATCTGGGATGTTGCTCTGTTGCAACCAGAGCCATTCTAGCGCCTGAGGCAGAGGCCATAGAGCCATCCTCAGCGCCCTGGGACAACTTTGCTCCAATGGAGCCTTGGCCGTGGGAGGGAAAGAGAGAAACAGAGAGGAAGGAGAGGGGGAGGTGTGTAGAAGCAGATGGGCGCTTCTCCTGTGTGCCTTGGCCGGCAATCGAACCTGGGATTCCTGCATGCCAGGCCAACACTCTACCACTGAGCCAACCGGCCAGAGCCTTTTTATGTGTTTTTTAACCATACGTATACTTTTTGGTAAATTGTCTCTTCAAAACTTACTAATTTTGTAAGTTGAGTTGTGTTTCCTTGATATTTAGTATTGAAAAGTTGTTTCACATGCAGGCACAAGTTCTTCATCAGCTATGTAATTTATAAATTGGTTTTTCTTTTCATTTACTAAATAGAGCTTTCAAGCAGAAGTTCTTAATTTTGATGAAGTCTATCATTTTAAAAAAAATCAATTTGCTTTTGATAGCATATCTAAGACATTTTAGTCTAACCCAAGATCATGAAAATTTTCTTCTGTTTTCTCTAAAAAATTTTAGTTCATACATTTTTGTACAAAATAGATTGAAAACACCAAATGTTGATGAGCAAGTGGATCAATAAATTTCTCACTCTTGTGCTTTGTAGGGAAATACAAAAATAATACTACACTTTTCAAAATGTTCTGGGAATGCATATGAAAATATACTTAAACCAATCATGTCACCTAGAAATTCTACACCAAGGTGTTTACCCAAGCAAATTAGAATAGGTGTCCTAAAATTACTGTACAAGAATGTTCATATCAGTTTTATTTTAAATATTCAAAACAGAAAACAATACAGATGCCTATCCATAAAATACTTTCTTAAATATATTGGATATAGTAAAACAATAGAATACTACAAAGCAATGAAGTGGAACAAATGACTATATATACAGCATCATGGATGAATCTTAGAAACAGTATACTAAATGTAAGAATCTTTACCCTAAAGAACATAATTTTATTTATAAAAAGATCTGCAATAAGAAAAATAATATGTTCCAGATAAAATAAAAACAATAGTTATTCTGGTGTAATTGGGACTCAGATCACACAGATTATATATATATATATATATATATATATATATATATATGTATTTTTTTAAACTCAGTGAATGTATGCTTAAGATCTGTATATTTTATCTTATATAAACAGCATAAAAACAACAATAACTTTAAGCAAATTTTATGTTCTACTTAAAATTTATGCTGAAGTATTTAAGAGGATTTTTTTTTCTGAATACTATTTGCAATGATTTTATTGATATTGTCTTTCTCAAGGGAATGTTTTCAACCTGGGCTCCTCAGTTGTGGATTTTTACATCTAAAAGTATAAATACAGAAAATTTGTCTATATAACTGATTTCACTCACTACTCAATAATTTAAAACATTCTATTTATTTTCAGAAAACAGAGATACGTTACAGAACAGAACACAAATTTTCCAAGAAAGTTTAACATATAACCTGTGACTTCAAAAGACACGAGTTTGTGTTGTGTTCATTCAGACTCTGCCTTAGCAGTCTCTGAATATATACATTCAATCTTCTATGTTTTATGAGGCATTTTAGTGGAGAAGTTCGAAAAACCCTGCAACTAAAACAAAAGATCAAGAATGAAATTATGTGAGATTTGGAAATCTTTTAATACAGATTTCATCTTAGCAAGCACAGCTTGCTAGAAAAAGTCACTTCTCTGTCTCCGACTTTGATTCTGCAGGGGCACTTTGATGTTAGACTTAATCATTGCTGTTAAAACCATCCAGAGAGGCATTTAACATCTGGTTCCAAATAATAGGCATAGGGTTCTGTTATCATAGATCATAAAACGTCATTGTTGCTCTGTCAAGAAATACATAAAACTCAGCAAGAGAATCTAAACTAATTTCTGTATATACAGTTACAATAATTGCTTTTGAAGAGAGGTGCTATGGCAGAAATTTTAAATAAGTAGGACAGGTTTCATGTTCTGAGATCAGAAAGTGTAATTCCTGAGCTCAGTAAATATATAAAAACTAAATTTTGATGCCAGTTTTCAAGAACAAAGTTGGATTACTTGTCCCACCTTCTTTTTGAAATGTGTCCAGTTAAGAGCATGAATGGACTAGCAAGATAAGGAAAGGATGATCAAATCTATGTTTGGTCATGTTGAGCTTGCATTTATAAACAGGAAGTAAAATCTAAAAATGTCAAATGTATACTATGCATATATATATAAATATAAAATATGCTTATATATAATATGTTTATATATATATAATATGTTTATAACAGTTAAGTATACATAAGTGCATTACCGCTCAATTACTGGTAGTAAAAACAGATCCTAGATCCTTCTGGTTTTCTAAAATTTCAGGACTAAGCAAAAGAAGTGAAATTGGAAAGGAATCAAAGAAGGTGCTACCAAGTAATTTAGAAGAGAAGAAGTATAATGAAGAATCATGGCAAAGACACAGACATTACATTAAGGCAGGGATCCCCAAACTTTTTACACAGGGGGCCAGTTCACTGTCCCTCAGACCATTGGAGGGCCGGACTATAAAAAAAACTATGAACAAATCCCTATGCACATTGCCCATATCTTATTTTAAAGTAAAAACAAACAAACAAACAAAAAAACAGGAACAAATATAATATTTAAAATAAAGAACAAGTAAATTTAAATCAACAAACTGACCAGTATTTCAATGGGAACTATGCTCCTCTCACTGGCCACCAATGAATGAGGTGCCCCTTTCGGAAGTGCGGCAGGGGGCCGGATAAATGGCCTCAGGGGGCCACATGCGGCCCGCGGGCCGTAGTTTGGGGACCCCTGCATTAAGGGATAGATAAGAGCAGTTCAAACATCCTAAGTACTACAGAGATATGAAGGAGAAAGAAGACTAAGCACCATTGAATTTGGCAAATTATTTACCTATTTGGGCAAGAGGTGGTTTGTTTAAAAAATTCTAAATTCCTAGTTATTAATTTCTTCAGACTTTGCTCAGCTGCTTTAGGAATTACGCATAAAGCTACCATTCCTCAATCGTTATAGGAATAATGTTCTAATCTAAGAACTTACTTGGATATCTGCCCCTAAGAAGAAGGAAATCAAAAAGCTATATGCTCTTATTGTACTATGCCATCTCTCCATCATTGAATTCAAGCTTGTGTCTCTCAAGAAAAGTCAAATTAGGCAATGATATGCCTTAGATTTTACCAACATGCTAACCCATCTGAGACATTCACTGCATTAATTTAATTAATTTGAGCCTGCCTGAGCAGGCGGTGGCGCAGTAGATAGAGCCTCGGACTGGGATGCGGAGGACTCAGGGCCGAGATCACGAGGTCACCGCTTGAGTGCAGACTCATCTGGTTTGAGCAAAGCTCACCAGCTTGGACCCAAGATTGCTGGCTCGAGCAAGGGGTTACTTGGTCTTCTATAGCCCCCGGTTAAGGCACATATGAGAAAGCAATCAATGAACAACTAAGGTGCCCTGGCCGGTTGGCTCAGTGGTAGAGCGTCGGCTTGGCGTGCAGGAGTCCCGGGTTCGATTCCCAGACAGGGCACACAGGAGAAGCACCCATCTGCTTCTCCACCCCTCCCCCTCTCCTTCCTCTCTGTCTCTCTCTTCCCCTCCCGCAGCCAAGGCTCCATTGGAGCAAAGTTGGCCCGGGTGCTGAGGATGGCTCTGTGGCCTCTGCCTCAGGCACTAGAATGTCTCTGGTTGCAATAGAGCAATGCCCCAGATGGGCAGAGCATCGCTCCCTGGTGGGCATGCCGGGTGGATCCTGGTCAGGCGCATGCAGGAGTCTGTCTACCTGCCTCCGCATTTCCAACTTCAGAAAAATACAAAAAAGAAAATGAACAACTAAGGTGTTGCAACAAAAAACTAATGATTGATGCTTCTCATCTCTCTCCATTTCTGTCTGTCTGTCCCTATCTATCTCTCTCTATGACTCTCTGTCTCTGTAAAAAAAAAAAAAGATAAAAAATTAATTTGAGCCCAATGCAGGGGAAAATGAAAACATTCACATTAACAAATACCACCTACTTGTACTTTATCTGAAACAACCCCACATGACAACAAAAAAGAAATGTTTATAGAATCCTGTTCTAGCACATCTCCTTTCTCTATTATAATAGAGTGAAAGACTACTTATGGAATTCAACAATTGCTTATAAATATATTTTATTCATTTTAGTTGTCAAAGCAGATTTCCCCACAGTGCTTCAAATGAATGCCCATGTCAAGGATTTCCAATACACTCTCAAACAGCATTGTCTATATTTAACAAATATTCCCACTCATAGCAAACTCTATCTATACTGTAAACTGTAAAGCTAATGACTTTATCAAAAAAATTTTTTCTCATTCCAAAGAAAAAAGACAGGTTTGCGGAAGACCAGTTTCTCTACAGCCTTTTTATTTTCTAATCGATTTCTTTAAAAAAAATTATTGAGTTTATTAAGGTGACACTGGTTATAAAATTATACAGATTTCAGATGCACTATTCTGCAATACATCATCTGGTGTTACATGTTTGTTCACTACTCAAGTCACATCTTCATCTACAAGCCTTTTATACAGTGCCACCCATATGTACCTATATTCTGTCACAACAATAAGCAGAATATAGTGAAGCCCAGAAGATTGTCTATTAATACTGTTCTCAAATATTTTGTAAAGAAAAACAATTTTTTTAATTTTTTCAAAACTCATGAGCAAAGTAGGACTGAACAAAGACATTATTGGGTGTTGTAAAAATTGAGGCCAACCTGCTTTCTTATTTTATTCATTCATTAATTTAAACAATTTAGTTAAACAATCTAGTTCTCTTCAAACTCTTCTCCCTTACTTCCCTTTTTCCTTCCTTCCTTTCTTTCTTCAATCATTCTTTCCTTCCTTCTTTTTCTTCTACTTTTCTTTCAATAGTTTCTAAGCATGTAATGAATGCTTACAAAGTGCTATCTACATTGTCATGATCCCATAAGTAAAAACAAGAATAATAAAGAAAAATTAAATTAATAACATTTGCTCAGAATTGAATGGTAACCATATGCAGAATTAAAAAATTCACTCCTAAAATTTCCCTAATTTTCTTAAACTACAATCAGACTTAGTGGGGCTTCCTGTGTGTTTGGCTTCAGTTGACCACAGATGAGTGATATTCAGTTTCTTGCATAACCTTGTTATATTTCACTTTAATTTCAAATTCAAAAATTTTTAAATAACATTTATTATCTTTTTAATCAAGTCAAAGTTCTCTCATTAAGCCAGACTTGTCATTTTAGATCAATATTTAATTTCTATACTTTCACTATTCTCTAAT
This sequence comes from Saccopteryx bilineata, assembly GCF_036850765.1. Taxonomy (NCBI): domain Eukaryota; kingdom Metazoa; phylum Chordata; class Mammalia; order Chiroptera; family Emballonuridae; genus Saccopteryx; species Saccopteryx bilineata. Next base: position 92,309,598 of record NC_089492.1, read on the forward strand.
AATCAAATACTATACATATTTATAGTTCCTTCTTATATCCTCCATTTTTCTGCCCCCTTTCTAAGGCATGTCCTTCATCATTTTATTCCAAGATGACCAAAATAATGTGTAAACATTTTTATGCAGAATTTCTTCCCTTTTACCTCTAAATTGATTTATGTATCATCTATGGCCAATATTTAAAAAAAAATTATTCTATTGTCTCACATGTGTTCAGTGACTCCTCATTTTTTAAAGATTAACAATTTAAATACTGTAATTTTGTGCTTAACAATCTACTACCTTTTGTTTTTCTGCTAGAAGTATTTAAGCCAATCAGATTGACCCTCTAATTCAAAATAATAAAACCATAAAGCAGGGGTCTCAAACTTGCGGCCCGCGGGCTGCATGCGGCCCGCCAAACAATTTTGTGCGGCCCAAAGACTAATCCATGAAGTTCAAAATATTTTGGATAAAATTAAGTAAGCCTAGGGGCCTACTTGTAGTTTTCATTTCTCTAGCATCCTAGCTAGATATTAGCTTAGTTAACAGCAGTTGTGATGCGAACTACAGTTTCTGGTCGTTTTGTGACACTGAGTAAACTGCATGTACGATTGTGCTTGTTGTACTGATTTTTTTTTGTTTTCAACTGCAGTGAGAAAAGTGCTGCATAACAGTTGCCTTTTGTAGACCTAGTGCGGCCCGCCGAAAGGCTGTGATCTTGCTCTGCGGCCCACATACTGAGTTGAGTTTGAGACCCCTGCCATAAAGGGACAAGAGGATGAAGGGTCAGGTGACTTATCACATCCCATCACGTTTATTAACAAAGTTGATATGCTGAGCTGCTGTCTAGAGAGCTCTCCTACCTGCAGTCTCATCTAATTCTACTATAAAACCGACAAGCCTGTGTTCAAGGAAGAGCATGGCTGCCTTCAAGCTCTGCCTCCCTTATGACTCCTTTATTGGCATGACTACCTTTGAAAATTTGGGCAGAAAATTTCAACCTTAAGTCTATATTATCAAGATCATGGGGTAAATAATGAACAATTGAGTAGATGAGATAATATAGGATGTGTTAGGATCTCTCACCCAAAGGACTACTGAGCATAGTTACTCTTCAGCAGTAATGCCCCTAACTTCACATTCTGATATTTTTTCCCTTAAATGTAATGATCTCATTTAGATTCCTTTAAAGATGGTAGGTTGAACACATACATTAGTTTCCACTTCTTTGTGAATTATAACCAAAGTTATAGTGTAACTGTCTTTGGAAGATGGCCGAATGGGAAATAGGTTTGTTTGATGCATGTTCATATGTCTGTGTGTATGATTGGGGGATTGAAGTCTACGAAAGAAAGCCAAATAATGTTTTGCAGAAAATGACTAAAACTGAAATGTAAAAAAAAAAGTAGCCACACAGAAAAGTTATTTAGAGAAACAGATGCAAATACCAACATAATTGGTTAAAATATTTAAAATATTAAAACAAACTACTGACCTCTTGGCAGCACCAGATGTATGTGAAACCCAGAAAAATGACATCTGAACTACATTTAAGTATAACTTTTATAAAAAAAATAAACACTACACAATTAATTACAAAACATAACTGTCTCATTTTAGTAAATGGTATCAATGGTTGAGACACACATACATCAGGCACAAAACAAAAGATGTGATTTCTGCAGGGAAACACTGGCTGGCTGGCTGGCTTCCAGAAGGCTGATAGTATGTCATAATTGTGCTCAGTGTATTGTGGGTCAAGAATTGGCCCTCAGCAGTGTACACTCAGCTCTGATATCAGCATGCCAAGAGTAGATGCTGCTAGTGATGGCAGATTCAAGGGGAACAAGTCTACAAAGCAGATGTATAAAATAAAAATGTTGCTATCGAAATATTCAGTGAAAAGTATAGCTTGTGAAGGAACCAAATATTTGGATTTACATGATCAGTTATTCTCTTTTTATATCCAGATCTACTTGTGCAACTGTGTACAATAAGAATAGCACTTAACTAACGTACAATACAAAATACAGACAGGATGGAGAAAGAGCGTTAGTGTTCTTGGTTTATATGGGCCAGTCTTGTCCCATGTGTCTGTCATAGAGCAGGGGCTAAATAGACCTTCTCCTTCTTAAACTCCTTCAGATGAGAACATGTTAATGAATCAACATGTGTACTGTAGACCATACAGTGACTGAGGCAAGCAAGCACTCTCAAATATATGATAACACTGCTTCGTCTCCATGGTGATTTTGAAGGTAGATGCATGATTTAAAATAAGTTTTTTGCCCTGGCCAGTTGGCTCGGTGGTAGCGCATTGGCCTGGCATGCAGAAGTCCCGGGTTCGATTCCCGGCCAGGGAACACAGGAGAGGCACCCATCTGCTTCTCCACCCCTCCCCCTCTCCTTCCTCTCTGTCTCTTCCCCTCCTGCAGCCAAGGCTCCATTGGAGCAAAGATGGCCCGGGCGCTGGGGATGGCTCTTTGGCTTCTGCCCCAGGCGCTGGAGTGGCTCTGGTCGTGACAGAGCGACGCCCCTGGTGGGCGTGCAGGGTGGATCCCCGTCGGGCACATATGGGAGTCTGTCTGACTGCCTCCCCGTTTCCAGCTTCAGAAAAAAATAAAAAATACAAAAATAAGTTTTTTAAATATTTAATTTCCCTCCTGTATTACACAAATCAGAAGACTCCTTAGGGAAAAAAAACAAACAACAACAAAAAAAAACCCAGATAAATTACTTTTCTTTATTTTCATTTTTTTTCCAGAATAACTTCATTTTCTTTTTCCTTTATCTGTTTCACAGAAAGTGATGCATTTCCATCCTGAAATCTATATTGTGTCACCTGAAGCAGGTATACCACAGTGATTTGAATCAAGAATCATATAAATCATGTGTGATTGATAACAGAGTTTTATGCTGGCAGCAGAAAATGAATTACGATAAAGAATAATCGGCCCTGTCGAGCTAGAAGGCAGGCATTGTGGGGCTTAATGCCATATAAATATAAAGCCCTAAGATTTTAGAGTTTTATGCAGTACTGCCATAAATCATGACACAAAACATTTCTGTATTTCACAGATCATGCACACACATCCTTTTTTGTCAGTTGACAGACACATTTCAGGATACATTAGGCTGGTTTCTGCTGTGTTTCTGTGATCAAAATATGTCTTGTTCCTAGTTACATCCAAGAGAGGAGAAAATGTTTCAACAAGCCATGTAGCAGAGCTTTAAAGAACTGGATCATCCCCCAAAATTGAGGCTAAAGCAAGGCAAAAAATTTCCCCAATTTGCCAGCACTTATAATGAGGCAGTACCAACAACAGTATTATTATATTTATTAAGGCATAATTTATATGGAATAATATGCTCAGATATGAAGTGTAAGATATAGAACGTTCTTATCACTTAAAAAATTTCTTCATGCAACTCACCAATTTACCTTAATCTCAATTCCTTCTCAGAAATCCATTACTGTTCTAATTTCAATGATCATGTATTGGTTTTGTCTGTTCTGAACTTCATATAAAATCTATAATAATATGGAATGCATTCTTTTGTGTCTGACTTCTTTTATTCAACATGTTTTTGACACTAAATCATTTTTTTGTGTATATTAGTTGTTCTTTCCTAGTTATTGCTGAATAGAAATCTCATTGTATTAATATACCACATTTTGTTCTACTGATGGATGTCTGGATTGTTTCCATTTATTCCCCCACTGAATAAAATTTCTAAGGTAATTCCTTTAAGTCTTTGTGCCCTCATTTCTCTTAGCTATATACCTAAGCATGGAATTGCTGGGTCATTGCATAAGTGTTTGCTTATGACAATAGAAACTGCCAAAGACATTTTCAAAATAGCTGTGCAATTTCACATAACAATGAAAAATATATGAAAATGTCCAATCCGCCACATCATCACTAATTTTTGGTATTATAAGTCTAATCTATTTTGATGACTGTGAAACAATATCTAGCTATGGTTTTAATTTACATTTCCATGTTAACTAATGATATAAAGTACCTTTTTCATGTATTAGTGGCCATTTGTATATCTTCTAAACTTGTATTTATTTCTTTCACCTATTTTTTACTGTTTTTGTTATTTTTATAATTAATTTATAGTTGTACTTTATATGTTCTGGATATAAATCTTTTGATCTCAAAGTTATTTTTGACCATGTTTCTACAACTTTAAAAAATTCTATTTTATTTTTATTTATTTTTTATTAAATTGACACTGATTAACATAATTATACAAGTTTGAGGTGCCTAATTCTATAATGCATCTCTGTACTCCCAAAATAATTTTGTTTTAAATTATTAAGACATATTTCATACAAATAAAAATTTATTAAAAGTAATATAATAAACACCCACAGTTGATCTGCTCACCACACTAAGATGCGCCAATCATTCCTTAGAAAATAAAATAGTGTAAATACTACCCAACGACTGTATTACACCATTTTGCGATTGTATTCTCTTTTAGCACCATCAGAGAAACAAAAAAAGTATCTTGATGTTAAGATATGGTATTCCATGTGTTAATTTATACTTTTATTACAAGTATGTATATACCTAATGAATAATTAACATTTCTCCCATATTTATAAATCTGATTTAACAGTATCATGCTATATGCATTAGTAAGACAAATGACTTTTTTGTTAAAATATGATTATTGAGATTTGCTTATACTGATGCTGAATCCAGCAATCAAAGTGCCATATGTGTCCTCTAAACTGCAAATTGATATATGCATTTGGCCTCTCTGTAGAGGTAGGACTTGTAACTTTGGAGTCTCACATTGTTGGTTTTGATGAAGTTATAATTTTTATTAAAAATTATTTCTTTTTGGCTTTCATACTGAAATATGTAAATTCTTTTGTTTATGTAGAGAGGCATCCCTGGATATGTTACCATGCTATGTCAGAAACTTCAGTTATCCTTAAATTACAGTTAGATCATAAACACTGGATCATGAGAATGGAAACCATCTTATATCTGACTAAATAAATGGAATTTCTCTGAAGTTGTACATTAAAATCCCCATATAATTAAGTACCAGGGAAATAGCATAAAAATGAGGGAGCGTTTAATTATCCATCAGGGTGTTATTATTGGTTTATCCTGAATTCTAGAACCTAATATAACAATTTGTTAGCTCATTATTTGCTCTTGATACCTTGTATAATCAGAGACATATTTTTCCTTAATTCAGCACTCTTCTTTTCCCCCATCTTATTAAAATGACACCACCGAATTCCCACATGCTTAATTTAACACCTTAGAATTCATCATTGATTTCTTTCATTGCTATATCCTAACAAGTCCTAACAAGTCTATATTTAAAGCATATTCCCAACTACCTACCCTTTCTCACCATCTAGTTTGTACTATGGTACCTTCATCTCTCTTGATAGGCTGCCTCTGTAGCATCTTAACTAATCTCCATGTGTTTACAATAATTTCTATAAACTGCAGCAAGGAAAATCTCTTTTAAAAAATATTAAAAAAAATTTTTTTTAATCTTTTTTTTTAAAAAAAATCATGCTTCCCTTGTTTTTAGAACCTTATGTGTGAAGGTTCTATGGTCCTGAAAATAAATGCAGATGTTCTCTGATTTACAATTGGGTTACATCCTGACAAACCCATCGTAAGTTGAAAAATACCATCATATGTTGAAAATGCATTTAATATACCTAACTACCAAATATACAACTTAGGCTCAGAACACAATATCCACAAAACTCTGTCAACAAGTACAATGTATAATCTGGATGTTTACCCTCATGATTGCATGGCTAACTGGGAGCTGAGGTTCGCTGCTACTGCCCAGCATCACAAGAGAGTGTCATACTGCATATCACCAGTCTAGAAAATAATAAAAATCCAAAATTTGAACTACAGTTTCCACTGAATGTGCTTTGCTTTCACACCATTGTAAAGTCAACGAATTATAAGTCAGAGACATCCTGTAGAATGTTTGCCTACTTCTATGATGTTACCTTGTACTTCTTATCTTTTTACTCCAATGTCCATCCAAGCTGCTCTCTCTTTTTTTTTTGAATGCTGTAAGTCATTTCCGCTCCAGGATCTTTGTGTATGCTTCTCTCTGTATAGAGAGCCCTTCTCTCAGATTTTATCACAGATGCCTCCTTTTCTTCATTCATGTTTCAGCTTAATTGTTACCTCCTCAAAAAAAAAAAAAACCCCAAAAGCCATTCCTTTTATACTTCTTTAAAGCAACATGTACTCAAACCCAGTCTGCTTCTCTTTGTCTTCATAGATTTTCACCATCTGAAATTGTGCTATTTATTTATTGGTTATACCCATCTTGCCTATTGTTTTCCCACCAGAATCTAGAATGTATTAGAAAGGTAACTTGGTTTTTATTTTTATCTCTTGTGCCTGGATGTATAGCTGTAGTATAATAGAATCTTAATAAGTCTTTGGGAATTAATTAAATGGCATCCAATTTTAGGTGGAATTTTGGTTATATTCAGTGTATGTTTTGGGTTGGTTTTTAGATAAAACACATTTTAACTGGTGAAACTTTTGAAAGAAAGAACTTAGAGTCCATTTATATTTGAGTTTACATTTGCTATTAAAACATGAAGAAAAATGCAAAATAAAAGCAATTCTTCTGCTTGCCTCTCTCAATACTCCATATATAAATTCAATGCAATTCCTATTAAAATACCAGTGGCATACTTCAGAGAGTTATAACAAATATCCCAAAAATTTATATAGAAACAAAAAAGAACACGGATTGCCTCAGCAATCTTGAAAAGAAAAAATAAAGCGAGGGTATCACACTTCCTGATATCAAGTTATACTACAAGGCCATTGCACTCAAAACAGTTTGGTACTGGCATAAAAACAGGCATATAGATCAATGGAACAAAACAGAGAACCCAGAAATAAACCCACACCTTTATGGACAATTGATATTTGACAAAGGAGGTAAGAGTATACAATGGAGTAAAGACAGTCTCTTTAATAAATGGTGTTGGGAAAATTAAACAGGGACATGCAAAAAAGTGAAACTAGACCACTAACTTATACCATTCACAAAAATAAACTCAAAATGGATAAAAGACTTAAATGTACATCATGAAACCATAAACATCTTGGAGGAAAACATAAGCAGTAAACTCTCCAATATTTCTCGTAGCAATATTTTTGCCAACTTATCTCCACAGGTAAGTGAAATAAAGGATAAGATGAATAAATGGGACTATATCAAACTAAAAAGCTTTTGTACAACAAAAGACATTAAAAAAATAAAAAGACAACCCACACAATGGGAGAACATATTCACCAATATGCCTGATAAGTGGTTAATAACCAAAATTTATAAGGAACTTCTAAAACTCAACACCAGGAATGTAAAAAATCTAATTAAAAAAATGGGCAAAAGAACTGAATAGACATTCTCCAAAGTGGACATACAGATGGCCAATAGGCAAAAGAAAAAATGTGCAACTTCACTAGTCTTCAGAGAAATGCAAATTAAAGCCACAATGAGATATTCCCTCAGTCAGAGTGGTGCTCATTAACAAAACAACACAGAATAAGTGTTGGCAAAGGTGTGAAGAAAAGGGAACCCTCCTGCACTGCTGGTGGGAATGCAGACTGGTGCAGCCACTGTGGAGAACAGTATAGAGTTTCCTCAAAAAATTAAAAATGAAACTGCCTTTTGACCCAGCTATCTCACTTTTAGGAATATAGCTTAAGAATACCAAACCAATGTTTCAAAAGAAAATATGCACCCCCATGTTTATTTCAGCATTGTTTAAAATAGCCAAGATCTGAAAACAACCCACTGTCCATCATAAACGAGTGGATTAAAAAGCTGTGGTAAAAAAAAAAAGTGGTGGTACATATACACAATGGAATACTACATGGCCATGAAAAAGAAGGAAATCTTACCTTTAGCAACAGCATGATGGACCTGGAGATTATCAAGCTAAGTGAAATAAGCCAGGCAGAGAAAGATAAATATGATATGATCTCATTTATATCTGGAATCTAATGAACAAAGTGAACTGAAGAACAAAATAGAGGCAGAGGCTGGATCATAGGGAACAGAGGGACAGCTCTCAGAGGGAAGGGGAATGAAGGGATGGGGATCAGAGAAGGTGAAAGGAATAGTGAAATTATATATACATAACACAGAGATACAGATAACAGGACAGCAAATCCTAGAGGAAAAGGAGGAGGGATTTAGGGGAGGGCGAGCAAAGGGAATATAAATAGGAACACAAGGGTGGGGGGTGAGGGTGTTATATTCAGTGGGACATTTGAATCTATGGAAACACAATAAATTAAAATTAATAAATTTTTTTTTTAGAAAAGACTTCATATCCATATTTTCAGTAAAAATGGGATTAAGTGGTTAGGTTTCTGTCATGACATACTTTCAACCTTACTAAATTTTTTTGAGATGGCCAATAAAGCTTTCAATTGAAGTTATATTGTAGAAAAATATCACACTAGCCACAGAACCATACATTTCTGAGGACTTAAGATTGGTAAGGTTTATATGTAATCATACAAAATCAATAACAAATCACTAAGAAACATAATAACAGAAGACTTAAGTAAAGTAATTCTATTTCTAATGAAAAATTGGATATAATTTAATAAATCTTCAAAATTATTTTCAGGTATAATGGAATTTCATAAAGCTGTAAGTGAATTTTAAAATAATGTGATCAATATATTTAAAAGTTTTATTTAGAAGAATAATTAGAAAGGGTCCAATATTATAAGAAAAATAAAAAAGGAAAATTTATAACATAATTGGAAACACAAAGTGCCCATAAAACAAAAATAAACACTAATATATCATAGGATGAATAAAAAACTACAAAGGATAAAATAGTAATAGCTAAATAATTATTAAGATATTAAACCAAATAAAAACCAAATAAGTACTTATTAAAAGTTAGATTATAAAATTATCATATTTAATTAGGATTTGAGAATACACTATTGAATTATCACTTTTCCATGATGATTCTATAGATCCACATCTATTCATTTTTGAATAAAATTATTTCTACATAAGAACAAATTTACCGGGTTAAAGGTAAGGTGAAACCATAAACAAGTATAAAATAAATTGTAAGTTGAACAGTTAAACTTTAAATTTTTGCTTGCTTAGTACAGACTTAATTCAACTTGATTGTATCAGGGTTAACATGAAAGGCATCACCTTTCCCTTTCAAAATTACAGGATCACCCCAGTTTTCTTGTATTTAAATGGCTATTTCCAAAGCACTCTTTAGAGTGGCTGCATCAGTCTACACTCTCTCCTACACTGTGTCAGAGTTTCTATATACCAACATCAGTGTCAGCACAAGGTGATAGCTAGATTTCCAACTTTTTAGGAAAATAGATATAAAATGATAGACACTTGTAGTTCTGATTTGTATTTCCGTGATTACTAAGTTTGAGTATATCTTGTTATCCTTGTTAGCCTCATAGATTTTCTATTTTGAAAATTGCATGTTTACATTATCCATCTACTTTTTTTACATGTGTGCTTCAATATTCCCAGTTGATTTTCATAATTGAAAATGAATTATTAGCTTCTAAGAAGCAGCTGAATATTAGGACCATAAAAGCATTTTAGTAAATATATATATATATTGCTTTGATAATAAAACTCCTCTCTAGCTTGTTTTAGTGTATTTTAAAAAATGATTATTGATTCTCAAGTATGAAATATATTCACATGGTAATACATTTTATCTTTTTTTCCAAATATTCATATGTTTTATATTAGTGGACAAGCCAAGTTTCTTCTTACCCATTTCCATTATCTGTCTGGCCTTTCATTTTGAAGTTAGGAAGTGCAACAAATAAAGAAACAGGAAAGAGATCTACAGTTTTATCTTTGAACAGAAAGGCTAAGCTGGGCATGGGGTAAATTACAGAACTATCTGTATGGAGCTGAGTTTGATCATCAGTTGGATGTCCTTGTTAAAGTCAGCTCCCTGCAAGAGATCTGAATTAATCTCTAAGAAATGAAATGTAGTTTCAATCTATCTCATTCTGACTCTGAGACAGTAGGGTTTAAAATAAGGTTCCATAAATTCTGTATAGTTACAATGAAAAAAGGATATCTATTATTCTTTTATTTCTTTAAAAGATAATTATAAAAATCACCAGATAAATTAATTTTGTTCTTTCAGGTCAGACAACCAGTTTCCTAAAAATTTTTCAAGTTAGTTTTCTTTTTCTTTTGGAAAATGAGTTCACTTCTTCAGGGATTAATTTAAAATTAGTCTGCAGTATAATTAAATACCTTTTGCATTGGAAGCCATCTGTACTTCAAAATGAAAAAGCAGTTTCAAATGAATAATCTTATTAGCATAATAGATCATTCAGATTATACCAAAGAGATGTAATGAGAAATTGGTATAAATAATTATATGTGATCGTTTTCATTTGATTATCATGTGAAGAAATATCTATTTACTCTGTTCTTCATTTTGTTATATCTTGATCATGACTTTTCCTTTACAAAAAAAATTTATAGCCTGACCAGGCAGCGGCACAGTGAATAGAGCGTCGGACTGGTATGCAGAGGACCGAGGTTCGAGACCCTGAGGTTGCCAGCTTGAGCGCGGGCTCATCTGGTTTGAGCTAAGCTCACCAGCTTAGACCCAAGGTCTGCTTGGATTGAGCAAGGGGTTACTCGGTCTGCTGTAGCCCCCTGGTCAAGGCACATATGAGAAAGCAATCAATGAAGAACTAAGGTGTTGCAATGAAAAACTAATGATTGATGCTTCTCATCTCTCTCCGATCCTGTCTGTCTGTCCCTATCTATCCTTCTCTCTGACTCTCTCTCTGTTAAAAAAAAAAATTATAACAGACTGTTGCATGGTCAGTTTTATAAATTCAGCCATCTCAATGACTTATTAATATTACTTGCCTGGAGGCTAGATTCACTGCTGAGCAGTCAGTCTTTCACATGACCGCAAATTCCAAATCAAGCACATTATGCTCGGTTTGGTAGGTCAATTTCAACACTGTTGTTATGGACACTAAATTTGTGTCAGTCTCACACTGTGTCCTTTTCCAGTTTATTATTTTCGAGTGGATAAGTATCTTTCTCTATTAGGTTGATATTCTAGTTGTCAAGAATGGAGAAAGAAAGACCAATTCAAAGTTATGAATGGCCTTTTAATGTTAACAAGTATAAAAATAAATGCTAAGTTGAACAGTTAAACTTTAATGTTTGTACTACATGACTATGAAATATAATGTTACAATATTCATTTTATTTTTTACCCCAAAGTATTTGGAATTGATTATACAAGGCAATTACTATGAATATAATTTTGATATAAACCAACTTATTCTTAATTTAGCCAGGAATAAAAAGGGAAGAAGGGAGGTTGACAAAAATTTTAGGAAAAATAAGTTTAAAATATAAGATAATATAAGATGATAATAATTATTATGAACATATGAAGTATGAGTTTTTGACACCTTTTAAATACCCAAATGAAATTCATATATTTGACTACCTAACCAATGCACATCTTCTCTAAAATAATCTGAGTTTAGTTCCTATTGCAATCTCTTTGATCTCTTCTTCATTTAACACATATTCCCACTCCCAACCCCCATATCTAAGCTCAGTTCTAACCGGCTTAAAGGTAAATGTAAACACTAGTAAAAGTAAGAAGTTCAGGAACACTAATTCAACCAGGAAGTTAATATCATTTCCCTGACCATAGAAATGGGCATATGACACAATCTATACCAGTTTAAAAAAAAGAGTAGTTTTGCTAGGATTTCTAGAAGTAAATCTTCTTTAAAGGTAGTTAAAAAATGAGACATCAAAATAAAATAGAAAGTTATCTTTATTTTCACTGTCCAAGGATATCATCATCTTTGGCTGTGAATCTTGAAGCCGTTATAGACATTTGGCGCAATGAGTGATGCTAGCCGGAAGCTGAAAACAGTGTATGGGAAAGAGGATGCAGCACAGGTACAGCAAAGACTTGGAGGGAGCCAAGCTTGAGTTTGCTCTACCTTTGGGCTTGCAGGGAAATGCTTCAGTACTATGCCAATTGTTTAAGATCAAGAGCCCCTGCATGCATATTGGACAGGTTGTATTCTACAAAATTCCCATAGTTGATACTCACATGGACTGCAATTTTCTCCTGATTGGTCGACTACCATGTTAGTCCTGAGGTAATTATGTTACCTCAGAGAAAAGCTTCCTAAAGTGTGCAATGATTAACAATCAACAAACAGATAAAGTTCTTTGTAGTGTTCAGCACTACTAAATGTTTACTACTCTAAAAAGGTTGAACTGTGTGGATAATGGTGATGTTAGCAAAAGTTTACATAATAACCATAATACAATTATTTTCAGCTTAATTCCATTAACATTTTCTTGAGCAGTTACTGTATACAAAACAATATATAAATAATAAAAATACAAAACTCAGGCAATACAATTTCTGCCCTCAGAGATTTTATTTAGCTTGTAAAATATGCTGTAACAAAAATGGCCAAGTGCTTGGTAGAAGACTCAAAAAAGTGAAGAAAAGTTCTATCTGATACAGTACAGGAACTGCTTTCCTATAGAGGTGGGATTGTGTCTTGGAAGACAGAGCTTATAAGATTTTGAGAAATATAAAGTATTTTTTTTTTTGTATTTTTCTGAAGCTGGAAACGGGGAGAGACAGTCAGACAGACTCCCGCATGCGCCCAACCGGGATCCACCCGGCACGCCCACCAGAGGGCGATGCTCTGCCCACCAGGGGGCAATGATCTGCCCCTCCGGGGCGTCGCTCTGTCGCGACCAGAGCCACACTAGTGCCTGGGGCAGAGGCCAAGGAGCCATCCCCAGCGTCCAGGCCATCTTTGCTCCAATGGAGCCTCGGCTGCGGGAGGGGAAGAGAGAGACAGAGAGGAAGGAGAGGGGGAGGGGTGGAGAAGCAGATGGGCGCCTCTCCTGTGTGCCCTGGCTGGGAATCGAACCCGGGACTTCTGCACGCCCAGGCCAACGCTCTACCACTGAGCCAACCGGCCAGGGCCGATATAAAGCATTTTGAGAGACACCAATGCAAACAAAGACATTGAAACTGCAAACAGACAATCATTCAGGGAATTCTTCAGATGAAAAATACAATAACTGATGTGCAAAAATCACTACAGGATCTCATTAACAGATTTGAGATAGCCTGAGAAAAAAATTTAGTAAATATAAATATAGATCAATAAAAAATAGTTATTCTGAAGAGAGTGGAAATAGATGAAAGAAAACAATCAAGTATTTAGAGACTCATGATACAACATAAGCATTGTAATGTACATATAATGGGAGTCTGAAAAACAGAAGAGGACAATGGGCAAAACATTTTTTTTCTAAACTTCCCAAACATGATAGAAAAAACACATTAATTTATAGATCCAAACAGAAGAAACACAAAGTAATTCACGCCTAGACACATCATAGCCAAACTGTTGAATATCAAAGGAAAAAGAAGAATCTTGAAAGGTGAAAACCATCACTTAACGGGGAACAATAATACAAGTAAAAGTTGACTATTTATAATAACGAGACCAGAAGACAGATGACAAATTCAGAGTTTGTGTGTTAGGGGGTTAAACACTGTTAACTAAAAATTCTGTATTTAAAGAAACTGTATTTTAAAAATAAAGATGATAACAAAATGACAGTTTGAGATGAACAAAACCTGAAAGAATATTTTGCTAGAAGGCTTATATTACTGAAAATAGTTTTTCAGCTTCAGATGAAATCACATGATATGGAAGTTAAGTCTATAGAAGTATAAAACACTATAATAGCACTGTATTCTTGGGTTTATAAAATAAAGATATATGACAATAATGGCAAAAATAAATGAGTTACATACAATCTGTAGAGAAATCACTGGCAAAATAAATGCAAAACTATATAGTTGATAGGTCAACAGAGGAATTAAAATCATTTACTGGAAATATTTATTTAGCACAAAAGTAGACAGAAAAGGAGGAACAGAAGAACAGAACCAACAAGAGACATATAGAAAAAAAAAAGATGGAAGTTTACTTTTCTTTTGGGTAAGGTTAATTAAGAAACACAGTCCTGCAATACTTATGACAGAAGTTAGTTTTACAACTTAGAGCAAGATGCCTCACCTAAGTTTGGCTCCTACTCTCCACAGCGACTGGGAGATTGTGGCATTGTCTACCTTAAGTTTCCATTTCAAAGGATATAATTTTTAGGTCCTTGAGAAAGAGTCCTGGGTTGGAATACTAGCAAGAGACTTTTAAAACAGATTTGTGTTCCATAGGGGAAGAGAAAAAATTTACAATTACAAGGGTTTTTTTTGTTTATTTTTGTTTTTTTTTTGTTTGTTTTTTTTTTGTTTTTTTTTTTGTAAGGCTAAAGAGTTTGTCTTTTTTTTTTAAATAATTTTATTTTTTTAATGGGGCAACATCAATAAATCAGGATACATATATTCAAAGATAACAAGTCCAGGTTATCTTGTCGTTCAATTATGTTGCATACCCATCACCCAAAGTCAGATTGTCCTCTGTCACCTTCTATCTAGTTTTCTTTGTGCAAATTTTTTTTAAAATATTTTATTTATTGATTTTTTTTTTAGAGAGAGAGGAGTGAGAGAGAGAGAGAGACAGAGAGAGAGAGAGAAGGGGGAGGAGCAGGAAGCATCAACTCTCATATGTGTCTTGACCAGGCAAGCCCAAGGTTTCGAACCGGCAACCTCAGTGTTCCAGGTCGACGCTTTATCCCACTGCGCCACCACAGGTCAGGCAATTACAAGGTTTTTAAACGTAATGCTCTCAAGAAAAGAAGCTCAGTGATCTAGAGGTAGGAAGCTGGCTGTCTAAAGTTTGGTCAAGCTTAAGAAAATGTTAAGTTCACCTTGGTCAATAACAGACTATGAAAAAGAAAAAAGGTTACATAGCATTACGAAGAGGGATTTATATAAACCATTCAAGGTTGTTCTATTGTCAGAAATCCAATTAAGTTAATACATCATGTTAATGGTAAGGCAAAAAGTTCCACTCTCACCACAATAGACACAAAGAAAGCATTTGACAAAATATAACACCCACTAAGATTGTTAATAAACTAGGACTAAATAGGAGTTTTTTCAACTTGATAAGTGGCAGCTATGAAAGATCTATATATAAGAAAGAAAGACCAAATGCTTTCTTTCAAAGTCTGGAAGAAGATATTGTCACTTCTAGTCAACATTGAAATGGAGATTCTAGTCAGTGAAATAAGGCAACATAAGTAAATGTAAGTACATACATGTAGTCACCTGTCTGTAAAATAGTAGAGTTAGTTTGGGAAACATTTGAAAATTTCTTTTAAAAATAAATATGCAAGTGCATATGAATGTGTAATTCCATACTTATGTTAACACAGAGGCTTTCATACAAATGTTCATAGCCATTTATAATAGCTCAAAACTGGAATTAACCCTAAATTCATTATTAGTCAGTGGGCAGACAAAATACAGTATATTAATACAATGCAGCATTATTCAGCAACAAAATAAATGCAATGATTAAATATGCTGAAACAGGGATTACCTCAAATATGTTGTATGGTCAAAGAATCACAGCAAAAATACTATATTTTGCATGACTTCATTTTATATAAAATGTTCAAAATAGAAACAATTATAGATGCAGAGGGTAAAACAGCAGTTTTCTAGGCCTGAGAGTGAGAGCAGGGGTAGGTGGAAAAGAGGAATATGAGAACTCTTAGGGATGACAAAAGTGTTCAAAAATCAGATTGTGGTGCTGATTGCTAAATACTGTAAATTCTCTCAAAATTTCTTAATTTTACACTTACCATGAGTGAATTTTGTGCCATGGGAATTATACCTCAATAAAAGTGTTTGCAGAAAGCACCAATGAGATCATTACCAAAGGTGTCCTTTGGTACATGGGTAAGTCAATTATGGAGTTGGAATGCCATCATTGGCATTTTACAAAATATTACATAGTTGAAGAAAAATTATCATTAGGATGTTAATATATATGGAGATATGTGTAGATAGGTTGAAATATAGGATACTAAAATATGGATCAGGGCTAGAAATTTTGGATTAGATTCTGGAGTATATTCATGTGTGTATGTGTGTTACTGCACTGACTTTGAGGACATTATACTGAGTGAAATAAGTAGATCAGAAAGCTAAGAACTGTATGATTTCACACATAAGTGGGATATAAAACTGAAACTCATGGACATAGATAAAAGTGAAGTGGTCACCAGAGAGAAGCATACATGGGGGTGTTGGGGGTAAGGGTACAAATAGAGGCAAATATAAGGTGATGGAAAATGAGTTGATTTTGGGTGATGGGTATACAACATAATCAACAGTTCAAATGTTATAAAAATGTTTACCTGAAACCTATGTACTCTTATTGATCAATGTTACCCTATTAAAGTTAATTTTCTAAATGAAATTAAAAAATTAAAAAATTAAACAGCTAATATATAAATTAGCTGTAATAAATAGTCAATTATTTAAAGATAAAAACTAATTTTGACTCCATACATAGGTGGGACATAAAAACAAGACTAAGAGTCATGGACAAGAGTGTGGTGGTTACGGGGGGGGGGGGAGAAGGGAAGGGGGAGGGAGAGAGGCACAAAGAAAACCAGATATAAGGTGACGGAGGACAATCTGACTTGGGTGTTGGGTATGCAACATAATTGAATGATAAAATAACCTGGAGATGTTTTCTTTGAACATATGTACCCTGATTTATTGATGTCATCCCATTAAAATTAATAAAAATTTATAATAAAAAAGAGAAAAAAACCCAAAAAACTAATTTTGTGGATGATTATTTCTAATAAAATTTTGATCATCATATGAATGCCATGAAATGTCGATTTGCCTATTATTCAGTTTAAATAATAGTCAATTAGCACTACTGAGGCCAAGATCTTTTTCATTTCAGCATCCACAGTTCAGATGCCAGTCCAGACCTCTAATATACATACTTATATGGCTGTATTTGTGTAAATATACATGCTGATATGGCTGTATTTGTATAAATTAAACATAAACATAATATATAACAATAGTTAGCAAACTATGATCCATTGCCCAAAACTGGCCCATTGCTAATTTCTTAAAACTAAAGTTTTATTAGAATACAGATACATTTATTTATTTTATACTATCTAAAGATTATATCAGGTTATAACAGCAGAGTTGAATATGCTGACTGGCCCATGTTATGTAGCATTCAGTATCTCCCACAGCTCTATAATGAAATTTTCAAATTAAGTTAAATGAATACACTACACTTCTCTATTTTACTTTAATTATTTGATATTAGAAAGTATATGAGTTTTTGGTTGTTTAGTTTTTAAAAGAGTACAATGAAAACTTATCAAGATTATGTTGAGATACTATTTTTATTGTTCAAATGATTTGAGTTTCTGCATACTTTATTCATTTATTAATGTTTTCCATTCATTTATAAAAGCTTTTCATCAAATTATTTTTAAATACTTCAAAGTAAAGGTGATTGTTCTGATGAGAACCACCACATATGTTTTTCATCATTAGTTTATTAAGTACAAAGGATATAGTTAAAAACTTAAATTCAAGCAAAAAAATCTAAAATTATAGAAATTAAGAATAGAATTCACCAGAGAGATGATACTTATTTTAACTGCAGGGAACATGAATAAAAGTACTTAGAAAAAATAATAATTTAAGAGAGACAAAGTGTATGTTTCATCATGAGGTCCCTGACAGGTAATCTTACAGTGTGAGGACTAATCCAGCAGTCAGGAGGAGCCTTCAGTACCTTGGAATCAAAGAGCAATGAAAGAAAATGCTTGCTTGCCTGGCCAAGGCACATACAGGAAGTAACTACTATGAGTTGATGCTTCCTGCTTCTCCCCCCTCTTTCTCTCTATTCCCTTTCTAAAAATCAATAAACAAAATGTAAAATATAAAAAATAAAAGAAAATGCTCATTTTGTCATGGCTCTCTCATTAACAGAATGCCTAATAATTTATTCTAGGACTTTGAATAAGTGCATTTTATGACGCCAGTGCATGTGAACTTAGTAAACCCCTTTGCACATTGTGTTGCTACTTTAATGTATGCTACCAGGGACCAAACTGACTGACATTTGGTTATGATTGACCCCTCAAGCATAATTCCTAGAATCTCATAATAAAACTATTGCTAGAGAATTCTTCCTCAGGATCCTTTTTTTGACAAATTAGGTGTTACTGACAAATAAATACTTTCAATGATTTGTAAGATTATTCAGAGACATACAATATCCCATTCTATTCTATGATAATTTATACATATTTGGGGAAAAAAGAACTCTCATTTTATGTTATCATGTGTATGTAGAAATTTGATGTTATATATATGAGCCAATAGAACTATGCCCAGTTAATTTTAAGTATTTAATAAATTTTGACTATAATTATTATATTAATTATCTATGGCATATTTGCATGAGACTTTACCCAAAACATACATACACATGTTGCCTGGATAGATGATGGGTAGATAGATAGATAGATAGATAGATAGATAGATAGATGGTATATATTATGAAAACGGTGTGAAATGGACAGATCAGGTAGTAGAATAACCAATCTTATACCAGGAAAAATCCAGGTGCCGGGCTTGTCGCTGACTACAGTGTGCAGGAGTGGGGGAGCTGTGATTAGATTCGAACAAGCTAACTCTTCTTACTGTGTTCCACCCATGCCATGTGTCTTAAAATCTCCCTCTCTCTTTTTTCTACACTTATTCAATCCAAAGCTTTGCACTTACTTCCACATTTGTCTTATATTTTCATCTCTATCTTCATTAAAAAAAGCATATTATAATAAGGTTCCACTAGTTTGATTATCTCTAATATTTCCCCTTTCAAATAATTAGGAGGACAATTAAATTTTTAAAATATTTATTCAAAGTCTATAATAAGCTTAATAAAGAACACACAACTTTAATTAATTTTCATAAAAGTACTGCTTTAATCCTGTCCTATAGCTGTTCAAAGATTTGACATAGACATGAGATTTAAAGGTCCACTCAAAGACTCTTCAATATCTCATTGAAGAAGTTCTTGATTACAAAAAAACAAAATGTACCCTAAATTGACTTCCTGGACTATTTATACATTCCACATACCTCTTATTTATATAAGGCTTAATACTGCCATTATTTTAATCAGTACTGTTAAGTACAGCTTAACAAAAATTATATAACCTTATAGTTACTTTAAATTACTGTTTTAGGTCTGTGCACACAATAAGCACAAGAAGCACTGAACCGAATGTCAGAGCTTCTTGGTGTTGTCTGGATTCACAGTAGTGCTAGTGAAAAGGTTAAAATAGATCAAGGTTTGGTATAATTAAAAATCCTGGGAGCAACTAGGCCAGTCTGCCAGAAATTTCATGCCAGTTCACAAAAGACTTAACCACCCTGATGTTGTATCAAGTTTATAGACTCAATGATCTTAGTTGAATTTGCTTATGCTCAGGGTGATTTTTGGTTTAGCAGTCTTTAAAATAATTATCCTATATTTATTGGTCCCACTTGTAAAAAGGTTGAAAACCACTGAAATAGATAATGGTATTAGGATTAACACGAAAATCATCTCAGGTTCAAAAATTTTTAAACACAATTATTGCTTCAAAGGTAATCTCTGGTTTCCTTAGATTCCAAAATCAATCTTCCTGAACCTGCCCTAAAACAAACCTCTCATGAATGAAGGGAAACATGGTTTATTTTGAATACCTTTTGGTATAGACATCATTTATGTCCTTCTATATGATTCTAGTACCCATGTACTAGAACATGAGTAAACATGAATGAATTCTCAGTAAATATAAAGAGCATTCTGGCAAAACCTATATTTTAAAAGTAATCACAATATTCCAATATTACTCCATAGGAGTAAATATTCTAGTCTTGATAGGAGCAGTGTTTAAATTAAATATTTGCTCTCACAATTAGTGACTACATAACACACAAGCAAATGTTGTGTCTGTATTTTCCTGCTTTTTAAAAAAATTAAATTCTGTTCCAATGTCTATACTGGTGAATTACTGATAAATTAAAAATCTATCAATTTTTAGATTAAATAATATTTCTCCTATTTTTAGAGTCTAATTCTAACAAAAACATGTTTTATATCTCAATAGATATATCTGACTTACATTTGGGGCATCAAAGTCTGCTAGAGAAACTATTGTTGACTTCATAACTCTTCATTAGATAAACAGGGTCAGCAGCATTGATTGGTTTATTTACCTTATATTGTAACATGACTTTTTATGCTTTATAAAACTGGATTGAGTTTATCTCTTTTGTTCTAAATGATATAAAGTTAAATTTAATGATAACTTTTCTGCTTTAATAACTCTAATCTGAAATAAAATTTGAAATGATATTTTATAAAAGGAATCATAAAAGCACATAGTAAGTAAACTAGTTATACTTTTCTATAGAGTGAAGACACATTTTCTATGCATTTTCTACTTCTAATCAAACAACCAGCTCACAAGTACAACTAAATAGAACAGATGGCAAAACCTTTGCACATTAGACTTTATATTTGAAAAAGAGACACTTTATTTTAAAATTGCCACTTGGGAACATAAAGTGCTCTCATGAGAAAAACACGTTTTACATTTTAAAGCAGTCCATAAAATACAGGCAGATGTTTAAATGACGTCTTAATTAACACAAAAAAAATATTTACGTACGCTACGGGATGAAGAACAGCAATTAAGAAGAACCTTTTAAAACAGTCTGGGATATATTTTATACAAAAGAATACCAAACATTTTATCTTTTAAAATTTTTTGTTAAGAAAAGAGAAATATTATTTATCCTCAATTTATTAATTTGAAACTGGTATAAAAGTAATAGCTGGTATTATATAGTTTGATGAAAATACTTTTGTAAAAATGCATTTGGATCTAAAGCATATTATAGTAATAAAAGAATATTATTTTCAACTAATTATACAACTATGTTAACCTGTTAGCATTGAATACCTTTATTACCCAAGTCTACATTCATTAAGGGCTTAGAGAAATGGAGGTTATTTTTTCAAATGCTTTCATATAACAATTATGCAGAACATATTATTTATAAAATATAATCTTGAGTAGTATATGTGTCTGAATAATCATTTGGAACAGAGGAAAAAATACATTATTTTTACTCATCATATTCACTTTTCTGGGGAAAAGCATGTTGACATTTTTTTAGCCCCCTGGTGAAAGAATAGGAAGACTAGCCCGACTATACACAGTGATGGTGTTTAATTTTGTTCCCTACATGCACAGGGTCTGTCTACTGTTTTAATGTATCAAAAGAGTTAGAAATAGTATAAGAAATAATAAAACCAAGGATGCATAAAGCTCACCCATAAATTTTATTAATATAAATAACTTTATTCAGCTTTTTTAAAGGCAAGAAGAGCAATGAAATAATAGCACCCTACCTGAGATAGTTGAAATTATTCTAAAAGAATTATACAGGGAAAGAAGACCTCCCGTACATTCAGAATTTATTTCTACAACACCAAAAGTGACCTATTGGCTATAAATGTATAGAACAAATATTATAAAAGAGAATCAGCATCAAAGGTAGGTGTTCAGTAAAAAAAAAAGTAGATTAGCATCTTATATGAAAAAAAGGAGTTGTGAATGCTATTTGTATGGCTTGATTTTAATCAACTATTATTTTCCTTCTTCTGCTAACTTTGAGTTGCTTTTGTTCTTCTTTTTCTAGTTCTTTAGAATGCAATGTTAGGTTGTTGTTTACTTGGGATATTTTTTCTCTCTCTCTCTCTCTCTCTTTTTTTTTTTTTTTTGAGATGGGCTTGGAATTATATAAACTTCCTTCTTATAATTGCCTTTGTTGCATCCTGGAAGTTTCAATATGTCAGATTGTCATTCTCATTTGTCTCTCTATTTTAACCTCACCTTTTGTTTCTTTTTGACCCAGTCACTTTTACTTTTACATAACTAAATCTTACAGTGACTTAATGCAAATTTAGGGCCAATATCTAAAAATACATTAATCCTCCTGTATTTCATAAACTCATATTAGTTCTGGACTTTTGACTCCTGTTCTGAATATTATAGTATGAGAGGGGCAATACATTGTCAATAATTCAAGAGCAGATGGCTAGAGAAATAATTTAAAGTAAACAGAACTTTTAAACTTGGGTGAAAACATTAAGTGGAAAATTAATGGAGTTATCAAAGGTTTCTATGTGTTATGAAGAATATTTAAATTAAGCAGCTGTAGAGGACAAAAGTAGAATCAGTGTAAAATCAAGGTGAAAATTTGAGTTTTAGAGAAGGCATAGATGCATTAATACAGTTGGGGCTGTTAATGGTGTTCACAACAGCATGAATAAACCTCTAATTATTCTGATATAAGAAAGATAGATTACATACTATATGACTCAATTTACATAGTATTTAGAAAATACCAATTAACCTGTATGATGGTAAATAAATCAGTTGTTGTCTGGGGATAGAGGAAAGGAATGAATAAAAGGCAAGGATCACAAAAAAGGTACAAGTGACCTTTACATTATAATAAATAAATTCTCTTGATGCAGTGTTTTTCATCAAATTGTATGCTTTAAATATTTACAGTTTATGTCAATTATCTTCAATTCACAAACTTCTTAAAATAAATAATAATTTATCTAAGGTGTGCATGAACAGAAGTATTTATATATTTATATGTGTGTAGATATAAAAATGTAAGTACATATGCAAAATTAGAGGACTTACATTAGGGGTCCCCAAACTTTTTACACAGGGGCCAGTTCACTGTCTCTCAGAACGCTGGAGGGCCAGACTATAAAAAAAAACTATGAGCAAATCCCTATGAACACTGCACATATCTTATTTTAAAGTAAGAAAACAAAACGGGAACAAATACAATATTTAAAATAAAGAACAAGTAAATTTTAATCATCAAACTGACCAGTATTTCAATGGGAACTATGCTCCTCTCACTGACCACCAATGAAAGAGGTGCCCTTTACAGAAGTGCAGTGGGGGCCAGATAAATGGCCTCAGGGGGCCGCATGCGGCCGTGGGCCGTAGTTTGGGGACCCCTGATTTACCCGCACCTTCACTCCACTTAAACCTCCATATATTTCTGGCAGTACAGAGGAAATATTTTTTAACTGGAGACCTCCTGGGTCTCCAATATTATGAATCCAGGATTCTCCAAATGATCTCTAAAAGTTCTCACTTGCTCATTTTTTTTCTCTTTCTTTCTCCAGGTAGAGAGAAGAAAGTAGCAACCTATTGTTCCTTTCTTTCCTTGCTTATAGACTAATTTTTTGTTTGATTAAACAATTACTTATTAAGCCATATGTGCCAGGTACTGGCAAAATATGAGTCAGATTGAGAAATACTGTAATGCATACTATAATATGAGCAATCAAATCAAGGAATAGAAACATATTAAAGCAGGAAGAGTTTAGTGTCTTGGCCTAAGGACAGCCCCATCCTCTTCCCCTCCATTTCATAACACTATCCTGGGATTGCTACTCTATCCTTTCTCTATGTGGCACTGGTGGCTTTCTACAGCGTGGGGGATGAGATGACTAGATGGCACAGTGTGGGGTTAATGTTCTCAACTGGCTCCAGCATTTACTTCTAAGCCTTAACTGTCTGGATGTGTGTTCTGGGAAATGCTATTTCCTTCTCCTTTGTCATCAAGGTCATTGGTTCCTGACCTGTTTTAGAATATAATAATGAACACGATAATCATCTTGGATGTTTGGTTGTCATCTGGTTCTAAACAGCTCTGAGAACACTTGATATTTCCTATTCATTCCTTCCTGCTTACCGGAACTGGTTCAACCTAATAAAATACTGATGCTCCCAACTGATTGAAATAGCTTTTAGTAACATGTCTTTAGTAAGGGCAATTTTATTGTGTAGATAAGATAGATTAACCATTCCTCATGCAGAAAACCCGACCATTAGATTCTATATTTGTGTATGTTTCTTGAATTGATAATTTAAAAAACTAAACTAAAAAACTAATTATCCAAAACATGCAATAACTCAAATTATGTAAATAAACAGCTAGACAAAATAAACAGTTCAGTCAGCTGAAAAAATACAGATTTCTACTTAAAATGAAAATATTTTTAATATGCATACTGTGAAATAATTGACCTTCTCTTACTATAGGATATTTAAAATGAGTGAGTCTGAATGCCATTCTTAAAAATCTCAATTGTATTTTCTTTTTAATATTTAAAGACTTGGTCCTTTTCAAAAATAGAATATAGTTCAATTGATACAGCTCTTTCATTTAGTTGCCATGGAAACAATAATCAAGACTGAATGAAGACCCAGTCAAATTAAAAAGATTTTCTAAATGCAACTCTCCTTATTCTATTTTTCTTAGGCTTCTTAGCAAATCTGGGTGAACTTAGCATATCAGTGAGTCTTCAAGACCAGTTTTCTCCTTGACATTATAGGACAAGATGTTCTCATAGAGAAAAGCACTATTTGACACATTAAGAAGTTTGGTAATGTTAGGCAGATTTGAAAATTGTCATAAACCTGTGGTGAAACTAAATCTAGTTTTCTTAAGAAAGTATATACTATATTGAGATTTTCAGGGTTTTCTCTGAGATGAACAGATGGATATATTAATAAGAGATGATGATAGATAGATTGACAGATAGATGATAGATAGATAGATAGATAGATAATTAACCTTCCTTGAGGGTGAGGATAGGATACCACTTGTCATATTGTTTTTTTGACTGGAATAACTTAAAAACTTGGGAACCAAACAGCACTTTTACATTTTAAATAGGTATAAGTTTGCACTTGAAAATGTTCTACCCAAATCAGAGGTAGTATAATAATTTTATTGAAACATACATGTTGGCCCTGGCCGGTTGGCTCAGCGGTAGAGCATCAGCCTGGCGTGCGGGGGACCCGGGTTTGATTCCCAGCCAGGGCACATAGGAGAAGCGCCCATTTGCTTCTCCACCCCCACCCCCTCCTTCCTCTCTGTCTCTCTCTTCCCTTCCCGCAGCCAAGGCTCCATTGGAGCAAAGATGGCCCGGGCGCTGGAGATGGCTCCTTGGCCTCTGCCCCAGGCGCTAGAGTGGCTCTGGTCGCTGCAGAGTGACACCCCGGAGGGGCAGAGCATCGCCCCCTGGTGGGCAGAGCTTCGCCCCTGGTGGGCGTGCCGGGTGGATCCCGGTCGGGCGCATGCGGGAGTCTGTCCGACTGTCTCTCCCCGTTTCCAGCTTCAGAAAAATATACAAAAAAAAAAAAAAAAATTAAAGAAACATACATGTTACCTGTTTGTGGAATATATATTGATACTGCACATGTATATCTGTTAATGGTCATTCAGCCATAATTCTTTTTGAGGAAGTGTGGTCCAATTTATCATTACTCACAAAGTCCCACAGCTTATCTCATGAGCTAGAAGATGAAATACTGCTGGATTTCTTGCTCAAAGGATGACACGCAAAGACCCTCATAGTATAAGAAATACTGGCAGAACACTAGCCATTATCCTCACATACATTTTATAATACTTATAGAGAAAAATATTAGAAAACAATTTGTATTTAAAAATCAGGATGTAATTTAATCTTAGCTTAAAAATTATCAAAGTGCATTTAAATTTAAAAAATAGTTCAGCTTATAATATAGTATACTAATAATGTTTCTTTAATTTAGTGGATACCTCATGATTTTGGACATCAGAGGAAAAAACCTTGGAAAAATTGTCATCCTCTTATCTATAAAGTGCCTCAAAATAACATGATTATATCACCATAGGACCTAGAATATGAAAGGTATATTAAATTATTGTTGAATTTGTCCAATTTTATAATATATTTCAATAATGTCCCTCAAATGTCTAAGGAATATTAAAATGATTTTTAATTTTATTTTATTTTTGTATTTTTCTGAAGTTAGAAACGGGGAGGCAGTCAGACAGACTCCTGCATGCGCCCGACTGGGATCCACTCGGCATGCCCACCAGGGGGCGATGCTCTGCCCATCTGGGGGCATTGCTCTGTTGCAACCAGAGCCATTCTAGCACCTGAAGCAGAGGCCATGGAACCATCCTCAGCGCCCGGGCCAACTTTGCTCCAATGGAGCCTTGGCTGCGAGAGGGGAAGAGAGAGACAGAGAGGAAGGAGAGGGGGAGGGGTGGAAAAGTAGATGGGTGCTTCTCCTGTGTGCCCTGGCCGGGAATTGAACCCGGGACTCCTGCACACCAGGCCAATGCTCTGCCACTGAGCCAACCGGCCAGGGCTTGATTTTTAAATTTTTTCATTGAAGTTTGTTTTCCCCTGAATCATAGAACTGAGAGTAATATCTCACAAAGTATGTATTAAAACATAGTTGACCCTATAATGTAAATTATTAGACAAAGTATTTTTCTAGAAATCAGACTTGAAAAATAGGATAATGGCTTAATTTACTTTGCTAGCATCTCTTTTTTTAGAACACATATGCAATAGAGTTTTAATTAAAATATTTCTTTTTAATTAACTTTATTGGGGTGACACTGGCTAACATAATTATAAAGGTTTTAGGTGCCCAGTTCTACAACACATCTCGGTACTCTGTATTGTGTGTTCAAACCCCAAGTTAAGTCTTTGTCCATCACCACTTATCCCTCCTATATCCTCTTCTACCTCCCCTGGCAATCACCACACCGTTGTTCATGTCCATGTGCTTTTTTCTTTCCTTTTTTTTTTCTGTCTTTTTTTGCTTAATCCCTCTACCCCCCTCAACCTTCACCACCCAATAGCTGTCAGCCTGCTCTCTATCTACGATCTGTTTCTATCTTGCTAGTTAGTTCATTTTTTTCATTAGATTTCACTTATCAGTGAAATCATGTGGTACTTGTCTTTCTCTGTCTGTCTTACTTCACTTAGCATAATGCTCTCCATGTCTGTCCATGAAAAATACTAATTTGAAAGAATACATGCACTCCTATGTTCACTGCGGCTTTATTCACACTAGCCAAAATTTGGAAGAATTCCAAGTGCCCATTAGTAGGTGAGTGGATAAAAAAAGAAGTGGTACATTTACACAACAGAATACTATACAGCCATAAAAAAGAAAAAAACCTGCCCTGGCCGGTTGGCTCAGTGGTAGAGCGTCGGCCTGGCGTGCAGAAGTCCCGGGTTCGATTCCCGGCCAGGGCACACAGGAGAAGCGCCCATCTGCTTCTCCACCCCTCCCCCTCTCCTTCCTCTCTGTCTCTCTCTTCCCCTCCCGCAGCCGAGGATCCATTGGAGCAAAGATGGCCCGGGTGCTGGGGATGGCTCCTTGGCCTCTGCCCCAGGCGTTAAAGTGGCTCTGGTCTCAACAGAGCAACGCCCCGAAGGGGCAGAGCATTGCCCCCTGGTGGGCAAAGCGTCGCCCATGGTGGGCGTGCTGGGTGGATCCCGGTCGGGCGCATGCGGGAGTCTGTCTGACTGTCTATCCCCCTTTCCAGCTTCAGAAAAATACAAAAAAAAAAAAAAAAAGAAAGAAAAAAGAAAAAAAAAAGAAAAAAACTTACCTTATTAAAATACTTAAATACCTATATAACTAACTGATTAATTAAGATTAACTTTGGTGACTATATAGTAAATTACCAATTTTTAAAAATATTTTTGGAGTTCCAAAATTTAATGTTGAGTATTTAAGAAATGAGGTAAAATTTTACTTTTTCTGAGAAGGAGATTTTTATAGACAAGTGAGTAAGATTTATCAGTGCTGATATTGAGAGAATCAATGATGTTTTTATTATTTACTTATCCATACATATTTTATTTGTATATATTTATTGTAATAGTTTTTTATTACTTATATTATGGCTTTTCTTGTGTCTTAGATTTCATTAGTAAATTACAACAGAACCATGCTACGTATAATTTTAAGTCTACAACCTGTAGAATGAATACATGAAAGAATATGGTCACCTAGTTCTAGGATTCAGTCTACTGTTTTTCAAGGCAGGCAGGTCACCGCTGAAGATTTTACCTTACCTTAAAACCAGATTTTCTGCAGTTAAACTTGGCATGTCATGTGGGTGATTTAATGTGCTCAGTTTCCTTGAATTCCAGATATTACCTTTATATTCCATTATGACAATTTTTTACTATTGCCTTATATAAATCTCCTGTTGTATCAGGACAACATAATTTCTTTTCCTAGTGAAAGGTTGTGAACTAAAGAGAGACAGAAGTTTATTTGAATATCTCAGAACACTAGATATAGTGCTTAGAGAATTCTTGCTGATCTGACTTCATTTCTAAGACTGTTTTAATGATATAGTTACTTCAATTAGTAAAATATATTTTAAGACTGTAGGAGGCTTAAATTTTGTGAAGATATCTCTAAATGGAAAATGTATAAGGATTATTAAACTTTCACTTTTGGGTATTAATATGCTTAATAAAAAAAGATTGACTAAGATGCTAATGGTAGCAAAATTAAACCAATGTCATGGGGTAAGAAGCAGAAGAACTTTGATTGCTCTGGTTGTATCTATGACAATATTCTCTAAACCATTTTTGTTATCTAGAGCATTTGCTAATACACATGTCTCATAATATTTCTAGATTTTAGAGAAGTTAGTAACCACCAACCTGTTTGGTTTCTATGAGTGAAAAGTTTTTAGATTTCAAGTATAAATGAGATCATAAAGAATTTGTTTCTCTCTTATTTTACTTAGCACAATAACCACAGGTTTCATATACATTGTCACTAAAGGCAAGATTTTTTTGCTTTTTTTGCTTTTATAAATGAATAATATTGTTTTACACACACACACACACACACACACACACACACATATATATATATATATATATTTTTTTTTTTTTTTCATTTTTCTGAAGCTGGAAACAGGGAGAGACAGTCAGACAGACTCCCGCATGCGCCCGACCAGGATCCACCCGGCACGCCCACCAGGGGCGACGCTCTGCCCATCCTGGGCGTCGCCATGTTGCGACCAGAGCCACTCTAGTGCCTGAGGCAGAGGCCACAGAGCCATCCCCAGCGCCCAGGCCATCTTTGCTCCAATGGAGCCTTGGCTGCGGGAGGGGAAGAGAGAGACAGGGAGGAAAGCGTGGCGGAGGGGTGGAGAAGCAAATGGGCGCTTCTCCTGTGTGCCCTGGCCGGGAATCGAACCCGGGTCCTCCGCACGCTAGGCCGACGCTCTACCGCTGAGCCAACCGGCCAGGGCTTACATATATATTTCTTAGGTCCATTTAGCCCATGGTATTGTTCAAATTTTCTGTTTCTCTATTGATACTCTGTCTGAATGATCTATCCACAATTGACAGTGGGCTATTACAGTTCCCAACTATTATTGTATTGATGTTTATTTCTGCTATTAATTATGTTAGTATTTGCTTTATATATTTAATATTACTCTGATATTGAATACATAATAATTTGTAATTGTTATATCCTTTTGATGAGTTGACCTCTTTATCATTACATAATGACCTTATTTGTCTCTTTTGACCATTTTTAGTTGTAGGTTATTTCATATGGTATAAATATAGTTACCCCTGTTTTCTTTTATTTACAACTTGCTTAAAACAACCATTTTCTTTCTTTTATTTTCAGACTAGGTGTTTATGTCAAGCAAAAGTGAATCTCTTGTAGGCAGCATATCATTGGATCTTATTTTTTATTCATTCAGCTATTCTATTTAACTCATTTATGTATGAATTATTGATATTTAAGAACTTAATATTGTCATTTTCTTAAATTGTTTTATGATTGCTTTATAGGTATGTTTTGTCTTAATTCTTGCCAGTTTTTTTATTTGATGACATTTTGTACTAGTAAATATTGATTCCTTTATCATAATCAGTTTTGGAATTACTATAGATTTTTTTCTTTGTAGTTACCATGAAGCTTACATAAAATTGCTTATAACAACTTATTTTAAGCTGATAAAAACTTAACTTGAGGCCCTGACCAGTTGGCTCAGTGGTAGAGCATCAGCCTGGCATGCAGGAGTCCTGGGTTCGATTCCCGGCCAGGGCACACAGGAGAAGCGCCCATCTGCTTTTCCACCCCTCCCCCTCTCCTTCCACTCTGTCTCTCTCTTCCCCTCCTGCAGCCAAGACTCCATTGGAGCAAAGTTTCCCCGGGCGCTGAGGATAGCTCTGTGGCCTCTGCCTCAGGCGCTAGGATGGCTCTGGATGCAACAGAGCAATTCCCCAGATGGGCAGAGCTTCGCCCCCTGGTGGGCATGCCGGGTGGATCCCGGTCGGGTGCATGCGGGAGTCTGTCTGACTGCCTCCCCATTTCCAGCTTCGGAAAAATGCAAAAAAACAGACAAACAAAAAACTTACCTTGAAAAGTATATATCAATTGTATAGCTTGAATTCATTAAAATAATAATAATAAAACCTTCACAAATTAAAATCTTAAGAGTTGTGGAACCCAGTAGGTTATCTTCATGGGTGTCAAATGCTCTGGCTGAGAGATCTATTTTCTGTAAATTGTTCATATAACCCTGAGTGATAAGTCTGGTTAAGTCTGTATTCTGTTTTTCTGTCTTCTCTCCATGTTCATTTTAATCTAGTGACAAAAGTTATGATCTCGTCATATAAATGGTAACCATTCTTTGTCAAACTTATATCACGTTTGATATAAGTAACATAGAGGCATAAAGTAAGGAAGCTGAATAAGTATTTAAAATTGCCTACAATTATTATTGTATAATTCATGTTATAGTACTAATCGATGGAGAATTACTATTTGCTTCTTATATTAATAAGTATATTTAATCTAATACTTTAGTCATGGCTACTATTATTATGTAGTCATTGAATTTTCATTTTCTGTGAAAACAATATCAAGCTCCATTTTAAAATTGGAGGAAAAAATATGAGAAGTGCAGAACATTTGTTCTTTAAAATTTTTCCTTTCAGAATCTTAATTTATCACATGACCAGTCAAGCAAAATGGGAATAAATGTAAAACGGAATACACAATTCATCTCAAATAAGTATTTACCTTAAGTTTAATGAGCTAGTTGCTATATATTTAATGAGTTAACTGGTACATATTAATTAAATTGCTATTGTTTGTTTAAAATTTCTTTTGGAAGATCTTATGCCATCTGGCTAACTTACTTTAAATGAGAAAGGCAATAAATACTTAATCGCATTCCTAATAATGCACTGTTGTTTCTAAACATGTGAGATTTTTAATCAGTATTTTGCAATATTTATTAAAAGAACATTATTAAGATAAGAAAAAATGTTTTGTTAACTCTTTTGTTGCTGAGAGGGTGTAAAATAATACAAAATGTTATTAAATGTGATTCAAATTGTTATCTAAAAAATCAATTATCATACTTTAGAAAGGAATTTCTAAAAATGTCTTTCTAAAGCATTTTTTAATTTTCTGCATTGAAGCCACAGACATTAGATTTAACTTTCTCTCTGTTATTTATGCGTCAGAAATGAAATGTTGTGAGCAGAGACATGCAGAATTGTTTAATCATAAGGTGCCACTAAATAAAGAAGTTAAAGCTTGTGTTTTGAGTTACTCTCCAAGTGTGAGTGATGGTGGGAAGGTGGAGAACAATCTTTATACATTGTTTAAAAAATGAGCATTTTAAAAAAATAGCCAAATCAGCTTTACCAGGCAGTGGTGCAGTGGTTAGAATGTTAGCCTGGGATGCAGAAGATCCAGGTTCAAAACCCGAGGTCACCAGGCCTGAACATGGGCTCATCTGGCTTGAGCTCAGGGTTGCTGGTTTGAGCATGGGGTCATAGACATAACCTCAGGGTCTCTGGCTTGAGCTCAAAAGTCACTGGCTTGAAATCCAAGGTTGCTGACTTGAGCCCAATGTCGCTGGCTTGAGCAAGGGCTCACTGGCTCAGCTGTAGACCCCCTCCATCAAGGCACATATGAGAAAGCAATCAATGAACAACTAAGGTGACGCAACAAAGAACTGATGCTTCTCATTTCCCTTCCTGTGTATCTGTCCCTTTCTCTGTCTCACTGTTTCTCTCTGTTATTAATAATGATAATTTAAAAAATAGACAAATGTTTATGCTTGAACTGAATTGTGCAAGTTGTTTGCTAACTCTTTAGACCTTGTAAAACATTTTCCTTTCCACAGATACCATGAGCTGAATTTATGGTTTTGTGGCCAAAGTAGTGTTTTTCAGATTGGAGGTAGTGACTGCTGCACAGTGGGTTTTGAATTAAGTAAATTAATAATTATCATTTTTTTCTAATCAAAAAATAGAATATATCAAGTTAATTCTTCTCATTCAAGATAAAAATGAATTTGTGACACCTTTGTTTTATTTTTATAAATGTGTCTAAATTATGTAGGTTTATAGGTTTTAAATTATTGCCTGTACAGAGTTGTGATATCAAACAGGTTTTACTGTAAATCACTGGGAAAAACTTTGAAAATCACTGATTCAACTATTAATACTTCCATAAAAATTAGTGACTATCAGTGTCTAAATTCTTTCATGATGCAATTTGAAGTAGTGTCTATTAAACGGTTATTAGGGTCTGGCCAGTTGGCTCAGTGGTGGAGCATTGGCCTGGTATGTGGATGTCCCGGGTTCGATTCCCGGCCAGGGCACACAGGAGAAGCACTCATCTGCTTCTCCCCACTCCTCAGTCATGGCTCTCTTGGTTCTAGAGCATCCGTGGGGGCACTGAAGATGGTCCCATGGAGCCTTTGCCACAGACACTGAAAATAGCTCTATTGGGAGCATGTCCATAGATGGGCAGAGCATCAGTCCCAGACTGGGGTTCCTGGGTGGATCCTTGTAGGGGTGCATGCAGGAGTCAATTTCCCCTCTTCTCACTTAGCAAAAGAAGAAAAAAAACTGTCTTTAAATATTTGTGTCTAGCTTGATCAGGCAGTGGCCCAGTGGCTAGAGTGTCGAACTGGGATGTAGAGGATCTGGGTTCAAGACCCCGAGGTTGCTAGCTTGAGCGTGGGCTCATCTGGTTTGAGCAAGGCTCACAAGCTTGACCCCAAGGTCGCTGGCTCGAGCAAGGGGTCACTCGGTCTACTGTAGCCCCACGGTCAGGACACATATGAGAAATCAATCAATGAACAACTAAGGAATCACAACGAGGAATTGATGTTTCTCATCTCTCTCCCTTCCTGTCTGTCTGTCCCTATCTGTTCGAACCTCTTTCTAACTCTCCCTGTCTCTGCCACACACAAAAAAAATAGTGTCTATGGTTTCGTTAGGTAAGCAACATAAACTGTATTCTGAATGTGTGTATCTAAAACTAATTTTCCTTTTTCTCTATGGTAATTAGACATCACTGGTTAAGTAGTTCAAGCAAATGGATATAATAAAATATCTGAGTAACAACTAAACCAAGCATTTCTGGTTTTAGGTGATGTTGTGGGGATAAAGCTTTTTTAGATAATTCTATCAGTTCAGGGGCTCAGATGGGTGAACCCTCTACTTCTTCCTAAGGGGTGAAGCTTATGACAACTGCCATCCTGGCTAATAGGTCACACCTTTACATTCCTCTACGTGCTGGGAGTTAAGAACATTCTCTAGCCCTGTTTTACCTAAGAAAACTATGTTTTCTAGTATGGCTAAACATTATACTAAGAAGTGTAGACTTTAAGAAAAGGAGTTGTGCCTGACCAGGCGGTGGTGCAGTGGATAAAGCATCCGACTGGGATGCAGAGGACCCAGGTTCGAGACCCCAAGGTAGCCAGCTTGAGCGCGGGTTCATCTGGCTTGAGCAAAGCTCACCAGCTTGGACCCAAGGTCACTGGCTTGAGCAAGGGGTTACTTGGTCTGCTGAAGACCCGCAGTCAAGGCACATATGAGAAAGCAATCAATGAACAACTAAGGTGTTGCAATGTGTAACGGAAAACTAATGATTTATGCTTCTCATCTCTCTGTTCCTGTCTGTCTGTCCCTGTCTATCCCTCTCTCTGACTCTCTCTCTGTCTCTGTAAATAAATAAAGAAAAATATTGAAAAAAAAACACACACAAAAAGGAATTGCAAGCAGGCATTAAAGGGACATCAGCTGAGTACCACCCCGTATCCTCCACTCCGGAAAGAAGGAGCCGGGTCATTTAGGGTGTATAGAACAGAAAGGAACATTTATGGATCTTCTTTTCTGGCTACCCACATTGGAAATATAGATAAAAGTCACAACTGAAAGCAAAATGAGGCTGAGAGAGGCCAGTACACAGGAAGTACAGATTTTTTACTGGGAGAATATAAAAAGGGGAAAAATTGGGGAGGGGTCTCTTTACATTTTGTTTCTTTACCATTACCTGAGTTACTCTTAATTAAAACTAAGTTTTGAAAGAACTTAGGGAAAAGGAAAGATGGAAAGTTAAAGTAAGATCATGAATAATTATAGGAAAAGGCAGAAGTAGGCAGGATAGTCTGGCTAGAGAAAAATCAGAAGCCAGATGCGTATTTATTTTGTCTGAACCAAGTCTGATCTTTATAATTGAGGGTTTTTAATAATAAGCAGTGGAATCTGATTCTAGTTAATTAAAAAAAACTATATTGGGCTCACAGATTGTAAGAAAAGTTGTAGATCTAGGATTAAATTGAAGCTGTGAAAAATAGTACTAAACACTGTGCCAGAGAACTGGTCTGATGGGGGAAGAACAACTGGTGTGGCCATTCGCATTGCCGCGGGTGACAGGACCGCAGTCCCGCTGCCGCTGGGCCTGCGCTGGGGCCACAATTAGAGCAGACACTCCACTTGGAAACTAACACCGTCCCCCAATCAGGCCGGCTCAGGCCCAAAGCTTGCAGCAAAATGAAGACTGCAGGCAGAATTTGTTTTCTATAATTTTTTAAAAATTTTTATTTAGAAAATTAAATTTAATGGGGTGACGTTTATCAATAAGAGTACATAGGCTTCAGGCAAACGTTTCTACAGCATTTAAACTGTTGACTGTGTCTGTGTGCCCGTCAGCCAAAGTGAAATCATTTTCTGTCACTGTACACTTGTCCCTCTTTACTTCCCTCTCCCTGGTACCCACTTCACTTTTATCTATGTCCACGAGTCTCGTTCTTACATCCCACCTATATGTGAAATTAAATAGTTCTTAGCTTTTTCTGATTTACTTATTTTATTTAGTATAATGTCCTATCTTGAGCCCTTGTGAACCAAAGCCGCCTGTGTATGTGCTGGTGGTTGTGTTGGTAGAGCCTCGGCCACTTGCCTGTGGTCCGGTGCACAGGAGGCTGAGAAAGCCAGTTTTCTCTGTTACTTTTTAAGAATGCTGAACGCAAGAGTCTTCAAAATGTGTTAGAAAGCCTAAATATATTGCTAGCGTAATGAGTTCTGACATGTGCTATTTCTTCCTTTTAGACATCTTTTCCTTAAGATCTTGAGATGGCTATCTCTGAAAATCAAGACTGGTTCAATATCATCTCTTCAGAAAATCCTTCTAAAATGGTCCTGCCTAATTTAGTCTCCCTAATCTCTATTATTACTCCCTATCACCTGTATTTATCTCATTCACAGAACTTTATGAATATTTGAAATGTTTAATCTCTTCTTCTTCCCTCTCTCCCTTTCTCCCTCTCTCCCTCCCTCCCTTCCTTCTTCCCTCTTCTCTCTTCAATAGAACAAATAGTGCAAGAACAGGATTCTGTATGTCTTATTCAAAAACTAAGGCCATCACCCACAGCCAGGCCTGACACGTGACATTGGTATTGTAGACACTTGTTGACTGGGTGTCTGAAGAGCAAGGAGTATTGGGAAAGTATTGGGCATCTGGAGATTCCAGAGAAATATCTAGAAGTTGGGGTTCTAGCATGCAGGAGGAATATTAACAAATGTAAATGGAAGCAGCCTCTGTCCCGCCCTACAGCCTGGTCTCCAGACATGCCTGTATGCGATTCCCTGAGGTTCTGCTACTCCGGGATGCTTCCCACAGGGTGACCATCTCATTGCTAGGGGTCGTAGTGAATGCTGTAACCTCATTCCAGGATGCAGCTTGGATGATTATTTTTTCATTATTGATTCAACAGATAATTAGTGTTTATTTTATGGCAGACATTGTATTTGCACAATTAAATGTTTTCCTTCTATTTATGCCTTCAATCCTACAGATTGCTTTTCTTTTTTTCTTTTGAGCCTCCTTGTTGCTAATTAGCACCCTGATTATGTTCTCCTCTATAGTAATGTTTATGTTGATATTGACCAGTTCCCTTATAGGAGGCAACACTGTGTACTGGATAAGCCCAAGGGCTCTAATGCTAGCTTGTCTGGGTTCAAATATAAATTCTCTCATTTATTCTGTACATGAGTTTTTGTTGTTTAAACTACAGTACTCTTTCCCTCATTTATAAAATGGGAGGTTAAAATAACCTAATTATAAGGCAGTTGTGAGTATTAAATAAATTAATATATGTAAAGCAGTTGGAATGCTGCCTGGATAGTACTAAGCTGTTTGGTAGCATTTGGGTATTATTACTACAGTGGTACCTTGAGGTACGAATTTAATTCGTTCTGTAAACAAGCTCATAAGTCAGTCAACTTGTATATCAAACTGCTGATACCGGACCCATGTGCCAATGCGCCAACTAATGGCAGCTTCCTGAATCACGACTCGTATCTTGGAATTTTGCTCAGATCTCGAACAAAAATACAAACTGATTCGCAGCTCGTATCTTAAAAAATCCATATGTTGCCCTGGCCGGTTGGCTCAGCGGTAGAGCGTCGGCCTAGCGTGCGGAGGACCCGGGTTCGATTCCCGGCCAGGGCACATAGGAGAAGCGCCCATTTGCTTCTCCACCCCTCCGCCGCACCTTCCTCTCTGTCTCTCTCTTCCCCTCCCGCAGCCAAGGCTCCATTGGAGCAAAGATGGCCCGGGTGCTGGGGATGGCTCTGTGGCCTCTGCCCCAGGCGCTAGAGTGGCTCTGGTCGCAACATGGCGACGCCCAGGATGGGCAGAGCATCACCCCCTGGTGGGCAGAGCGTCTCCCCCTGGTGGGCGTGCCGGGTGGATCCCGGTCGGGCGCATGCGGGAGTCTGTCTGACTGTCTCTCCCTGTTTCCAGCTTCAGAAAAAAAAAAAAAAAAAAAAAAAAAGAAATCCATATGTTGGTCTGTTCGTATCTCAAGGCACCACTGTATTTGGATTGGGTTTCTAATCATCTTCTGAATTCTCTACAGCCCCAACCTTACTTCTTA
Organism: Saccopteryx bilineata; assembly: GCF_036850765.1. NCBI lineage: Eukaryota > Metazoa > Chordata > Mammalia > Chiroptera > Emballonuridae > Saccopteryx > Saccopteryx bilineata. Next base: position 92,346,844 of record NC_089492.1, read on the forward strand.
ATTTTTTTTATTTCTTTTTCTTTTTATTTTTAAGATGAATGCCATCATCTCCATTTTATTTTATTTTTTACAGGGACAGAGAGAGAGTCAGAGAGAGGGACAGACAGATAGGAATGCAGAGAGATGAGAAGCATCAATCATTAGTTTTTCGTTTCGACACCTTAGTTGTTCATTGATTGCTTTCTCATGTGCCTTGACCATGGGCCTTCAGCAGACCAAGTAACCCCTTGCTCGAGCCAGCAAACTTGGGTCCAAGCTGGTGAGCTTTTGCTCAAACCAGGTGAACCCATGCTCAAGCTGGTGACCTCGGGGTCTCGAACCTGAGTCCTCCACATCCCAGTCGGACGCTCTATCCACTGCGCCACCACCTCGTCAGGCCTTAAACACTTAAATGATAAATTACATGCTGCTTTTTCTACACAGCATCATTTTTGTTTTTTTCTATTGAATTTTTCCCTTGAACCAGCACATTGGCATGAAGAAAAGCAAGGAAAAGATCTATAAACAGCTGGAGAAGGACACCAGGAACAACAGTCTCCTTCTTCATTCTTGGAGCCAGTCTTGGGCTGTTATTTTTTCTTTTTTCCAAGAGACAAAATGAAAAGGGTCTAACAGACATTCTCAGCTAGATACAATGATTATTTTATTTCCTTTAAGCAAAAGGAACTTTGAGGCAGAGACAATGTAGAATGATTCAACTAGTATTAAATCACAATATAAAGCCTCTTTTTTGTTTTAAAACAGAAAATATTCAGGCCTGACCTGTGGTGGTGCAGTGGATAAAACGTCGACCTGGAAATGCTGAGATCGCCGGTTCAAAACCCTGGGCTTGCCTGGTCAAGGCACATATAGGAGTTGATGCTTCCAGCTCCTCCCCCCGTCTCTCTCTCCTCTCTGTCTCTCTCTCTGTCTCTCCTCTCTAAAATGAATAAATAAAATTTAAAAAAAATAAAATAAAACAGAAAATATTCAGATCATCAAAACTTCATTATTAGGACCTATAGCCAGCAGACCCTAAAGTCATTTACACTATATCCTCCCCTCCATTGCAGAGAGTCATATCTGTAGTAATGAAAAAATAAAATAGAATTTATTTTTTTAAAAGGACAGCGTCTGAAGTATGTGCTGTAGATTGGATGTATATATAAAAATATATATTATATATATATGTTTGGTCATATATGTTTGAAACTGTGGCTGTGCTTACTTTAGAGAATTCATTCTCATGCAGGCAAGTAGTGAGAAATATGGGTGTATACATATGTATATGTTCATATACATGTATATGCATATGTATATGTATATAAGATTGCTACAGCCACTATATATGCTTTTCAGAGAAGAATAACTGTTGGAAGAAAAAAGGGACTCAGAACTCAGGTATGACAATGAGTGATCCATTAGAAAATATTTAACTACTTTTGAATATTTATTTTAATTTTAATATAAAGTTAGTATCTTCTGTATACTTTCAATCAGTACTTCTTGTTGAAAATAACTTCGAGCTTTACAAGTAGTTTACTTTATTTTATTTAAAATATGGCACCAAAATGTGGTTTATTAAAATTTTTATACATATTTTATATAAAAATTTGAGTATTCATGTATGTGGACCTATTGACCTTGTGCCCGAATTATAAGTGTGGAATTCCAGGTTGCAGATATATGGTAGGTACTAATCTTTTATTGCTGTTTGGATTTATACCTACTTAGTAGTAACTTACTACTAGAAAGCTCTGACTCTACCATGAATAACAACAGAAGCATATAGCCTATTTATAGCCCCATCATCTTTTTCAAGGTAGCCTTCTACAGATTTAGAAAAGTGTCTACTTTGCTCAGCCCAAGTTATTTCAGTGACGTGAAGGTACTCTGGCATTGCAATAAAGCATTTGGAAAGTCTTTTGAGTATAGTTGAAGTAGACATTTTTTTAATGCAGTTTCTAATATAAATCTCCTTTTCTCTTCTCATGAAGGTGGGAAAGTATGCTGAGTAGCAATAAAGACTTCAGGGACTTATAAGCACTTATAAGCACACTGTGTGAAGAATGCTTTTCTCTCTGTTCCAGAATGTTGTAGAATGTTTCAGCCTGAGAACAAAGACAAGGGTGTCTATCAAAGGTATATTGATGGCTTAGAATAAATCACTGCCTATAATTTTTTTCTTTGGTGAACTGAATGGCAAAAATATAAGTAGTCATCATTTAAATTTTAAAATTTAAAATGGGACATAATCATTTAAACATAAGTTGTTGCTTAAAGATAAAACAAGCAGAGGAGAAGACATTAAGAAATTTATACTTAGCTTCATATTTGCTGATGTGAACATTTACAACTTCTAGAGAATCATGAGTACTCTCACATGACAGTGTTAAAATGAATCAACACACAATAAAAGTCAATGAGAACAAGGCTGATTAAGAGGCTCAGCTGGAGATCAATCCTCAGGAAGTAGTTTAAAATATTGACCATTTGGTACCATCTGTTGAATTCCATAGACTAAAAAAGTAGGCTATTCAGAACTAAATTTTTGTGAGCCAAGAATGAAGAATGTCTGTCACAGGGATCATTTAACACAACTCATTGAACAGAAGGATGACCATAAGAGGGTCAGAGAAATCTTTCCTGACTATTCCACACCACACTGATTTGAAATGGAATGAGAAAATATAAGCATTAATTCATTTCTGCACACACATGACCCTCAAATTTGCTCAGTAAGTAAAGAGGTCCATCATATATGTGTAATAAGTAGGAAAGAGAAAAAGAGCAATATAGACAGATCATTTGTTCAGTAACTTCTTCAGGTTCTTATGGAAGTTTATATAATATCACTACAGCATTGAGAGAAATCTTATTATTCTTAAAATGTCTTAGTATATGGACTATACTAAATTTAGAGATACTAGAATCATCATTAAAATGCCCATCACCACCATTACAGTATTCGCCTTCCTTCTTTAACTTAATAATAACCCTTTTATGAAATGAAAGAACCAATGATTAGAAAGCAAAGACAGCAAGCAAAATATAGAAATCAAATTAGTCTTTTAGAACTTTAGAATTGTCTTGTTTTTATTGAAATATATACTTTTGTTTCTTAAGAAAGTTTATGTGTGAAACTGATAAATACATGTATTAAATTCAGTTCCTGCACAGTGCATGGCACAAATTAAATTTGATAAATATTTTAGTAACAGAAAAAATGAACGTTCCAAACTCAAGCATTTTCTTGATATAGAGTAGAGAAAATTGTACAGTAAAATTATGATTCATTTTTGGGGAAATAATGGAGTACAATATTTTTATCTGCATATAGTTGCCTGAAGTAAGGAGGAGGATTGAAAATTATTTTTATACTGTTTTTGATTTCTAATAGAAGCCTTAAAATTAAAATTAACTTACTTCTTCTGAGGAATTTACTTCTAATATTAATTCATTACTTTACTTATAACCAGGGCCTGTAAAATTATGTCATTTGTTAAAATATTAGTCAATATTAACTAGCTAATCATTGTTCTATATTATTTCATCTATTATTAAGTAAATTTCTAAATAGTAAAATTTCTAAAAGATTGTCACAATATTGAGGTTAGGGCTATTCATAAGATCCTCTTCTACCCCCAAACTGTAACTATCTGAGTTACAATATTTAGTAATCTCTCTAATTCCAACACTTATTATATAACCAACAGAAAATTTTCAGTCATGATTAAGAGGAGAAAAATATTTTTCATAAAAGATTTTCTCTTTGTTTCTCTACAGAAGGTATATTTTAAACATTTGATTTGATTGAAATTTAACTGTTTTAAAAGAATGTTAAAAAAAAGTATCAGGTATATTAAGATACTTGCTCAATGTCACACAGTTAGGAGGGATAAAATTTAGTCTTGTGGCTTATCTGTAATTACACTTGGTCCTTTTTTCTTCATCAGATTTCCCTCCTAGATTTTCAATTGTTCTTGAATAGCTGTATGTTCTTTCCAAGTGAACAAGTTAATATTAATGAAGTAGAATATGAGTAAGAATCATGTCCTGGTTTCACCTTTGATTACTGAACTTAATATTGACTTTATCTTGTCCATGTCTTCTCCTTTTCCTCTTAACCTGAAAGCAAGTCAGCTGTATCTTTACAGGAAGTAGAAGAGGGCATGATGGAAATAAAAAGGACACAATTGCAATATAAGAGAAAAGTAATGATGGCAGGCTTATGATCTGTTTCCAGACTGAGGATACATTCACATTCCTTCTTCCTTTATATTCTATTGTCAATTTTTTTCTCTAAGGCAATGTTAATTACTTTATGTAATAGTAGTTTTCCCAGAAACTAGAAACTTAATAAGAAATGTCTGACTTCCAGGTATTTATGTTACCACTTCAATTTCAATCCATACTCATCCTTAGATTTATAGTTGCAAATAATAGTTTATAATTAAAAGTATGGCCAACAGTGAATAAAGTCCTCTTCTTTATGGAGGAAATGTTTCTAGATGACTCAGCATACATGAAACATATTGTTGATCCAACAAATGCAGAGAAATTTGCCTCTACTTGAGTGCTCTATAATAGGATTATCATAAAATTTATCATCCAGACAAAAGCAGTTTTAAGAATAAAAAAAGTGGTAATAATTATTCCATGTAATTGTTAATTAAAGTTGTCCAGAGAAAATTTAATATGGTCACCTTGGTCATAAAAAACAAGAAACCTAAACAACAAGATGACATGTTTAATTCTATATGATTATCTTGTCAATAATGATTAGCTTCTATATTATGGAATTATTTTTCCCTTCAAACGTACCCAGCCCTGATCTAAGGAGTTGTACCTTTGGGGAAGGAATCAATATTAGCTTAAATATAACATGAATAAAACAAAGATTGGTCTGTTAAGTGATGTGATTCATCAATTAATAATTGGTATAGAATATACTGAAACAATACACTAGTTTGTAGTATATGTGGTAAGAGTAAGATGTGGGCACATATATGAATAATTCAAAATTCAAAATTTATTTGTATAAAAAATGGGACAACTCTATGAAAAGAAAATTTAAAAAATCACTTTAGATTAGAATTTTTATTGGAAGATAAACGTTATACTACCCATTGAAACACTATGTGGAAGATAAAATTAAGAATTGCTCAAGGATCAAAACAATATAATGCTTTGAAATATATCTCTAAAGAAAGTCTCAGAGTATTAGGTCAGGATCACTTTTACCTTGCTCAGCCTGAGATGTGACATTATAAACAAACAGAAAACATGTTAATGGAGACATTCAAAGCTGGGGTTACCCAGTGAACATTGGAAGTAGAGAAAAACAGAGTTGGCAAAAACAGAACGCCTTTCAAAGGACTGTAGCGTAAAAAATAGCTCCCAAACAGATGAAACAGAGCCAAAAGGGATACATACTCTCCAAATCTGGCTTATAGAATAAATATCAGGTTTACCAGTTATCATGCAAAATCTTTATAATAAGCAGAGACTTGTTCCCTTTTTATGTTAGGTTGAATCACTTCTTTTGGTATCTATATCTATTTTATAGCCTTATTTTCCCAAAGGAGAGTTATCTTGTTTTGTTGAAGCTGCTGGATTTCTTTTGAACTTTATAATGAGACACAATCTAGCCTCTGAAAACCAGTAAACAATGTTTACCTCACTGTTGTTAAACATACACTTCACACAATTCAATCAGGTACCTCTGATGTTAAATTGAACATCTGTGGTTTCCCAAATGACTTGCTTTCAGAGTATAGATCACCAGTTAGTAGTTCAATACTATTCAGAGGCTTACAATATTTTAGAGATGAAAAGAAACTTAAAGTTTAATTTTGGACGGGTCTATTGAATACTAATTATGTTCCTAGGCTTGTGTTGGCAAAGGGGGATGATATAAAAAAAATATAAAATATCACAATACTTGAGAGATAATAATCAAGAGTATGATTAGACTTTAATTAGAGAGGAAGATAATAATCATAATAACATTTACTTATTGAGTACTTCCTATGTTCTAGGCATGATGCTAAACTTTACACGTTATTTTTTTTATTTGCCACTCAGAGTATACTCTCTAATAAATATGTCCATACATGTATACTAGAATGTAAGCTAAATGAGCGGGGGTGGGGGGGCATTGTATGGTCTGTTCTTGTTTATCACCTACAAGTGTGCCTGTCAAAAACAGGCATTTAACATAGATTCGATGAATGAATAAATTAGTGACTGTCTAATGAAAGATAAATTCCACAGGTAGATGCTATTACAATTTGTTTGTAAATAATAGCATTTATTATGCTACAAAATAATTCATTTTTAAACTATTTTGATAGCTAATTACCTTAGAGCATATAAATAGAAATTGGTTTACTAATATTGATAAAAAATACATCTCGGGTACTTATAAACTACATCAAATGATTTATTTATTTCTTTCCAATCTTAAAATTATTTTACAACAAAATCTTATATTTTTATGATCCAAAATATGGAATTTATAATTTTAGAGAACTACATTGTGTATTTAGAAAATTAAATTAATATTTTAAAAGTTCACAAAAAATGAGGGCTTTAATTTTAACTCATTAATATTTGAATACTTCATAGATACACATGTGGGGATAGGTGTGTTTGTATGAGCTAAGTGAGAATAAGGAGCATTGCTAGTACTGAGGCAGCTTTACAGCAAGGATTATGATTTCAAGTTATATGTTGTTGGGTAAATGAGTTTGTAAAATTTGTATTTTTTGAGTTTGCTCACTTTTAGTGTTTAAAACCAGCACTGGGCAGCACCAGGTATGTGATCTTTCAAATTGCAAATTACCTTCCTGCTTGCGAAGGGCCATTGTCTTGCTAATGTTTGCTGGAGGAGAGGTTTTCATGCCAAAACGTTTTGAAAAGAGCAGAGAAGAAGGAGAAAGAAGCCATGTTTGCAGGGAAAGAGGGAGAAGCCAGTTTGTGCAGAGAGAGAGAAGTCATGTTGGCAGAGGTGAGGGGGCTTTTGCGAGCTCTGCTGAGACTGGTGTGGCCTTTGATTCTAGGAGAAACCGGAGAAGATTCTCCTGGTTGTGGTACTGGAGAATGTGTCAGTAGCTTTGGGAGCCCTGAGTGACAAGGGCTTCCCTGTGTATTTGCTCATCAGCTGGTGCGAAACTTTAATAAAAAAATAGCCCACCATTTTTTGGCTCCACTGTATTTTTACTGTCTGTCCAAATCTAATGTGAACCTGGAAGTGAATGGCCATGATTGTAGTGGCCCTTGGCCTTACATCTGGCATAGTTTGTGGCGGGATTTGGATCAGATTGATATGGATCCCTTGAGGGGTGGCATAGAGGACTGGTTGTTTCTATGGTTCCCTTTGGCTGTCCATTTAGGACTGTGGGCTGGCTGATTTTTACAGCCCTGCGAAAGAAAACCAATAGTGCTATGGAAGAGGCTGCCTGAGGCCTGCAAACCAAGCAGCAGCAGTTCGAAAGGCTACAAGAGAAAGAGATGCAGATCCTGGAACTGGAGCAAGTGCTGGAGAAGGAGGCCACATGGGTTCATGAGTTGCAGTTTGCCCTGGAAGTGGAACGTTGGCAGAAGCAGTTGTTGGAAGAACAACTGCGGGTTCAGCTTTATGAAAGTCGGCAGCCATAAAACCCCAAGATGGAGCCATGCCAGCAGAGCGACTCTGAGTTGGTGAGAGCAGGCATTTCCAGCTCCTCTTCTGAGGATGAGAAGGCTGAAGCTGCCATCTGCTGATTCCAAAAGGTAAAAACCCAACAGCAAAGAGTACCTACTAAGCTCCTGGTAGATTTGCTGCAATTGTGGGACAAATGGGTGGATGGCAGCATGCTCTCTGGAGCAAAGGTGGAAATGTTGGCCACCATTGCCACATTTTCCTCCTTGGGGCAGCATCTTAAGAGCTGCCAGGATGGCAGGAATGAGGGGGGAGGCCTGAGGCCCCATGTGCATGGACTGACTCTTGGACTGTGACCAGAGGGGGCACCAGCTCACATGTTGGATGGACATACAGCTTTTGGACAACGTGAGAGACCCTGAAAGGGGGGACAGCTCTGGTGAAGGGCACCTTTGTAATTGCTGAAATTGTATGACTTGTGCTGTTACTGTAATATGTGTGATGCACCTCATTCTTTGCACAGGAATGCTTGTGGTGTGGATTTCAAAGTGAGCAAAAGGGGTGGAATGTTGGGCAAATGAGTTTATAAAATTTGAGTTTTTTTGAGTTTGCACACTTTTAGTGTTAAAAGGTGGTCTGTGATCACAGGTATGTGATCTGTGAAATTGCAAATTACCTTCCTGCTTGGGAAAGGCCACTATCTTGCTAATGTGTGCTGGAGGAGAGAGAATGCAGGGTGCTGAAGAAGAAGCCAGTTTGTGCAGAATGTTTGAAGAAGGAGACGGAGAACAGAGCTGAGGGGCTTTTGCAAGCTCCACTGGGACTGGTGGAGCCTTTGAAACTAGGAGAAAGCAGAGAAGATTCTCCTGGTTGTGGAAACTGGAGAATGTGTCATGGCTTTGGGAGCCCTGAGTGAAAGGGAAGTGTTTTTTCCCTGTGTGTTTGCTTGTCAGCCGGTGTGTCTTGAATAAAGGGATGACTAACCATTTTTTTTGGCTCCACTGTTTCTTTACCGTCTGTCTGAATCTAATAGGAACCTGCATGTGCATGGCCACAATGGTGGCGGCCCTTGGCCTTACATCTTGCAATGTATTAATAATGACTTTTAACATATAAGAATCATAAACAATTATTAATATCATGCATGAGTCTTGTATAAAAGCATTTTTCATGACATAAATTGTTTTCCACATAGATGATGCAAAAATACTTAAGAGACCTTTCTCATAGTTGACCATGGTTATAGAATCTGTTGCTGATTCCTATAACCCCATATTAAGAATTAAGGAAATCTATGACTTGTTCTTTTAGATTCTGGATATCCAAAGATAAGGGGCTTGAATAATATTCCTGACAGCCCATGATCAGGTTTTCCCATTCCTACTCCCATCCCAAAATGAAGTATCTTCCAAGAATAGGATAATTTTTGAAACCTTAAACATTATTAAGAGTAAACAAACAAATTAAGAAAAACAACCAAGTAACAATAAATTTGTATTAAATCAATAAATTACCACTCTGAGATTGTAATCTAAAGTATTTGTAAAACTCTGTCCCTTGATTTTGCCACACATTTATGCACTGGGTAAAGTTTGCTGAGCTTCAAGTAAAATATATCAGCTTTTGAAGTATTAACTTCAGTGTCCGCAGTCTCTTCCAAGTTCTGTGTTGATATGGATTAATGTGACCTGTTAGGCTTCTTTAGCTATCATCCTGTGTTATTGCCACACACATTTTCTCCTTGCCCTTTTACCTAAAATGCTTTCAATTTCCATTTACAAGCTAATGTTTTTATGTGGGTTTTTTTTGCAAGACCCCAGATTAAGTTCACTTCTTTCAAGAAGACTACCTCAGTATGTTCAAATTATGATTTGACCAGTATTTGTATGTTTGCTAATGCAAAACTTAATAACTGTGCCTTACAATTGTTATTTTTACTAATCTCTCTCTCCCCCTCCTTACTTACCTTCCAGCAGACCTCACTTTGTTTTTCCTTTTCTTCTTCCTTCTCTTTCTCTTCCTCTTCCTGTTCTTTATTCTCCTTCTTTTCCTCTTTCCATTCTTGAATATTGTAATAATAGCTCTATTAGTTTGCTGACATGTGCCATGCCTTAGACTTCTAATTATAGCCACACTTGTTTCTGTGTTTATTGAACACTACTCATATTAATTGATAGATGGAAACCTGCAGCAAGTTGTTTTTCTGGTGTACTGATGGGATGCATTTAGAATTATCTATTTCTATAATAACAGGATCAACAGCTATTTGACCTTGGTTGAAAATGTTAGCAACAAATCAAAGAAGGACCTTTTGGCAAGGATTTCAGCTTTACATAACTTTGCAAATAAAGGGTAATGTGTTAAAAAATTATACAAAAATCAATAAAAATAATTTCTTTTTTAAATAATAATTTTATTTTTTTAATGGGGTGACATCAATAAATCAGGATACATATATTCAAAGATAACAAGTCCAGGTTATCTTGTCGTTGAATTATGTTGCATACCCACCACCCAAAGTCAGATTGTCCTCTGTCACCTTCTATCTAGTTTTCTTTGTGCCCCTCCCCACCCTCTTTCCCTCTCCCATTCCCCCCTCCCCCCCATAACCACCACACTCTTATCAATGTCTCTTAGTTTCACTATTATGTCCCACCTACATATGGAATAATAGTTCCTGGTTTTTTCTGATTTACTTATTTCGCTTCGTATCATGTTATCAAGATCCCACCATTTTGCTGTAAATGTTCCGATGTCATCATTTCTTATGGCTGAGTAGTATTCCATAGTGTATATGTGCCACATCTTCTTTATCCAGTCATCTATTGATGGGCTTTTTGGTTGTTTCCATGTCCTGGCAACTGTGAACAATGCTGCAATAAACATGGGGCTGCATGTGTCTTTACGTATCAATGTTTCTGAGTTTTGGGGATATATACCCAGTAGAGGGATTGCTGGGTCATAAGGTAGTTCTATTTTCAGTTTTTTGAGGAACCACCATACTTTCTTCCATAATGGTTGTACTACTTTACATTCCCACCAACAGTGGATGAGGGTTCCTTTTTCTCCACAGCCTCTCCAACATTTGCTATTACCTGTCTTGCTAATAACAGCTAATCTAACAGGTGTGAGGTGGTATCTCATTGCCATTTTGATTTGCATTTCTCTAATAGCTAAAGAAGATGAGCATCTTTTCATATATCTGTTGGCCATTTGTATTTCTTCCTGGGAGAAGTGTCTTTTCATATCCTCTTCCCATTTTTTTATTGGATTGTTTATTTGTTTGTTGTTGACTTTTATGAGTTCTTTGTATATTTTGGATATTAGGCCCTTATCTGAGCTGTTGTTTGAAAATATCATTTCCCATTTAGTTGGCTTTCTGTTTATTTTGTTATCAGTTTCTCTTGCTGAGCAAAAACTTCTTAGTCTGATGTAGTCCCATTCATTAATTTTTGCCTTCACTTCTCTTGCCTGTGGAGTCAAATTCATAAAATGCTCTTTAAAACCCAGGTCCATGAGTTGAGTACCTATGCCTTCTTCTATGTACTTAATTGTTTCAAGTCTTATGTTTAGATCTTTGATCCATTTTGAGTTAATTTTTGTACAGGGGGAGAGACTGTAGTCCAGTTTCATTCTTTTGCATGTGGCTTTCCAGTTTTCCCAGCACAATTTATTGAAGAGGCTTTCTTTTCTCCATTGTGTGTTGTTGGCCCCTTTATCAAAGATTATTTGACTATATATATGTGGTTTTATTTCTGGACTTTCTATTCTGTTCCATTGGTCTGAGTGTCTATTTTTCTGCCAATACCATGCTGTTTTGATTGTCGTGGCCCTATAATAGAGTTTGAAGTCAGGTATTGTAATGCCCCCAGCTTCATTCTTTTTCTTTAGGATTGCTTTGGCTATTCGGGGTTTTTTATAGTTCCATATAAATCTGATGATTTTTTGCTCTATTTCTTTAAAAAACGTCATTGGAAGTTTGATGGGAATTGCATTAAATTTGTATATTGCTTTGGGTAATATAGCCATCTTGATTATATTTATTCTTCCTAGCCAAGAACAAGGTATATTCTTCCATCTCATTATATCTTTTTCGATTTCCCTTAACAATGGTTTATAGATTTCATTATATAAGTCCTTTACATTCTTTGTTATGTTTATTCCTAAGTATTTTATTTTTTTTGTTGCAATTGTGAAGGGGATTATTCTTTTGAGTTCCTTCTCAGTTGTTTCATTGTTGGCATATAGAAAGGCTATTGACTTCTGTATGTTAATTTTGTATCCTGCAACCTTACTGTATTGGCTTATTGTTTCTAGTAGTCTTTTTGTGGATTCTTTGGGGTTTTCGATGTATAGGATCATATCATCTGCAAAAAGTGATACCTTTCCTTCTTCTTTTCCGATATGGATGCCTTTTATTTCTTTGTCTTGTCTGATTGCTCTGGCTAGAACCTCTAGTACCACATTAAATAAGAGTGGAGAGAGTGGACCACCCTGTCTTGTTCCTGATTTAAGGGGGAAAGCCTTCAGTTTAGTGCCATTTAATATGATGTTAGCTGATGGTTTATCATATATGGCCTTTATCATGTTGAGATATTTTCCTTCTATACCCATTTTGTTGAGAGTCTTAAACATAAAATTGTGTTGTATTTTATCGAAAGCCTTTTCTGCGTCTATTGATAAGATCATGTGGTTTTTGTTCTTTGTTTTGTTGACATGGTGTATTACGTTAACCGTTTTACGTATGTTGAACCATCCTTGAGATTCTGGGATGAATCCCACTTGATCATGATGTATTATTTTTTTAATATGTTGTTGTATTCGATTTGCTAGTATTTTGTTTAGTATTTTAGCATCTGTATTCATTAGAGATATTGGTCTGTAGTTTTCTTCTTTTGTGCCATCCTTGCCTGGTTTTGGTATGAGGGTTATGTTGGCCTCATAAAATGTGTTTGGAAGTATTGCTTCTTCTTCAATTTTTTGGAAGACTTTGAGTAGAATAGGAACCAAATCTTCTTTGAATGTTTGATAAAATTCGCTGGTATAGCCGTCAGGGCCTGGACTTTTATTTTTGGGGAGGTTTTTAATGGTTTTTTCTATTTCTTCTCTACTGATAGGTCTGTTTAGGCTTTCTGCTTCTTCTTGACTCAGTCTAGGAAGGTTGTGTTGTTCTAGGAATTTATCCATTTCTTCTAGGTTGTTGAATTTAGTGGCATAAAGTTTTTCATAGTATTCTACAATAATCCTTTGTATATCTACGGTGTCCATGGTGATTTCTCCTCTTTCATTTTGGATTTTGTTTATATGAGTTCTTTCTCTTTTTTCCTTGGTAAGTCTTGCCAAGGGTTTGTCAATTTTGTTGATCTTTTCAAAGAACCAGCTCCTTGTTCTATTAATTTTTTCTATAGTTTTTCTGTTCTCTAATTCATTTATTTCTGCTCTGATTTTTATTATCTCCTTTCTTCGGCTGGTTTTGGGTTGTCTTTGTTCTTTTTTTTTCTAGTTCCTTAAGGTGTGAAGTTAAGTGGTTCACTTGGGCTCTCTCTTGTTTGTTCATATATGCCTGAAGTGATATGAACTTCCCTCTTATCACTGCTTTTGCTGCATCCCATAGATTCTGATATGTCGTATTGTCATTTTCATTAGTCTGTATATATCTTTTGATCTCTGCACTTATTTCTTCTTTGACCCATTCATTTTTTAAAAGCATGTTGTTTAGTTTCCACATTTTTGTGGGATTTTTTTCCTCTTTTTTGCAGTTGAATTCTAGTTTCAAGGCTTTATGATCAGAAAATATGCTTGGTACAACTTCAATTTTTCTGAATTTGCTGATATTGTTTTTGTGGCCCAACATATGGTCAATTCTTGAGAATAATCCATGTACACTGGAGAAAAATGTATACTCAGTCACTTTGGGATGAAATGTCCTGTAGATGTCTATCATATCCAGGTGCTCTAGTGTTTTGTTTAAGGCCACTATGTCTTTGTTGATTCTCCGGATGACCGATCTAGAGCTGTCAGCGGTGTATTGAGGTCTCCAAGTATGATTGTGTTTTTGTCAGTTTTTGTTTTAAGATCAATAAGTAGCTGTCTAATATATTTTGGTGCTCCTTGGTTTGGTGCATATATATTAAAAATTGTTATGTCTTTTTGATTCAGTGTCCCCTTAGCCATTATGAAATGGCTATTTTTGTCTCTGAGTACTTTTGCTGTCTTGTAGTCAGCATTATCCGATATGAGTATTGCTACACCTGCTTTTTTTGGATGTTATTTGCTTGGAGTATTGTTTTTTAGCCTTTCACTTTGAATTTGTTTTTATCCTTGTTACTTAGATGAGTTTCCTGTAGGCAGCATACAGTTGGATTTTCTTTTTTAATCCATCTGCTACTCTGTGCCTTTTTATTGGTGAGTTTAATCCATTTACATTTAGTGTAATTATTGATACTTGTGAGTTCCCTATTGCCATTTTATATCTTGCTTTCTGTTAGTTTTGTGTCTTGTTTGATCCTTTTCTTTCGTTTTTCTATCTTTTGTTTTTATTTTATTGTATTCCATACATCTTTCCTCTGTTGCTATCTTTTTTATCTCATGTGCTTCTGTGGTGGTTTTTTCAATGGTGGTTACCTTTGAGTAATGAAAAGGGTCCCTACCCTGTTCATTGTAGTGAACTATTTTGTGAGTACTTTTGCACTCCATCGTCCTTTGCCACTGTTAATCTCCATCTTCTCCCCCTCTTTCTTTTTGTTGTTGTCACAGTTTAAATTTGGTTTTATTGTGTTCTTCTTGGAGCTTTTACTTGTGGCTCTGTTTTTTTTTTTATTCTTTGTATCTGATTGGAGAACCCCCTTTAGTAATTCCTGGAGTGGGGGTTTTCTGATGATAAATTCCCTCATCTTTTCTGTATCTGTGAATGTTTTTATTTCTCCTTCATATTTGAAGGATAGCTTTGATGGGTATAGTATTCGTGGCTGAAAGTTTCTCTCTTTCAGGACTTTAAATATTGGGGTCCACTCTCTTCTAGCTTGTAGAGTTTCTGCTGAGAAATCTGATGATAATCTAATGGGCCTTCCTTTATATGTTGTATTCTTCTTTTCCCTGGCTGCCTTGAGAATTTTTTCTTTGCTGTTGGTTTGTGTCAATTTCATTATGATATGCCTTGGAGTAGGTTTGTTGGGGTTAAGAAAACTCGGAGTTCTGTTTGCTTCTTGAACTTGAGGTTTTAGTTCTTTCCACAGGCTTGGGAAGTTCTCATCTATTATTTGTTTGAGTATGTTCTCCATTCCATTTTCTCTCTCTTCTCCCTCTGATATACCTATTATTCTTATGTTATTCTTTCTGATGGAGTCAGACAATTCCTGTAGGGCTATCTCATTTTTTTTTTTTAATTTTTGAGTCTCTTTCTTCTTCTCTCCTTTGTGCCTCAAGTTGCTTGTCTTCTATTTCACTAATCCTCTCTTCTATCTGACCTGTTCTATTAGCTAAGCTTGTTACTTCGTTTTTCAGCTCGTGAATTGAGTTTTTCATCTCTGTTTGATTTGTTTTTATAGTTTCAATTTCCTTGGACATATATTCTTTGTGTTCATTGAGTTGTTTTCTGAGCTCCCTAAATTGCCTTTCTGTGTTTTCTTGTATATCTCGGAGATTTTTAGGATTTCTATCTTGAATTCTCTGTCATTTAGCTCCAAGATTTCCAATATATTAAATTTTTTCTCCATAGATTTTTCCTCATCTAGCTGTGTTACCTCTCTTTCTTTTGTATCCATGATATTCGATTTTCTCTTCCTTAATGGCATCTGAGGGTGGTTTTGTTGATAGTATTAATGAGAATTAATAAAGAATAAAAAGTTAAAAAAATTAAAAAATAGTAAAAAAAAATTGAAAAGAGGTTTTTTTTAAAAAAATTAATAATGAAATAAAGAAAAATAAAATAAAATAAAAATTTTAAAAAAAGGAAATTATTCCCCCCTCTTTTTTCCTCTCCTCTCCTCTCCCCTCTTTTTGAGAAAATCTTGTGGTGAACTGTGAATTATAACAAACAATGCCTGTGATGGAGGGCCTGAATTGGGGAAAAGTAATAAAGGGGCAAAAAAAAAAAAAAAGAAAAGAAAAAAGAAAAAAAAAGAAAAAAAAAGAGCGTATGGACCCACAAAAAGCAAATAAGGAAAAAATTTGGGTCAAGAATAAAATGATTTGCTTTTAGATGTTGGTTGTCTAAGGGTTATGATGAGAGGAATAAGAGGAAAACGATAAAATGGGGGGACAAATTCAAAAATTACTATTGTATTTAGTGGAACAAGAACTAGATAATATGGAGAGCCAGGGATGGGAGCACTGCTAGTGAGTTAAAAAGGTGAAGTAACAACCCCCCAAAATGCTACAAACATAAGTTTGAGTCCCAGATAAGATAATTTGTTTGTTATTGAGGTTTGAATGAGAGGAGGTGTAAAGGAGAAAGGAAGAAACTAATATAGAGGGAGAAAAGAAAGAGAGAGAGAGAAAAAAAGAGGGAACCACTAAAAGAAGAAAAAAGAGAGGAGAGAGAGAGAGAGAGTTAAGGGTTTTGGAGTGCAACCCTCATAGAGAGAAAGGAAGAGGAGAGAAAAGATAATGGGAGATGTAACACTTATGGGTAGTGTAGTTCAAGGAGAGGAGAGAGTAAGACCGGCAGAGAGTTAATCGGCCAAATTGGAGGAGGAAAAAAAGTATCAAGAATGAAGATAAGAGAAACAAATGAACAAATATAATAAAATGGGATAGGTTATAAAGTCTGCAGATTATTCTTGATTTTTGAGAGGTTATCTTCTTGCTTTTTCTTTTCTCTCCCTCTTCCTGGTCGGTGACTCTGTACCCCGGGTTCTGCCCCTTTGGCACGCTCAGGTAGAGGTTTGCAGTTGATAAGTCTCTATGGCAATGTCATGTATTGTGCTTTAGTCTCGTTGGCAGTCGAGGCTCATTAGCATTTATAGGCTCCGACAGTGAGAGAGTCCGTGTTTCTGGAGCCTTTCTCCTAGTCTTTCCTTCCTCAATTAGTAGCCTGATAATCCAGCTATGGGGTTGCTGCTGCCTCTGCCTGGATAGTAAGAGGCTGAAAGAGCTGGCAACTCCCCACTCTATTTCCACTCAGCACAGGGCTCTGGGTAAGGCTCAGTCAGTCAGAGCTGCTAGCATAATCAGGCGGGCTTTCCGCCCACTCAAAGACCTCTGGCTCTGCCACTCTGTCCGGTAACACAGGTGGGCGCCCACTTCCAGGGTGCTTGGAGGAAACTCTCACTCACTGTCTGCGACCAGGATATCCGGCCAGCAGTCTCACGCTCTGAGTGAAACCCCCAACTGCAGGGAAAAGTTGCAGCGTTGGAATTGAGTCTCGCTCCGTCCCCGTGCGCGGCTTTTGCAAGGCGCTGGGGCGGCCCGAGATTCCGCTTTGGCCCACACAAAGGCCCCTGACTCTGCCCCTCTGTGCGATAACACGGGCGCGCACTGCCGAGGCACTCGGAGGAATCTCTCATTCACTGTCTGCGCACGCAAACCAGGATATGAGGCCGGCCGCGTTTCCCTCTGAGTGTAAACGCCCTCCAGCACAGAAAATCTCCACCGTTGGAATTAGTTCTCACTCCCTCCCGTGCGTGGCTTTTCCAGGGCGCTGGGGCTGCCCAGAGACTCTGCCCTCGGCCCACAGAAAGGCCTCTGACCCTGCCTCTCCGTGGGGCAACACGGGCACCCACTCTCGGGGCCTAGGAAGAAATCTCTCACCCACTAACCGCGCACCGACCAGGAGACCAGGTAAAATGGCCGCGCCGCTTGTCTTTCTTTCTTTGGGTTTGGCACGAGTGTTAGCTTGTATTGCTCGGGTTGCCACAGGATCAGTTTTTCCTCGGCTTGGATCTCCGTGCCACAGCCTGGTTCGGCCGTTTGTGCCCAGCCTGGATCTATTCACCCCCTTTGCCCGCCTCAGTTTCTATATTCACAGTTACCAGAGAAAGCTGCCCTGTTTAGGTTAGTGAGGAAGGCGGAGCATTTCTTACTCCCTATTTCCTTCGGGGTTTGGTTATATATTTAGCCAATTTTTCACTCAACCATACCTTTGGGTGTATTGCGAAGCATCTGGAGTCTCCAAGTATAGGTTTTTCTGTTTCTGGTTGAAGATCTTGTTGAATTTTGGGGGAGATTTATCGGTATCGCTTCCTACCCCGCCATTACTCTGACGTCATCTCAATAAAAATAATTTAATTGGATTTTAAATACACACCATCATTATAATTTTGTTTTTACTAAAAAAAAAAAAAGGACAATTGAAATGTATTATCTACAGTGAACAAGGATAGGCTTGTATTATATGAGTTTTCTCTACATTATTTGCATTAATCTTCAAAACTACCCTTCTAGGAAAATTATATTGGCAGATATGGTTATGACATGTATATCATTCTGGTACTTTTTATTTAACAACTCAAGTGTTAATGTTCATATTTTCTCATTAACTAAGTTATTGATGTTTGCCATTCACATGTCTTAATTTTCAATGGCTAGCATGGAAATGTTACTATAGCTCTAATTTCTGCAGAGTGTATGTATATATTAACTGTGAAATAATATAAATAATACATTTTGTATAAACAGATATTTCAAATCAATGTTCCAACTATGTACTTTAGCCATGGGTTGACTCTACCCATAGTAGAGATGACTTAAGATAATGATTCTATTTTATCTACTTTAGAAATATCTAAATGCTAAGCATGTGGGATAAATAAAAGCAATAGCTCTTCTTGTAGTTTTTAGACTAAGGTTTGGCAAAGCCTCTGCTTATGGGTCAAACCACATGAACACATTTTTTATTGTTATATAAAAAAGAATTATTTTTACATTTTTAAAGAATTTTTTTTAAGTAAATGTATGACAAGGACTACATATGCCTCCCCAAATCTAAAATCCTAAGTGCTCATTACATAAAAGATATTCCTGCTAATCTCTGGTTTAGACACATATAAAGTAAAATAGAAAAATAAAATAAACTATAGATAAATTATTTTTATTTTATTGAGAATCAACATCAATGCTTTAAGTTGAAAGATGGATTTTCTTTTGTTCATTATTAAATCACATAGTTCCATAGACTTTCTTAAGATTGTCTATATGTTTTATGCAAAAACACTATCATCTATTAGAGTAAATCCTTAGTCTTTATTTTAAAATATTAATAACAAATATAGTATTCATAAAAATTAACTGCAGATAATTAAAATCTATATTAAACACTTAGTATAATATCAGAAATGTTATGTATTCTGATTACATATAACAGGATTATTAGTTACATAGAGATCAAAAATTTAAAAAATCTCTAATTAGATTAAACTGAGTAATTATGGAGGTGATCTAGTTAGTCTTAATTGATATATTATAGTATATTAGCTTTTACACAACTTAAAAGATACCCAGCAAAAAATAAATTTCTTAAATAATAAAGGTGGGGGAACTTCATGAGAAAAGGGTAGCTGGGATAATAAAAGATGCATTATTTATTTATTTATTTATTTATTTATTTATTTATTTATTATGACAGAGAGAGAGAGAGGGACAGATAGGGACAGACAGGAAGGGAAAAATATGAGAAGCATCAATTCTTTGTTGTAGCACCTTAGTTGTTCATTGATTGCTTTCTCATATGTTCCTTGACCTGGGGGCTACAGCAGACTGAGTGATCCCTCGCTCCAGCCAGCTTGGGTTCAAGCCAGCGACCTTGGGTTTTAAGCCAGCCATAGGATCGTGTCTATGATCCCATGCTTAAGCCAGTAACTCCGCAAGCAAGCTGGTGAGCCCTCGCTCAAGCCGAATGAGCCAGTGCTCAAGTCTGCGACTTCAGGGTTTTGAACCTAGGTCCTCCGCGTCCCAGTCTGACACTCTATCCACTGCACCACAGCTTGGTCAGGCTGGAGGATGCTTTTTAAAAAGGAAGAACTAAATTATCAGTGTAGAACTACTTTTCTTTTTAATTAAAGTTTTAAATTTATTTTGTTAATGTGGATTCAAGTGTCCCACTCAATATGTAACACCATCAACCCCCAACAATGTTCCCCTATTATACCCCCTGTGGCCTCCTCCCCCTGAATAACTTCCTCCTTTCCCTCTGCAATTTGCTGTCCTATTATCTGTATCTATGTGTTATATATCTATAATTTCACTAATCTCTTCACTTTCTCTGATCCCATCCCCTCATCCCCCTTCCCTCTCACATCTGTCCTTCTGCTCCCTGTGACCCTGCCTCTGCCTCTAAGTGTAGAACTACTTTTATAACCAAAATAGGAATCTCTAGACTGTATCTAAGAAATTTTCTAAGCTTGAATACAGTGACAGTGATAAGATTAAAATATTTGAAAAACATAACCTGATCAACTTTTTAAAAAGACTATCTGTGAGTATTTTCTAGGCTAAAGATGTTTTGCAATAAAAATAAATGATAGTTATAAGTGGAATAATTTTAGCTATTAAAAATAATGACAATGTCCATGTCATAAGCTGTTGTTATGATCACAAGCCAAAACAGGTTTTATAAATGAGAACTTTCAGTTATTATTTAATGTAGTGCAAAGTTATCATGTTTTGTAAAATGATTATAATTATCCTATAAATTATTATTTTGCTGAATTTATGACTATATTTATAATTTAGAATTGCTACACTAAAACAGTCAACTTTTTTATATATAATCAGACTGCTAGCATAGGTTAACTAGATATTAATTAAATAAGGGAACAAAGAGAATCAGACATTATTAAGCATAATCAACTAGGGAGCTGAATTGAACAATAAGCCTGCTTGCTTCATTAGGAAGCTACAGATTCAGGAGCTCTCCAGGGAGGACTTCTGCATTCTATGCCTTTGGGACCTAAATCCCAGAAGTGGGTAGGAAGGAAGCAGAAAAAATCATTACCAGAAATTACTGAGGGAGAAATAAAAACAGCAGGAGAAACTCATCTGCTGTGCATATGCCCTGTAGAGGCCAAGATGGTATAGGGAAAGATTAAGCACAGGTGAAGTAGAAGTCAGGATGGTGCAGGGAGAGAAGCTTCTACCTTGAGGCATACACAGTAAGAACTAAGATGGCAACCAGAAGAGGTGGTGCTTAGCCTGGGTAAGGGATCGGATTGTATGAGGGACACAGAATCCCAGAAGATCTAAGAAATGGATTTGTGATGGTGGTGATGGTGGGGAGCCAATGTAAGCCTACAAAAGACTGGGAAATTGGTTAGTTAGTTTGAAGAAGTGCCTGATCCTATCCAAGCCTAAAATAATATAATCAGCTTAACAAAAGATCTCTCTCTCTCTCTCTCTCACTCTTTCTTAATAACATGTGCTCACCCCATACACTCGCTCACAGCCATGCAGCCATAACACAGCTGGGAACAGACTGAGCTAGCTGGATGAGGACAGGGACAGATATGGACTGAACCAATGGTGCAAAATGTTTGAATACCGGCTCTACTTCTAGATCTAATGAAGCCACCACTGGACTTATTAATAGATGATAATAGCATGACTAAATCTCAAATTTATTAGGTTGAGTATAAAAATTCAGTCAAAAGACAACATATTGTAATGATTCCACTTATATAAAATTCTAGCAAATAGATACTATTTTATTGTGACATAAGGTGGCCAGTGATTTCTTAGACAGTGGGATGGGGTTAGGAATGTATTATAAAGAAGCACAGGGAAAAGTCTGTGGTGATGAAAATACTTTTTATCTGGATTTTTGTGAATGTTGACAGAGTATATTCATATGTCTAAATTCATCAACTATTACTCTTTAACTGAGGAAATTTAATGTAGTTCAGTTAATACCCCAACTGACTTGCACAAAAGAATAGTTTAAAAATAGTAAGAACCCACATTTTGACAGATTGTGATCTTAAAAACTGAGGTGGGCTCGTGTCAGTATATTCTAATAGAGCTGAATCCTTTGAATAACTTAATTGTACCAAACTGACCACCTTTGTCTGCCTGAGAGACATGTAATATCTTCCTCTGTGAAATTTGCCTTGCAAATGACTGCTGATCTTCCTTGGGCCCTCCTTCTATCTCTTCTAGACCTATAATCAGATTTAAGGTCTTGCATACCCTGGCTAGTAAGTTAAAAACGTGACATGTGTGGTGGTATAAAGCACAGAAAAAACTGAAATGCAAGATTTGGAACATTCCTATTGATTGAAAGTTGAAGAATGGGTAGGGAATGGATTCTAAGGATATTGGATCAATTTAGACAAATATAATATAAAATAAATCCAGATTTAAGTCCAATGAAAATTATAGGTATAATTTCTTGTCTGGGGTGGATAGGATTAGTTCTAACAGTCTGCTTAATTGTCTGACTGACACTTAGGCCCAAAGGTGCGTGAATGTCAATGAAACAGAAATGCCAGAATTTCCTTGGTATATTTTAAATGAAGGCATCTGAAGGTCAGGATGACTTAATATGTAATACCTGTTTGGCTATGCTTTTATAATATCTTTTAGAAGACTCCAGAAAACATTCCCTTCACTAAGGCTTTGTGTCATACACTGATCAGGGAATTCTAGAATCCACATAATGCTCTTTGTGGTAATTTTCTGGAAGAAATAAACAAGAGGAGAGAATTTTGTCATCAAACTGTGCTTCTCGAAATCAGTGAAAATGAGAGGAATCCAGGTGGCAGAGGTCAGGTAACAACATTTAGACTTTAAATTTTATTTTTAATCATGTAGTAAAATTGATAACTTTTTTCAAATGTTACACAGTTTTATAAATTTTCAAACATGTAGAGACTGGAGTAACCACCACTATATACAGGATATACAATAGTTCTTACCAGATGAAAAAATACTCTCTCTGCCTTTTCTTCTATATAATCACCCACTTTGATAATAAATATTTTTAAAGTTTTATTAAAATATACTTTGCATAACATAAAATTCACCAATTTAAAGTGTACATTTCAGTGCTTTTTAAATATACTTAGAGTGTATCAGCCTTACAATAATTTAATTTTAGAACATTTTTGTCACTCACCAAAGAAACCCTCTGCCTGTAGCAGTCACTGCCCATACTCACCTTACATAGCTCTAGGCAACCACTAATATACTTTCTGTTTCTAAGAATATGCCTCTTCTAGACATTTCATATCATTGAAATTATACATATACAACACATGCTATCGTGTAACTGAATTCTTCAATGTTAAATGTTTTCATTGCACTTACTATAGCATCCAAAATGATTATAAATGTACAATGTGGAAAAAGTGTACCCCAAAGCTTTATTTTGACTTTATGAATGCAATGCAAATTGTATCTTTGTTGCTATTGACTGATTTTATTTTTGAATCATCTGCTAACAGTAAGATAACAAATACTTCCTACAAAGGTAACATTCACTAACATTCCAATGCATACTGCCTTTTCCTTCTTATTTTTTACAAAAATTGCCAATACATTTATTTGATTATCTAGACTGGTAACTGAACAAATCATAAATATGTCCCATGACATTAAATATTTATATGTAAGATGTAGTTTCATAATTAACTTAGTTCATTAATGAGATTACTTTATTCCATTTAACTAAATTATTGTATACGTAGATTTTTTTCTAATGATCAAACTTACCTCACTAATGAAGTAGTAGTCTCTTTCAGTAAATATGTCTTTTATTCTTTGTATACAACCTTTTTGTATGTACTGTATGTCTTATATTGTATATACTCAATAAACTGAAAATAAATATATTGGGGAAAAATATCTACATATTACCCTAATTTAAAAGCTAAGTAAGTACTACCATATACATATAGATTTAGCTTTGGAATATATTTATATGTATACAATATGGTATCTTAGTTTTGTTTTATACAGGACACATTTTTCTATAATTCACTTGATAGAAAGTTGACTGTAGATCACAATGAGATTGCTATAATAGTACATATATAGAGACTTTGTGCCATGGACTGTTTTATCATTAGGATACAGAATAAAACAAAACACATTCTCATCTATCAAAAGCTTTATAGTCCAGCCTGACCAGGTGGTGATGCAGTGGACAGAGGGTTGAACTGGGACACGGAGGACCCAGGTTCGAAATCCCAAGGTCAACAGCTTGAGCACAGGCCCATCTAGTTTGAGCAAGGCTCACCACTTGAGCCCAGGCTCATCTAGTTTGTGCAAGGCTCACCAGCTTGAGCCTAAGGTCACTGGCTTGAGCAAGGGGACACTCATTCTGCTGAAGCCCCCCGGTCAAGGCAGATATGAGAAAGCAATCAATGAACACTAAGGTGCTGCAACAAAGAATTGATGCTTCTCATCTCTCTCCCTTCCTGTCTGTCTGTCCCTATCTATTCCTCTCTCTGATTCTCTCTCTGTCTCTGTCAAAACAAAAAAAGCTTTATAGTTCAAAATCTACTACTTAATAAAAGACATTACATACTCTTATTGCTCTGGCATGACTACCATAGACTCAGAATGGAAGAAACTCCCTCTCTAGAACTTTAATTAACTTCAGTAAACAGAAAATCAACCTCTGTGTTTTATTTATTTATTTATTTATGTCCTGAGGGGGAATTGAGTTGCCTAATTTCTAAAATGATAAACAACATTTCTTAAATGCTGTGTAATTTATTCAAGCATAAAACTAAATTATGGCTGTCTTTCAAAAACTAGCTTGTAGTCATAAATTTTTAATCATCAAGTGGTATGATCTGCACAAATACTTTCCTTTTGAACTGATTAATTCATGAAAAATTTAAAAAGAGAATAACTACAGAAATTATGTTCATGTATTAATATATATGTCATTCAAAGTTGGGAGAGGATAGGAAGTGACAAATTCTATTATGGTAAGTTCCATAAAGTCATGTTACATTGTTTTGGGATTAAAAACAGAAAATTCTTGGCCCTGGACGGTAGGCTCAGTGGTAGAGTGTCGGCCTGGTGTGTAAAAGTCCTGGATTCAATTCCTGTCCAGGGCACATAGGAGAAGCACCCATGTGTTTCTCCACCCCTCCCCTTATCATCATACTATGGAAGGGGCCAACCTTTGCATAAGGATCAGCTTCCTCCTGCTTAGAGATGACAACAACTCCATAAAAGCCTTAAGCTCTGTAAGATTTGTTTCCACTTTTCAGCTGCTCCTCCTCCTCTTGAAGCTTCCTGGTCTTCCCACAGAGTCTTTGTAATAAGATTGTAGTGTAGGCTCAGATTGGCTTCACCTAACCAACCCCTGTACAGGTTGCATGCTTGGTGGGTTAGGGCAGCTTGGGTTGTTCTAAAAGGCCAGGAAAAAGGGGGAGTGTCAGTGACTCAGTTTTCTGGTGTTGAGACTGGAGCTCAACCCACACTCTTTGGAGTCTATGACTGGCACTTCCACCTCACAAGAGACACAGCTGAAGCTGTGGGCAGGCAGACCATACCTCTGGGGCTCAGAGGCCACACCCACCAGACTCCTGGGGCCACACCCTACTGAGGTCTGTGAAAAAAGTCTGGACAGGCTGATACCTGGGCAAAGGGGCAGAGCCACACCCACCACCCTTTCTAATTGCTGAACTGCTGCAAGCTCTAGACTCTAGCAGAAGTTTTTTCAGTGGCTGCACTCAATAAAAAGCCAGCAGACAGGCTGCAGGAGAGGAGAGTCAGGGAAACTTGGCCATTTGAGAGACCTTTTCCTAGGAACAGAGTGTGTAAAAGCTAGCCTATGAGTGCAGCTTGGTATTTCCATGTACACCTGGGCCCAGCAGAGGCAGCCAAAAACTCTGAATTGCTTGTAGCTCCAAAAAAAGTTGCTGAGGGCTAGTCACTGACAGTATTTCTGACTGGTCTGCACTGGGTTCCTGCTTGAGAGGCCCAGTGCTTGCACATCCAGGGGTCAGCTGTGGAAAGCATCAGTTCAGGACCTAACAACCCTTGCTAGAGTGGTATCCTAAGGAAAAGCTACTCACACCTGGCCCAGCTGAGGTGAGTTCCACTCTCTGTGCTCAGCACTGGCACAATGGCTCGTATGCATTGGATAGGGTTGAACTTCACAGTCAGCCGGCCTGGTGCTGGATATTCTATCCAGCTGGGCTAGATTCTACAGGGGGGAGTGAGAGAGGCTTGGAGCATGGACATTTAAAGTGTGGATTCATATGAGTCTATTATTGGATCTGGTCAAGGGGCTTAGCCACCTTTGGGAGGAGAACAGTCAGCCCTAGGAGAGGACTCTCTCAGTCTTCCTCCCTGAGATTGGGGTTGCAACAGCTGAAAGAGCTTCTGCATAGAGTACTGTCAGACACACTCAGTCTAAACCTGTTGCTTACCTTGTTGGGGAAAAATAAAATTTGAGTATCCAGCAGTGGCTAAGAGATCAAGCTCTGGAGTAGGAGCCACATTCCCTGTACTGAGCTTCTGACCAAGAGACCCCTGAAGTAGAGGGTCCCAAAAATATTGTGTTCACAACCTAAGCTGCCCTAACCCACCAAGCATGCAACCTTTACAGGGGTTGGTTAGGTGAAGCCAATCTAAGCCTACACTACAATCTTACTACAAAGACTCTGTGGGAAGACCAGGAAGCTGCAAGAGGAGGAGGAGCAGCTGAAAAGTGGAAACAAATCTTACAGAGCTTAAGGCTTTTATGGAGCTGTTGTCATCTCTAAGCAGGAGGAAGCTGATCCTTATGCAAAGGTTGGCCCCTTCCATAGTACGCAGATACATAAAATGCAGACACAAACAGTGAAAAGTGCAGGATCTGCAGACTGGTATCCCTCAGCAAGTTACAAACAGCATTTAATGCCGACCCAAGAAGAACTAGAGCCAACACTACTAGTATTGGGTGGCACACAGCAACAACTCAAGATCCAACTACCTACACAAACAGTACACCCAAAGGTGGAGTCTAGCAGGCACCAGACATTGTGGGAAATAAATACTCCCAACAAGACAGACATTGCACAGTGTGTAATACATATAATCAAGGTTGACACTTAGAGCCAGCCTGAAAGGATAAACATACCCACAAAAAAAACCCAACTGCATCTTATACTCACATACAACAAGAGGGAAAATAGTACCCTCAACAAGCATTCCTTCAACAAGGTGACCTGGAGGATCAGGACCAACAAGCCCATCTTCTTCGTAAAGACCACACAAAAATTTCAAAGCCAGACAGCACTACCTAATACACAGACAAAATAGGCAGACTGAGAAATGCAACTCAAATGAATCAACAAGAGAAATCCCCAGAGAAAGAATGGAATGAGATGGAAGTAACCAAAATACCAGATGCAGAGTTTAAAACAATGATTTTTAGGATGCTCAAAGAACTTAGAACAATAATGGATAGACATAATGACCAGCTAAATAAAGAGATAGCAAGTGTCAAAAAAAGACATTAAAATCATAAAAAGAAACCAGTCATAAATGACAAATACAATATCAGAAATGAAGACTGCACTAGAAGGAATTAAGAGCAGGCTGGATGAAGCAGAGGATTTAATCAGCAATTTTGAGGACAAGATAATTGTAAGCACAGAAGCAGAGCAAAAAAAAAGGGGGGGGGCTTAATAATCTAAGAAAACTCTAAGAGAGCTCTGTGACAACATGAAGAGAAACAACATTTGCATCATAGGAGTTCCTGAGGAAGAAAATAAATGAGGAATAAAGAACTGGTTTGAAGAAATCATAGCTGAAAATTTTCCTAAATTGATGAAGGACAAAGTCACACAAGTTCAAGAAGTACAGAGAGTTCCATTAAAGAGGAACTCAAGGAGGCCTACAGCAACAGACATCATAATTAAAGTGTCAAAGTTAAGAGACAAAGGAAGAATACTAAAAGCTGCAAGAAAAAAAGCAATCTATTACCTATAGAGGAGCCCCCATAAGGATGACATCCGACTTCTCAAAAGAATCACTTGAGTCTAGAAGGGAATGGCAAGGAATATTCAAAGTAATGCAGAACAGAACTTACAACCAAGACTTCTTTATCCAGCAAGGATATCATTTAAAATTGAAGGAGAAATAAAATGCTTCCCAGACAAACACTCAAGGAATTCATTACAACCAAACCAGTACTGCAAAAAAATGTTAAGGGGCCTGCTGTAAAAAGAGCAAAGGAAAAAAAATCGAGAAAAAGAAAACTTTAGATTTAAACAATACAATGGTAATAAATAACTACATATCAATAATAACCTTACATGCAAATGGATAAAATGTTCTAATCAAAAGACATAAGGTAGCTGAATGGATAAGAAAACAGGACACATACATATGTTGTCTAAAAGAGACCCACCTCAAAACAAAAGATACAAATAGACTAAAAGTGAAGGGAGGAAAAAAAAATATTTCATGCAAATGGAAATGAAAAATAATCTAAGATCGCAATACTTAAATCTGACAAAATAGACTTTAAAACAAAGTCTATAGTAATGGATAAATAGATCATTACATAATGTAAAGGGAGCAATCCAACAGGAGGATATAACCATTGTAAATATCTATGCGCCTATTGTAGGAGCATCTAAATATATAAAGCAGATTTTGATGGACTTAAAGGGTGAGATCAACAGCAATACTACAGTAGGGGATTTTGCTATCCCACTAACATCAATGGATAGATCCTCTGGACAGAAAACTGACAAAGAAACAGCAGCCTTAAATGATATACTATCCCTGGTCAGCAAACTGTGGCTCATGAGCCACATGAGGTTCTTTGGCCTCTTGAGTGTGGCTCTTCCACAAAATATCATGTCAGGCACTACCTTGGTAAGGAATGTACCTACTATATAGTTTAAGTTTGAAAATTTTGGCTCTCAATAGAAATTTCAATCATTGTACTGTTGATATTTGGCTCTGTTGACTAATAAGTTTGTCGACCACTGCACTAGATCAGCTGGATTTAACTGATATCTTCAGAACCTTTCACCACAAAGCAGCAGAATATACATTATTTTGAAGTGCTCATGGTACATTCTCAAAGATAGACCACATGTTAAGACACAAAATGAGTCTCAATAAATTTAAGAGGATTGAAATCATATCGAGCATCTTCTCTGACCACAATGGTATGAAACTAGAAATCAACTACAATAGAAAAACTGAAAAATATTCAAATACTTGAAGGCTAATAGTATATTATTAGTTAACTAATGGGTTACCAATGAGATCAAGAAATAGATAAAAATTTCCTTGAAACAAATGAAAATGAACATACCACAACTCAAAATTTATGGGACACAGCAAAGCAGTACTGAAAGGGAAGTTCATAGCATTACAAGCATATCTTAAGAAGCTAGAAAAAGCTCAAATAAACAACTTAACCCTCATCTAAAATAACTAGAAAAAGAACAACAACTAAAACCCAGAGGAAGTAGAAGGAAGGAAATAATAAAGATCAGAGCAGAAATAAATGACATAGAGGCTAAAAAAGCAATACAGAAGATCAATGAAACCAAGAGCTGGTTCTTTGAAAAGGTAAACAACATTGATGACACTTTAACCAGACTCATCAGGAAAAAAAGAGAGAGGACTCAAATAAATAAAATTAGAAATAAAAGTGAAGAAGTAACAACTGACACCACAGAAATACAAAATATTTTAAGAAAATGCTATGAAGATCTGTATGCCAGAAAATTGGACAACCTAGGCAAACTGGATAAATTCCTAGAAACATATAATCTTCCAAAACTCATTCTGGAAGAATCAGAAAACCTAAAGAGACCAATTACAACAAATGAAATTGAAACAGTTATCAAAAAACTGCCAGCAAACAAAAATCCTGGACCAGATGTCTTCACAGGTGAATTTTACCAAATATTCAAAGAAGAACTAACTCCTATCCGTCAAAATACTTTTAAAAATTCAAGAGGAGGGAAGCATAATCCTCATTCCAAACTCAGGTAAAGGCACTACAAAGAAAGAAAACTATAAGCCAGTATCCCTGATGAACTTAAATGCTAAAGTTCGCAACAAAATATTAGCAAACCAGATCCAGCAATATGTGAAAAAAAAACCATACATCATAATCAAGTGGGATTTATTCTGGGGAGACAAGGATTTTACAATACTTGCAAATAAATAAATGTGGTTCATCACATAAACAAAAGGAAAGATAAAAATCACATGATAAAAATCAATAGATGCAGAAAAAGCATTTGATAAAATCCAGCACCTGCCTGACCTGTGGTGGCGCAGTGGATAAAGTGTAGACCTGGAATGCTGAGGTCTCTGGTTCAAAACCCTGCACTTGCCTGGTCAAGGCACATATGGGAGTTGATGCTTCCTACTCCTCCCCCCTTCTCTCTCTCTCTCTCTCTCTCTCTCTCTCTCTCTCATTCTCTTTCATTCTCTCTCCTCTCTAAAATAAATAAATAATAATAATAAAAATTTAAAAAAATCCAGCACCCACTTATGATCAAAACTCTCAGCAAAGTGGGAGTACAGGGAACTTACCTCAACATGTAAAGGCCATCTATGACAAACCCACAGCTAACATCATAATCAGTGGGCAAAAATTAAGAGCAATCTCCTTAAGATTAGGAAAAAGGCAGGGGTGCCCCCTTTCACCACTCTTATTCAACATAGTTCTGGAAGTCCTACCTACAACAATCAGACAAGAAGAAGAAATAAAAGGCATCCAAATTGGAAAAAAAGAAGTAAAATTATCATTATTTCCTGATGACATGATACTATACATAGAAAACCCTAACATCTCAGTCAAAAAACTACCAGACCTGATAAATAAATTTGGCAAGGTGGCAGGATATAAAATTAGTATTTTGAAATCAGTGGCATTTATATACACCAATAATATACTGTCTATAAGAGAAATTAAGGAAACAATCACCTTCACAATTGCAACAAAAAATAAAGTACCTTGGCCTGACCTGTGGTGGTGCAGTGGATAAAGTGTCGACCTGGAAATGCTGAGGTCGCCAGTTCGAAACCCTGGGCTTGCCTGGGCAAGGCACATTTGGGAGTTGATGCTTCCAGCTCCTCCCCCCTTCTCTCTCTCTGTGTCTCCTCTCTCTCTCTCTCTCTCTCTCTGTCTCTCCCTCTCCTCTCTAAAATGAATTTTAAAAAAATTAAAAAAAAATAAAGTACCTAGGAGTAAATTTAACCAAGGAGGTAAATGACTTGTACTTAGAAAACTATAAAACATTGATAAAAAAAATCAAGGAAGATACAAACAATTGGAAGCATATACTCTGTTCATGGATAAGAAGAATAAACATCATTAAAATGTCTATATTACCCAAAGCAATCTGTAAATTCAATGTAATTCCTATCAAAATACCAATAGCATAATTCAAAGATATAGAATAAATATTCAAAAATTTATATGGAACCAAAAAAGAACAGAAAAAGTCTCAACAATCTTGAAACTGAAGAATAAAGTGGGAGGTATCACATTTCCTGATATCAAGTAGTACTACAAGGCCACTGTACTCAAAACAACTTGGTACTGGCATAAGTACAGGCATACAGAACAATGGACAAGAATAGAGAACCCAGAAATAAACCCATGCCTTCATGATCAATTGATATTTGACAAAGGAGGTAAGAGCATGTAACAGAGTAAAGATAGTCTCTTTAACAAATGGTGTTGGGAATATTGGACAGGTACATGCAAAAAAGTGAAATTAGACCACCAACTTACACCATTCACAAAAATAAACTCAAAGTGGATAAAAGACTAAAATGTAAGTCATGAAACCATAAACATCTTGGAAAAAAAGATAGGCAGTAAACTCTACAATGTTTCTTGTAGAAATATTTTTGCCAATTTATCTCCACGGGCAAGTGAAATAAAGGACACAATGAACAATTGAGGCTATATCAAACTACAAAGCTTTCGTACAGCAAAATATACCATGAACAAAATAAAAAGACAACCCACACAACGGGAGAACATATTTGCCGATACATCTGATAAGGGGTTAAAAACTAAAATTTATAAAAACTTCTAAAACTCAATACCAGAAAGGTAAACAATTCCATTAAAAAATGGGCAAAATACACATGCAAAAGAATGAAACTCGACTACAGCCTGTCCCCGTGTACTAAAATTAATTCAAAATGGATCAAAGACCTAAATATAAGACCTGAAACAATAAAGTCCATAGAAGAAGACATAGGTACTAAAATCATGGACCTGGGTTTTAAAGAACATTTTATGAACTTGACTCCAATGGCAAGAGAAGTGAAGGCAAAGATAAATGAATGGGACTACATCAGAATTAAAAGTTTTTGCTCAGCAAGAGAAACTGATATCAAAATAAACAGACAGCCAACTATATGGGAACTGATATTTTCAAACGACAGCTCAGATAAGGGCCTAATATCCAAAATATACAAAGAACTCATAAAACTCAACAACAAACAAACAAGCAATCCAATAAAAAAATGGGAAGAGGACATGAACAGACACTTCTCCCAGGAAGAGATACAAATGGCCAACAGATATATGAAAAGATGCTCAGCTTCATTAGTTATTAGAGAAATGCAAATCAAAACTACAATGAGATACCACCTCACTCCTGTTAGATTAGCTATTATCAACAAGACGGGTAATAGCAAATGTTGGAGAGGCTGTGGAGAAAAAGGAACCCTCATTCACTGTTGGTGGGACTGTAAAGTAGTACAACCATTATGGAGGAAAGTATGGTGGTTCCTCAAAAAACTGCAAATAGAACTACCTTATGACCCAGCAATCCCTCTACTGGGTATATACCCCAAAACCTCAGAAACATTGATACGTGAAGACACATGTAGCCCCATGTTCATTGCAGCACTGTTCACAGTGGCCAAGACATGGAAACAACCAAAAAGCCCTTCAATAGAAGACTGGATAAAGAAGATGTGGCACATATACACTATGGAATACTACTCAGCCATAAGAAATGATGACATCAGATCATTTACAGCAAAATGGTGGGATCTTGATAACATTATAAGGAGTGAAATAAGCAAATCAGAAAAAAACAAGAACTACATGATTCCATACATTGGTGGAACATAAAAATGAGACTAAGAGACATGGACAAGAGTGTGGTGGTTACCAAGGGTGGGGGGGGAGGGAGGACATGGGAGGGAGGGAGGGAGAGAGTTAGGGGGAGGGGGAGGGGCACAGAGAACTAGATAGAGGGTGACGGAGGACAATCTGACTTTGGGCGAGGGGTTTGCAACATAATTTGATGACAAAATAACCTAGACATGTTTTCTTTGAATATATGTACCCTGATTTATTAATGTCATCCCATTACCATTAATAAAAATTTATTAAAAATTAAAAAAAAATGGGCAAAATAACTGAATAAATGATTTTCCAAAGTGGAAATACAAATGGCCAATAGGCATATGAAAAAATGTTCAACATTACTAATCATCAGAGAAATGCAAATTAAAACCACAATAAGATACTACCTCACACCTGTCAGTATTGCAACCATTAACAAAACAACACACAATAAGTGGTGGCGACAGTGTGGAGAAAAGGGAACCTTCCTGTACTGCTGGTGGGAATGCAGACTTGTGCAGCCACTGTGGAGAACTATATGGGCTTTCCTCAAAAAATTAAAAATTGAACTGTTTTTTGACCCAGCTATCCCACTTTTATAAATATACCCTAAGAATACCAAATCACTGATGCAAAAGAAGATATGCTCCCCCATGTTTATTGTAGCATTATTTACAATAGCCAAGATCTGGAAACAGCCCAAGTATCTGTTAGTGCACAAGTGGATTAAAAAGCCATGGTACACATACACAATGAAATTCTATGACGCCAGGAAAAAGAAGGAAATCTTACCTTTAGTGAAAGCATGGATAGACTTGAAGATTATTTTGCTAAGTGAAATAAGCTAGGCAGATAAAGAAAAATATGAAATGATCTCACATATATGTGGAGTCTAATGAATAAAGTGAACTGAGGAACAGAATAGAGGCAGAGGCAGGGTCATAGGGAGCAGAGGGACAACTGTCAGAGGGAAGGGGGATTAGGGGATGGGATCACAGAAGGTAAAGAGATTAGTGAAACTATATATACATAACACAGAGATATAGATAACAGGACAGCAAATCCAAGAAGAAAAAGGGTAGGGAGTTAGGGGGAGAGGGGCAAAAGGGTATAAAAAGGGACACAGGGGTGGACAGTAAAGGAGTTATATTGAGTGGGACACTTGAATCCATGTAAACACAATAAATTAAAAATTAATAAAAATTTAAAAAACTTTAATGACAATAACAATAACAGTCTAATTAGTATCTTCACATGCATTTAGGTTGACATTAGATATTAAATCTACAAATCAAAAATACAATGCTGTACAAATGAAAATTAATGAGAAGTTAAAAAATTAAGAATATGATAGGCAAATTAAAATACTGACTAGGTACATTGAAAGGTTAATTATAAAGTTGAGATTTGCTCTATAAATTCAAAGACAGAACAATGTCTTGAATAGTCTGTGAGTGTCAACGGGCTATTAGCACTGATAGAAGAAAGAAACAGCGCCAATTACAGGATATTATCAAATAAATAGAAAAGTGATGGTATGCTGCAGGTCGGGAACCTATGGCTTACGAGCCAGATGTGGCTTTTTTGATGGCTGCATCTGGTTCGCAGACAAATCTTTAATAAAAAAATAATAACATTAAAAATATAAAACATTCTCATGTATTACAATCCATTCATTTCCTACAGCTCATGTTCATGGTTGTGGGTTGCTGGAGCCAATCACAGCTGTTCTCCAGGACAACACCAAATTTTTATTGGATAATGTGAAAGGTACATGGGACGTTGTGAGGTCAAGAAGTAAACTTTTCTCCTTTTAATCAAGTAGTCAGCTAGCTAATTGCAGAAACCCTTTTGATGAAGAAGATGGTTAAAAGAAAAAAAGATGAGGTGTATCATACTTTTCAGCAGGAATGGACAGAGGAATTTACCTTTGTGGAGAGAGCAGGTTCTGCAGTGTGTCTAATAGGCAATGATAAAATTGCATCATTGAAATGATCAAATATAAAGCGGCACTTCAACACATGCCGTACTACATTTGCATTGAAATATCCAGCGGGGGACAGCAGGAAGAAAGCATGTCAAGAACTACTGTGCAGAGTGCAAGCTAGTCAGCAGCAACTTCATGTTTGGACCCAAAAAGGTGACTGGAATTCGGCTAGCTTTGCTGGTGCTTTAGCAATTGTGAGAAATGGAAAGCCATTCACAGATGGGGAGTGTGCCAAAACATTCATGCTTGATGTTGCCAATGAACTTTTTGACGACTTCTCAGAAAAAGACAAGATAATCAGATGAATAAAAGACATGCCTCTATCAGCAAGAACTGTTCACAATCATACCATCATGGTGGCAAATCAAATTGAGGCAACACAAGTGAAGGACATAAATGCAGCACCATTCTTTTCTCTCGCTTTGGATGAGTCAACAGACATAAGCCATTTATCCCAGTTCAGCATGATTGCAAGGTATGCTGTCAGTGACACACAACGTGAGGAAAGTCTTGCTGTTTGGCCTATGAAAGAGACAACAAGAGGGGAGGATTTATTCAAGTCTTTCACTCAGTTCGCTGAAGAAAAAAGTCTTCCAATGGATAAACTTATTTTGGTGTGTACTGATGGTACTCCATGTATGGTGGGGATAAACAGAGGATTCGTAGTGCTTCTTTGTAAACGTGAAAAGAGACCATCCTAAGTTTTCACTGCATCCTACATCAGGAAGCGCTTTGTGCTCAGATGTGTGGCAAGCAGCTTGGTGAGGTGATGTCACTGGTCATTCGGGTGGTCAACATTATTGTTGCCTGAGCTTTAAATGATAGCCAATTTAAAACACTGCTGGATGAAGTTAGGAATAATTATCCTGGTCTGCTTCTGCACAGTAATGTGCATTGGTTGTCAAGAGGGAAGGTGCTCAGCCGTTTCACGGCTTGTCTGAGCAAAATCATGACTTTTCTTGAAATGAAAAACATCGAGCATCCTGAGTTAGCTAACACTGAGTGGCTCCGGAAGTTCTATTATCTCACGGACATGACTGAACATCTGAACCAGCTCAATGTGAAAATGCAAGGTGTTGGAAATACAGTCTTATCCCTTCAACAAGCAGTGTTTGCATTTGAAAACAAGCTGGAACTCTTCATGGCCAACATTGAAACAGGTCGTTTACTACAGTTTGAAAAACTGGGAGAGTTTAAAGATGCATGCACAGCAAGTGACCCTGCTCAATATCTTGATCTCTGGCAGCTAGGAGGCTTCACATATAATCTCCAGCAGTCATTCAAAGTGCGCTTTGGAGAATTTCATGAGCGCACTCATCTTTTTAAGTTCATCACCCATCCACACGAGTGTGCAGTGAACAGTGCCCCCCTGAGTTACATCCCCGTTGTCTCCATCAGAGATTTTGAGCTACAAGCTGCTGACCTGAAGGCCTCAGACATGTGGGTGAATAATTTCAAGTCACTGAATGAAGATTTGGAAAGACTTGCATGACAGCAAGCAGAGTTGGCGAGCAAACACAAGTGGAGAGAAATGAAAAAACTTCAACCCGTGGATCAACTGATTGTCAAAACTTGGAACTCACTTCCTGTCACATACCATACACTGCAGCATGTGAGTATTGCTGTACTGACAATGTTTGGCTCTACGTATGCATGTGAGCAGTCTTTCTCACATCTAAAGAACGTTAAGACCAACCTACAATCATGTTTAATGGATGGAAGTCTTAATGCCTCCATGAAGCTTAACCTCACCACGTATCAATCAGACTACAAAGCCATAAGCAAAGCCATGCAGCACCAGAAGTTGCATTAATGGTAAGAAGTACTTTAGTCATCACTGGTTAGCAAGAGCATAACAACATTATTAAAAAGAATTCAGAGATTTATTGTACTTTAAAATTGTTGGTCTTATATAAAATGCACACATTTGGCCCTGGCCAGTTGGCTCAGCGGTAGAGCGTCGGCCTGGCGTGCGGGGGACCTGGGTTCAATTCCTGGCCAGGGCACATAAGAGAAGTGCCCATTTGCTTCTCCATCCCCCCCTCCTTCCTCTCTGTCTCTCTCTTCCCCTCCCGCAGCCAAGGTTCCATTGGAGCAAAGATGGCCTGGGCACTGGGGATGGCTCCTTGGCCTCTGCTCCAGGCGCTAGAGTGGCTCTGGTCGCGGCAGAGCAATGCCCTGGAGGGGCAGAGCATCGCCCCCTGGTGGGCAGAGCATCGCCCTTGGTGGGCGTGCCGGGTGGATCCCAGTCGGGCGCATGCAGGAGTCTGTCTGACTGTCTCTCCCCATTTCCAGCTTCAGAAAAACACACACAAAAAAAATAATAATAAAAATAAAATAAAATAAAATGCACACATTTATTTGTGTTTACTGTTAAACATATTGTATGGCTCTCACGGAATTACATTTTAAAATATGTGGTGTTCATGGCTCTCTCAGCCAAAAAGGTTCCAGACCCCTTGTCTACTGGCTGCTAAAAGATATGAATTCTAAGAGATCCAACCTTATGTCATGTGAAATTAAATAATAGAAACTGTAAAAAGAAGACATGAAACATTTTCAGAGGAAAAGATAAAAGCAGGTGTTACACAAAAGGAACAAAACAAGATGAAGTTCAGATATCTCATCAGCAATTCTAAGTATTAGAAGATAGAGCAAAGCTTTCAAAATTTAGAGAATAAATATGAATAATGTAGACTAATTATATTCCCACAAAATGTTGAATCAATCATTAGGGCAGAATAAAAACATTTCTTATGATGCTATGCCTCCTTAATATTTTCCTCCCACAATTCCCATTTTAAAAGTAGGCCCGAAAACAAATTTCATTAAATGAGAAAGTGAACTACAAAGAGAAATAAATAAATGTTATGTACAACATTTGATGTAATCAAGAAAATATTGAAGAGAATATTCAGACTCAACAATGCTACAGGCAAGAGAAAAATTATTCTAACAAAAATTGGGGAACAGAGAATTCAAAAAAGGTGTTATTGAAACAAAAGTACTTTTTAGGATATATAATATAATGATAGTTTCAAATTTATGTCTCTGCAAATAAAATTAAGAATAAAAAACTTCCAAGGATGAGAATCCCCACCCCCCCAAAAAAGAGAAGACCCAGATATATATGATAAAATCAGAAATGAAAGAGAAGTAACAACTGCCTCAAAGAAATACAAATGATTGGTCTGACCTGTGATAAGACAATAAATAAAGTGTCGACTTGGAACATCCAAGTCCCGAGTTCAAAACCCTAGACTTGCTCAGTTCAAGGCACATATGGGAGTTGATGCTTCCTGCTCCTTCTCTTTCTCTCTCTTTCTCTCTCTCCTCTCTTTTCTCTAAAATGAATAAATAAAATCTTTTCTAAAAAGCTTAAAAAAGAAATATAAAGGATTATAAAAAAATAATACAAACATCTATATGTCATCAAATTGAATAATCTGTATGAAATGAATAAATTCCTAGGAATATATACAATCTTTCAAAACAGAATAAGGTCCTTGAGGTTTGTTTAGCTTATGTAGACTTTACCTTTCTTTATTTCTTTAAATGTATACATTAACACTTATAAATAATTTTCTCAATGCTTCTTTAGCTTTGATACATAAATTTCAATGTTATACTTTATTTTTTATTAATTCAATGTGTTTTTCTTTTTATTTTCCTTGATATTTACTTTTTGTCTCATGAATTATTTGAAAGTGTGTTGTTTAGTTTTCAAGTGTTTAAAGAGTTTTTTCACTTGTCTTTCTGTTACCAATTTCTAGCTTGGTTTAAATGAAAACAGATTAACATGCTCTGTGTGTTTTCAAGTGTTATAAATTTTATTGAAGTTGTGTTGTGGCCCTGGGTATGTCTTATCTTGCCATCTGTATTGAAGGGTGAGTACATGCTGTTGTTGGTGTGGTGAATGTCCTGACTCTTCACTAGTCCTCTTCTGATGTCATGTATGGAAGCATGGCCAAGTGAAGGTGGGTATCCTGTCATTTCCACTGACATTATGGGGTTGGGGTTGCCTTGTTAACATCTTCTGGTAGTAAATTTTTCATTTCCCACTAGGATATCCTTGGATATTACCATTGTGCAGGGGCTGGGGTGACTTATAGAATCAATGGTGGACGTCTAGGTTCCCCACTTATTATTTGCTGGTACAGGTCAAGGTTAAATTGCAAGGTCTTCTCTCCCTACTTCGTGGAGTTTGACTAGAGAAACCAGAAATTTTGGAAGTGGTATTTTTGGGGGGTGTTTTGGGGATATTGGCTTTCTTGTCACCCAGTCTGAATTATGTAAGGTAAAAATATAATCAAGGAGATATACCTCTACGTTGTTGCTTGGGTCCTGAGGTCCCTAGCTAAATCTCTTTTCTCTGCCTTTCAGTATTTTTTATGTTTGTTCTATGTATAATTTTACAATTTTTAATGATACTTAGAAAAAGGAATCAGGAAATATATGTCTCCTCTTCTTGGTTGAGAAGTCTCTTATTCTGAAAACATTTCTGATCAGCGTCCACTACTTGAGACTCATCAGAACCAATAATACATAGTTCACCTTATGCACAGATTTACCTACTTAAACTATGAGTAAGACATACTGTTTCCAAATGCAATGACCCAAACTATCTTTCCATTTTTGCCAATCTAAACACCACAACGTGTTTTTTTAAATAAGAAATATTTATTCTATGATAAGACATCAATTTATATACTTAAATGTGAGAAATAAAATGCTGAATTTATATTTGCCTTCTTATTACATATTCTTTACTCCAACTCAAATATTATTTTTATATTATTTATGTGAATTTTATATCTTTAAATACAGGGATATGCATTTATTTAGTCACACATTGCAGAATTTCTAGAAGCTTTCTCTGAGTCAATCAAGATAGTAGTAAAAGTATTTTAACTAGTTATTTTAAAGGTTTCTTATATAGTAAACATTATAACTGAAATGCATATTTATTATCCAATTATCTTAATGAAAAAGTTGTATATTTTTTTCTAAAATAAGCATATTTACATATGCCTTATACAGAAGCATTACTTATTGCTAAGAATTCTTTACAGTGGCTGAAAAAAATTCTGCAAATGGATGCATATCACACAAGAGAAGAGAGATTACATTAATGAAAGTGGGTTATTATCTTGTTAGGTGGGTTGACAAAAAGAATTTGGCAGAAATTTGGGATCAACTTGCAAATAAAAAAAAAGTGTCTTTCAAAGCAAAATCCCAGCTGTTCTGTTTTTGAGAAATTAAAAATTATTTTAACAACCACTGCCATACTTCATTACTGCAAAAATAATGACATTATTAATTACCCTACTATTAAAAATAGCTAATAGTAAAATAGCAGAGTTTCTTTAATCCTAGGAAGATGAACAGAAGATGAATAAAAATTAGTTCCACTAGGTTTGTCTCTAGGAAATAATGAATGATAGAATAAGAGGCTTTATGATGAACTACTGCAGGACCATCACCAGATAGAAAGAGGAGTGCTTTGCTGAAAGCAGAGGCACATGTTGAAGTTAGGCGAAATTACATTTGACAGGGAATGCTATCACATGGCCATCTGTGAGGGCATAACTTAGATCTCACTAAATTAAAAGTGCCTCTGAGTGACTGGAAGTAATATATGTATGCAGTCATCACCTGTGTGGTGATAACAGGAAGATAAATTTTGAAAACCTCAAGTTAATGATCTTATAATATAAATTAACAACCTCTGGCTTAGGTTGATAACTTGATTTCTTAAAATAACGACTTCTTTTCTTAAAACAAATCATCTGTAAAATGATAAATATGTGAAGACTCTTTGGCCTAACAGTCCACTACTCTAATGTTTACTAATTAAAGAGTTACATACAAATGCTGTTCACATATAAACAGGAAAAAAAACCCAGAAAAATAATCACTAATTACAGAATTAGGGAAAACTTAGCTAATATGATTTATATCAATTGCATTTTACACAGTGATTTCTTTTTTGCCTATATTTTACAAAGTATTCAAGTAATTTTCTTACTTTTATAACTAAAATTTTAGAAAGCAAAAATTAATGCCAGTATGATGAATATACATACTCTATTAATGTAAGAGATTCTGTGGCCATTGGAAAACAGAACTTAAACCCAAGAGTACAAAAGATCCATGGCTCCAATAATAGATGATTAGTAGATACATAGTAGATGGTCATAGCAAAGTAATGTGTAAGTGGGAAAGTAGAAAGGTAGGAAATTTGGAGCTCAGATAGCTATATGATCATACGGGGATCCATACTGAAGTGTTTAGAACTTAGTTAATACAAAGATAGAAGCATGTACAAAAATGCATCCACCAAAATTTTAAGCCGTTATGGTAAAGTCAGCACCAATAGTACCGTTTCAAGTATCTTTGAAATTAAAGACATAAGTATTAAGTCTAGATATTAGTGATAACATTAAAAGTTCAACTGCATTGCGCTCTGGGTTCATGATGAAATTACAAACAAAATCAAGAATACAATTTTTTGTAACTCAAAGGATTTTTATATTTTTGACATGTATTCAACATTTCTCCACAAGAATGATGTCCAGTTGCAATTGTAGATGATACTAAGATGTTAATTCTTGCCATAGCTAAAACAAGTGGAGTAAGGGCATTCAAGAGAGTATAACAAACACATCTTTGGTTTCAAATTTATTGTTTTTGGAAACAAAAACGATGGCAAGAAAACTTTACTTCATTGAACTAAATATATATATTGTGTATATTTATTCTGATTATCATTAAATGTTTTTTATGTATGACAACTGGGGTACAATATAGTGTCTCATGTCTTTGGCATATTAAAGAATCAATAAGTGGAGGATATATACTATAGTTCAACTATGATTCCTATGATCATTCAGTATCAGATGATACAAAAGTGGCTGAAGAATTATTAGTAATAATCAGCATAAACTTATTTAAATGTGTAATAATACCATAGAACACATAAAATATGAATTAATTTTTAGGGTAAGAAAATAATAACCAGGTTAAAAGAAGTAATTTAAACCATCAGATAAAGAGTTTACAAAAATATTTTATCCCTTAAAAATAACTTAATAGTGCTTATAACACAATTAAATGGATAGTTTACTATGGTAGGTTTTCCAACCAGGTAAACATTTTCAATCCTTTTGTATTTTAACTATTTCTTTGGATTAATTGTCTATGTAAATAGAAATAAATATATATGTGATAAAGAAGCAATAGTTCAATATAAAATTTGATTCAATTAAACTCATTTAAAATAAACCCTGGGAACCTCTACTAAAAAGATGGAGGCATACTCCTTCTATTCATTTCACTATGTGGAACTAAAAACTCTGGACACAACCAACTATGAAACTCTGAAAGTTGAAGAGAAGAAGGTGCACAGGCTAATGGCTCAAGACACAAGGAGTGACAATGAGACACAGATGAGTTCCCAGTGTTATGTTTCTGCCTCATGCATTCCAGAGTTGAAGCTGAAAAATTTGACAATGTGGAAACATCAACAGATATAGAAAAAATAAATCCGCAATAAAACTACTTTTCCAGCCAAAGAGGGAGCAGGAAAATTTTCAGGATAAAAAAAAAATAGACAATAACCATTCTACTCCAGCCAAACACCACAGAAAATGTTGTAGACCCATTATACCCACACCAACAAAGGCCAAGTAGGAGACTATACTTCCACCTTCACCAGGTTATAACCAGAAACCTCGACCCCAGAGCCAAGATAGTGTCAGAGAATGCTGAATAGGGATCCAAGAATACAATCTCTCCTGGGTGTTAATGAATCAGCCTGGGTGGTAGTGGTGAAAGTGGAAACCATTAAGAACCTGGAGTATCCCACCAGCAGTAACAGAGAACCACTATCTCAGGTCTCCAATGACCTCTAGCATTTGGCAATAGTGAGGTTACCTCTCTTTCCTAAGGCAGACCAGTGTCAACGGAAGCCAGTTAAAATAGATGGTTTAAAAAGGATCCAGAGCCTCATTAGAAAACACTCAGAATAAACAGATTTTGATGTAAAATTACTCATAATAACAGAAGGAAGAGCTCCAACAAAATTTTTTTTAAAAAACAACTTTTAAATTTGACAATATCAAGGTGATAGACATGTTAGAATTATTAAACAAAATTTTAAAACAGCCATTCTAAAAATGAACAATTATAAATATGTTAAAAACAAATGAAAATTACAAAGTCTCAAAAAGAAATAAAAAAATAAGGAGCCTAATGAAGATTTTCAAACAGAAGTATACTGTTTACCCAATAAAAACCTCAGTGGACAGGCTTAATAACAGAATGTAGGAAAATAGAAAAATAATCAATGAACCTAATCACTGAAAAGTAGAAATTACCTAATCTGAAAAACAGACAAAAATATACTATAGACTAAAATAATAAGTAACCCAGCCTTAGAGGCAAGTAGGAATATAGCAAAATATATACACATTAACATCACTGGAATGCCATAAAAAATTTAAAGCTGAATAAATTCTTAAAATACCTCGAATAATACCTACACCAAAATATATACTCAAACTTCTGAAATAAAACAAAACAAAAATCTTGAAAGCAGTGAGAGAAAAATACCTGACCAACAGCAAAAAAATATTTTAATGACAGTGGATTTCTATTTAGGAGTCATGAGAGCCAAAAGAAACTAGTACAACACTTCAAATACAAGAAAGAACTCTCAACATAGAATTCTATATCCTGAAAAAATATACAACAATAAGAAAGGAAAATCAAAACATAATTAATTGAAAGAAAACTAACCAAATTTGTCACTGGCAGTCCTGTTCTAACAGAATATTTAGAAATAACTCTCAAAAGACAAAGGATATATTAAAAGTAGGAACTTCAAAATATGAGGAGGAAGAAAGAACATGGAAGCAAAAGTATAGGAATAAAACATTTGACCTTTCTTCCTGATTTTCTAACATATAACATAGTCATGGGTTGGAAAAGTTATTAAGACATCAAATCTGCCTGCAG
This sequence comes from Saccopteryx bilineata, assembly GCF_036850765.1. Lineage (NCBI taxonomy): Eukaryota > Metazoa > Chordata > Mammalia > Chiroptera > Emballonuridae > Saccopteryx > Saccopteryx bilineata. The sequence goes on from NC_089492.1 coordinate 92,390,488, forward strand.
CTAAAGCTTAGAGTCAGCATGATCCCTTTCAAAACTTGATTATTTTTTAGAAATTGATAATCTAATTTAAAAGTTTATATTAAAAAAGATAATAGACTTGTAATAGCCAGAATAATTTTGAAAGAAACAAAATTTTGTAGGATTTGCACTACCTGGTTTTAAGGCTTGCTAGAGAGAGCAATTAAGACACTTTGTATTGTGAACATATGTTCAATTTATCAGTTTTCTTTTATGGTTTATGCATTTGTGTGCTATGTAAGAACAGAACTTCTTTTTTCTCTTTGAAAGAAGTTCTAAAGAAAAGAAAAGACCTATATACTAGGAGAAATTATTTTAAAAACACATATATGATAAATGACTGTAACCCAGAACTAAATACAAATAGAAAAATGAAATAAAAAAAGCAAAATATTTGCGTGGAACCTTTCTAAATAGATATGCATGGCAAACAACTGCATAAAAAGATGCTTACTATCATTAGGCATTAGGGAAATTCCCAACACGATTAATACTTACACTGATTTGGTTTTTTTTTTGTATAGAATAAAAATATACAATGGTATGTCTTTACTTCTTTCTTTGTGGTAAAATGTCTAATAGTTCAATGAATGTTTAATGGTTGATAGATATCCTAATGTTATAAACTTTAAATTTTTTAATTGACAAGTATGTTTTTAGTGCTATTGCTACATAGTAATAATAAAATGTATAATTCAATAGTCTGATAATTTTAATTTGTAAACTATAATCATCTCTTATCATTGACAAATTGATTTAATGATTTTTGTGAAGAAGAACAAAAAATGCTATAAATTTCTCTCTGCTTCATCTAATCAAAAATATTACTTTAGATAACTAATCAACAATAGAATTCATTTATTTCCAATTCTCCATTTTGCTTAACCAAAACTATTTCTGAAGTAAATTACTACTGTTTTATTGGTAGGCATTATCAGCTTTCTATCAGTATTTTTAAAAGTTTTAGATAATGTTTTCACTTGGAGTTCTTTATGCTGGAAAGAATTTTCACATTGAATGAATAATAGAACAAGTCATGTTTTCAGCTAATTAGTTAGATAACAATTACTTTAATTTGAATAAATGAGAAGAATATAGTACTCTCTGTTAAATTGCATTTCCTTTACCTAACCAATCTCTATACTCAGCAAAGAAGCAATATTTGCATTTGAACTTTCCGGATAAAAGATTGCTACGTAATTATATTCTAATATATTCTGATTAGTTTTGAAAAGCTTTAATATTGAAACCCAAGTAGAGGATCTGAAAAGTTTTCATAGGTGCGTAATTTTATTTTGACCTTAGGTCTTTCTGTGATTGTAGATAATTCTATTCACATCACATATTGAGACTGAATATTTTAAAAAACCAAAATAGTATTAATACTTACCCCAATAATTAAACTAATAAATTTTTTCTTTATGCCAACTGAGGCATACAAATTCTTATAAAGCAACTTACACAAGTCATGTTTGAAACATACAAATATACAACTTAAAGAAGCTTTAGTACACCTTGTATATACTTTGGCAAATATAGCATTCATAGTTACAGTGTTAACTATTGGACACAATTCCAAAAGCCATTTGTTGGATCTAAAACCAGAGTTAAGTGTATGAGACTAAGGACACATCATCTTGACTAAATTTTAGCATGTTAGAACTACTCAGGATAATTGAGAAAGTTCAGTCCAATCTACATTAGATTACACCCCCCAAGATAACAGTGCAGCTGTCCAGATTACTCATTAAGTAGACCATTAGCCAACTGGACTAATTGGTTTGACTGTTATTTCCTCTCTTTGCTTGGCTACGTATGAATGCTTGATTTCCTCTCACAACTGGCCCTTTTCATTGTGTTTCCCAATTTAACACTTATTTTCACATTACTAACATTGTAAATCAAGAAAGTTGTATATGTAACCCTGGGAAAATATTTTCTAAGTCACAATTTATCAACCTTTTAAAATATTCGTGCTCAGTACAAACTTAGTTTGAAATTTGACTAATGTTTTTATCTTCAATTGAATGTATTAAATGTATTGCATTATTTAACTGATGGATGCTGCTCAAATTACCAGCTAGCTCAACAAAACAAAATAAAAAATAGTTCTGAAAAGAAAAGGGTAATGTGTCATTATGATTTACAAACACCTGTAAAAAGGACAAATGGAAACTGTGACTAGTTGAATCAGGAATGTAAAAATTGGCACTGGCATCTTCTGTACCTGGCAGAATCTCTCAGACAGTGTGTTTGTTTGTTTTTCTTTGTAGAAGAAACACTACATTAAATAGTGGGTAATAAAATCATGGAACACATTACAACAAGCTATGTCCTGGTAGGATCTATAATGAATTCCAGAAACATTTGGGCTGATTTATAAACAGCAGAGCCATTTTCCACTAAAGGAAAATGCAGTATCCTAACTACTAAGGCCTCTGTCTTGCATTTTAGAACCCCAGTTAATAAGTCAATATTATACTGGGTAAACCATGAATGCAGTGAAATGTAAAACTTCCCATATCTCTGTGAGCATAATTATCACTCTTCTTTCTCAGCATTAGCAATATATAGGTTCTTAAATTTTTTTCCAGCCTGACAGGTGGTGGCACAGTGGGTAGAGCATAGGACTGGGATGCAGAGGACCCAGGTTTAAAACCCCGACATTGCCAGCTTGAGCGTGGGCTCATCTGGTTTGAGTACAGCTCACCAGCTTAAGCCCAAGGTTGCTGGCTTGAGAAAGGGGTCACCAACTCTGCTGTAGCTCCCCCCCCCCGGTCTAGGCACATATAAGAAAGCAATCAGGTGGAGGAGAGGTGGAAACCACAACAATAGACCCAGTGGGCTGGCACTGGTAACATCCATACCTGAATGCCCTAGCAGTAGTGGCTGAGGGGGTGGTAAGCCTGCAGACAGACTACACCTAGAAAACACAGAGGCCACACCCATTGGACTCAAGTGGCCAAAACCTTCTTATACACAGACAAAATGGAATGGTAGAGAAGTGTAACACAAACGAATCAAGAGAAATCCCCAGAAAAGGACTTGAATGAGTCAGTTATAACCAAATTACCAGATGCAGAGTTTAAAATAATGATTAAGATGCTTAAAGATCTTAGAACAACAATAGATGGTCAATACAAACACCTAAGTAAAGACATAGCAATATAAAAAAGAACATTAAAATAATAAAAAAGAATCAGTCAGAAATGACAAATACAATATCAGAAGTGAAGACCGCAATGGAAGAAATTAAAAGCAGAATGGATGAAGCTGAGGATCGAATCAGCGAGTTAGAGGACAAGATAAATAAAGGCATGGAAGCAGAGCAGAAAAAAGAAAAGAGACTCAAAAAATTTGAGGAAACTCTAAGAGAGCTCTGTGACAGCATGAAGAGAAATAACATCTGCATCATAGGGGTTATTAAAGAAGAGGAGAAAGAACAAGGGATAGAGACTTTTTTAAATCATATCATAGCTGAAAACTTTCCTAAATTAATGTAGGAAAAAGTCTAACAAGTTCAAGAAGCACAGAGAACTCCATTAAAGAGAAACCCAAAGAAATATACACCAAGACACATCATAATTAAAATACCAAAGCTAAGTGATAAAGAGAAAATATTAAAAGATGCTAGAGAAAAAAGGCTATCTATCATCTGCAAAAGTGCCCCATAAGGATGACATCCAACTTCTCAACAGAAACACTTGAGGCCAGAAGGAAATGGCAAGAAATATTCAAAGTAATGCAGAACAAAAGCCTATATCCAGCAAGGCTATCGTTTAAAATTGAAGGAGAAATAAAAAGCTTCCCAGACAAAAAAAAAAAAAAAAAACCTCAAGGAATTCACTACAACCAAGCCAATGCTGCAAGAAATGCTAAGGGGCCTGCTGTAAACAGATAAAGGGAAAAAAGAATATAGCAAAAGAGGAATATAGCTTTAGAGAATAAAATGGCAATAAACAACTACATATCAATAATAACCTTAAATGTAAATGGATTAAATTATCTGATCAAAAAAAAAAATAGGGTAGCTGCATGGATAAGAAAACAGGACCCATACATATGCTGTCTAACAAGAGACACACCTTAAAACAAAAGATGCACATAGACTGAAGATAAAAGGATGGAAAAAATATTTCATGCAAATGAAAATGAAAATAAAGCTGGGGTAGCAATAATTATATCAGACAAAATGGACTTTAAAACAAAATCTATAGTAAGAGATAAAAAAGGTCACTACATAACGATAAAGAGAGCAATCCAACAGGAAGATATAACTGTTATTAATATCTACGCACCTAACATAGGAGCACCTAAATATATAAAGCAGACTTTGATAGATATAAAGGACAAGATCAACAGCAATACTATAATAGTAGGGGATTTCAATACCCCACTAACATCACTAGATAGATCCTCAAGAAAGAAAATTAACAAAGAAACAGCAGACTTAAAGGATACACTAGATAACTCTATTTAATAGATATCTTCAGAACCTTTCACCCTAAACCAGCAGAATATACATTCTTTTCAAGTGCTCATGGTACATTCTCTAGGATAGACCACATGTTAGGGCATAAAAGGGGTCTCAACAACTTTAGGAAGATTGAAATCATATCAAGCATTTTCTCTGATCACAATGGCATGAAACTAGAAATCAACCACAACAGAAAAACTGAAAAATACTCAGACACTTGGAAACTAAATAGCATGTTATTAAATAACAAATGGGATAAAAATGAGATCAAAGAAGAAATTAAAAAATTCCTAAAAAACGAATGATAATAAACATACATCAACTCAAAATTTATGGGACAGAGCAAAAGCAGTCCTGAGAGGGGAGTTCATAGCATTACAGGCATACCTTAAGAAGCTAGAAAAAGATCAAATAAACAACTTGATCATACATTTAAAAGAACTAGAAAAAGAACAGCAAGTAAAGCCCAGAGGTAGTAGAATGAAGGAAATAATAAAGATCAGAGCAGAAATAAATGACAAAGAGACTAAAGAAACAATACAGAGGATCAAGGAAACCAGGAGCTGGTTCGTTGAAAAGGTAAACAAGATCAATGAACCTTTAACCAGACTCACCAGAAAAAAAAAGAGAGAGAGAGAGAGAAGACTCAAATAAAATCAGAAATGAGAGTGGATAAATAACAACAGAAATCAAAATATTGTAAGAAAATACTATGAAGAACTGTATGCCAAAAAATTAGACAACCTAGATGAAATGAACAAATTCCTTGAAACATATAATCTTCCAAAATTTATCTGGAAGAATCAGAAAACCTAAACAGACCAATTACAACAAATGAGTTAGAAACAGTTATCAAAAATCTCCCAACAAAGAAAAGTCCTGAGCATGATGGCTTCACAAGTGAATTCTGCCAAATATTCAAAGAAGAACTAACTCCTATCCTTCTCAAGCTATTTCAAAAAATACAAGAGGAAGGATGGCTTCCAAGCTCCTTTTATGAGGTGAGCATAATTCTGATTCCAAAACTAGGCAAAGAGAGCACAAAGAAAGAAAATTATAGGTCAATATCCCTGATGAATTTAGATGTTAAAATCCTCAACAAAATATTAGCAAACTGGATCCAGCAATATATAAAAAAAAATTATATATCATTATCAAGTGGGATTGATTCTGGGGAGGCAAGGTTGATACAATATTCAGAAATCAATCAATGTGATTCATCACATAAACAAAAGGATGGAGAAAAACCACATGATAATTTCAATAGATGCAGAAAAAGCATTTGATAAAACCTAACACCCATTCATGATCAAAACTCTCAGCAATGTAGGAATACAGAGAACATACCTCAGCATGATAAAGGCCATCTATGACAAACCCACAGCCAACATCATACTCAATGGGCAAAAATTAAAAGCAGGCCTGACCTGTGGTGGCACAATGGATAAAGCATAGACCTGGAAATGCTGAGGTCATTGGTTTGAAACCCTGGGCTTGCCTTGGTCAAGGCACATATGGGAGTTGATGCTTCCAGCTCCTCCCCCCTTATCTTTCTCTCTCTCTCTTTCCTCTCTCTCTCTCTCTCTGTCTCTCTCCTCTCTAAAAATGAATAAATAAAATAAAAATATATTAAAAATGAGATTATGTGTTTTAAAAAAAATTAAAAGCAATTCCTTTAAGATCAGGAACAAGACAGGGTTGTCCCCTTTCACCACTCCTATTCAACATAGTTTTGGAAGTCCTAGCCACAGCAATCAGACAAGAAGAAGAAATAAAAGGCATCCAAATTGGAAAAGATGCAGTAAAACTATCATTATTTGCAGATTATATGATATTGTATATAGAAAACCCTAAAGACTTGGTCAAAAAACTACTGGGCTTGATAAATGAATTCAGCAAGGTGGCAGGATATGAAATGAATACTCAGAAATCAGAGGCATTTTTATACACCAACAATGAACTGTCATAAAAGGAAATTAAGGAAACAATCCCCTTCGCTAGTTCAACAAAAAAAAATAAAGTACTTAGGCATAAATTTAACCAAGGAGATTAAAGACTTTTACTAGGAAAATTATAAAACATTGATAAAAAAAATCAAGGAAGATACAAACAAGTGGAAGCATATACTATGTTCATGGTTAGGAAGAATAAACATCATTAATATGTCTATATTACCCAAAGCAATTTATAAATTCAATGCAATTCCTATTAAAATACCAATGACATACTTCAAAGATATAGAACAAATATTCCAAAAATTTATACGGAATCAAAAAAAGAACACGGATAGCATCAGCAATCTTGAAAAGGAAGAATAAAGTGGGAGGTATCACACTTGTTGATATCAAGTTATACTACAAGGCACTGTACTGAAAATAGCCTGGTACTGGCATATGAACAGTCATATAGATCAATGGAACATAACAGAGAACCCAGAAATAAACCCACTTCTTTATAGACAACTGATATTTGACAAAGGAGGTAAGAGCATACAATGGAGTAAAGACAGCCTCTTTAACAACTGATGCTGGGAAAATTGGACATCTACTTGCAACAAAAGGAAACTACACCACCAGCTTACACCATTCACAAAAGTAAACTCAAAATGTATAAAAGACTTAAATGTAAGCCATGAAACCATAAGCATCTTAGAAGAAAACATAGGCAGTAAGCTCTACGATATTTCTCGCAGCAATATTGCCGATTTATCTCCATAGGCAAGTGAAATAAAGACAGGATAAACAAATGGGACTATATTAAACTAAAAAGGTTTTGCACAGCTAAAGACAATAACAACAGAATAAAAAGACAAACTACACAATGGGAGAACATATTCGACAATATGTCTGTTAAGGGTTTAATAACCAAAATTTATAAAGCACCTGTAAAACTCAACACCAGGAAGACAAACAATCCAATCAAAAATGGGCAAAAGAAATGAATAGACACTTCTCCAAAGAGGACATACAGATGGCCAATAGGCATATGAAAAAATGCTCAATATCACTAATCATTAGAGAAATGCAAATTAAAACCACAATGAGATATCACCTCACACCAGTCAGAATGGTGCTCATCAACAAAACAACACAGAATAAGTGCTGGCAAGGATGTGGAGAGAAGGGAACCCTCCTGCACTGCTGGTGGGAATGCAGACTGGTGCAGCCACTATGGAAAATAGTATGGAGATTCCTCAAAAATTAAAAATCAAACTGCCTTTTGGCCCAGGTATTGCACTTTTAGGAATTTACCCAAGAACACCATAGCACTGTTTCAAAAGAAGAAATGCAGCCCCGTGTTTATGGCAGCATTATTCACAATAGCGAAGATCTGGAAACAGCCCAAGTGTTCGTCAGAGGATGAGTGGATTAAAAAGCTTTGGTACATATATATTAATACTATGGAATACTACTTAGCCTTAAGAAATGATGACATCGGATCATTTACAGCAACATGGATGGACCTTGATAACATTATACTGAGTGAAATATGTAAATCAGAAAAAACTAAGAACTGTATGATTCCACACATAGGTGGGACATAAAAATGAGACTCAGGGACATGGACAAGAGGGCGGTGGTTACAGGGTGGAGGAGGAGCACAATGCAAACCAGATAGCATGTGACGGAAGACAATTTGACTTTGGGTGATGGTTATGCAACATAATCAAATGTCAAAATAACCTGAAGATGTTTTCTCTGACCATATGTACTCTGACTTATCAATAACACCTCATTAAAATTAATAATAATAAAAAAATGTGAGAACCTGAAAAAAAAAAGAGAAAGCAATCAATGAACAACTAAGGTGTTTGTCTGTCCTTATCTGTCCCTCTCTCTGTCTCCATCACACACTCTGTAACACACACAGACACACACACACACACACATACACACACACAAATTTGTTCTAAAGTCCCCTTACTGGATATTGAGCCACACTATTGTTTCTCATGGTTATCTGTCCACGTCATGCTATCACACATTGCATGCCCTTCATAGGGCTTCTTTTTCCATTTGATTAACTTCATTCATTGTGCAGAATGAATAAAATACATGGTAAGGAGGAAATTTTATGATTTCCTTGGGCAGGGCTTTATACCTTAATGATATTAATGCCACAGGAAATTAACCTTGCCAAATCTGGGGTATATATTTACAACAAAATTAATAAATGGAAGCACAAAACAAAAAATACAACAACCCATGAATGTTAATTTGCTATAATGTTTTCAGGTCATTCTTTAATTTTAGCCGTGACACATTCTAAAAACAAACAAAATAGCATCTTATTATCACAGTTTTAGAAAACTCTATTGTATTTTATGGACATTTTATTTGTTAGCTATTCCAGATATTAATATGCATAGGATAATCCTTGTCTTCCTGGTAGTTATAATCTACATGGGAAAATAAACATTAGATCATTTAAAAACTAAAAATGTGATTTTCAGCAGTAGAGCTGAGGCCCAGGGTATGGAAGTCCCGGGTTGGATTCCCTGTCAGGGCACACAGGAGAAGCACCCATCTGCTTCTCCACCCTTCCCCCTCTCCTTCCTCTCTCTCCCTTCCCTTCCAGGAGCCAAAGGTCCATTGGAGCAAAGTAGGCCTGGGTGCTGAGGATGGCTCAGGGTCCATGGCCTCTGCATCAGGTGCTAGAATGGCTCTGGCCACAACAGAGTAACATCTGGGATGGGCAGAGCATCATCTCCTGGTGGGCATGCCGGGTGAATCCCAGTCAGGCGCATGTGGGAGTCTGACTGCCTTCCTGCTTCTCACTTCGGAAAAATACAAAACAAAACAAAACAAACAAACAAAAAGGGATTTTTACTTGTCAGTTGGATGATAGCATATATGCTTTTCATAGCTTTATAGGAAAATGCAATCCCTGAGTTAAGTGCAATAAGTGAAGCCTCAATGAGTAAAGTGATTTGAGACGGGCTTACAGCAACGACTATGATAGAAGTATCAGTTAACAAAAATAACTTAGAGAGCACTTAGTTTTATGAGGAGTGGGAGTGGTATGGGTAAAAAGTTAATATGGACTTAAGTGGTGAAATAATATAATACCCATTTTCTGTCTCTAGACACATCTGCTTCCGATCCATTCCTACCTCTTTTTTGCTCTGTTGTAGGTAGCTACAAAGATGATGGGCTCAATGTGTATTGGTTTCCAATCAAGTTGAGCCAGTAAGATGCACTGGAGAAAAATAGGAAGATGGGAGGAAGAGAAAAGCCAGGGAAATTCTCTTATTCTGTCTCTGCTGGTGGCTTCTCTGGTAGTAACGGTAGCTTCCCAAGAGCTCCAGATCCCAGTAAACTACAACCTCCATTTTCTTATGAGAATAAAGTTGACTTTCTACTAATCTCTGGGCTGCCTCACTCTCTCCCCTGATTTATCAACTCTTCTTTTACCTATATAATTTTTTTATTTAAATTTCATCTGGTTTATATATACAGAATGGTTTCTTAGAATATTATTGAACTAATTCTGACTCAACCTCAATGAATGCAACTAATCCAAGGTGTTAGGACTTCCTATTCCTGTGCCTTTCATGATTGTGAAATGTAGATTATTTTTACTTATCAATTAATAAATGTTTCAGAAATAACTTTTAAAAAAACATTAGTTTGGGCATAATTTACATACTATAAAATTCACTCATTTAGGTGTACAATTTGATAATATTGAGTTAATTTTCAGAATGTGTAACCATCACCAAATGTTTAGAAAATTGTTTTTAACCCACAAAGAAACTTCATGACGAGCTCAATTGATCTTTCTTCTGACCCCCAGTCCCTCCTGACAACACTAATCTACTTTCTACCTTAATAGTTTTGCTTTTTGAATCACATTACATAATGAAATCACACAATAGATGGTCTTTTGTGCCTGGTTTCTTTCATTTTTATTTGCTATAACATATTCAAGGTTCAACCATGTTGTAGCCTATATCTTTACCTCATTTCTTTATATTGCTAAATTGCATAGATATGCCACATATTTTATTCCATTGACATTGATGGTCATTTTGGCTATCATGAATAATGCTACTTATAAACATTTTCCCACAAATCTTTGTGCAGACCTATATTACTATATTACAAGAGTTTATATCTATAAATTGAATTGTGGGATCCAATGGCAAATATAAGTTTAAGAACAAAAGCTACCCTAGATTCATGGAGGGGGAACTCACATATATTATAATATGTAATTTCCCATATTTCTCTAGTCTTTTCTTTAAATTAATTTTATATGGGTCACATTGATTAATAAGGTTGTACAGGTTCCAAGTGTATATTTCTATGACACATGCTCTATATATTGCATGTGTGCCAACCACCCAAGCCTGTGGTATAATAAGTTACACCTTCTATATTAAAGGCTTTGTTAAACAATATTTTAATATTTTATAAAAGCAATATTCTTTTGGATCTCTTTGTACTGTATTGGGAATATGTTCCACCTTTGAAATGTATATATATCTGACTTTTTCACCAAGTGATCCAAAAGGCTCCCAGCTTTGAGTGAGCTCCAGAGAAAAAGGAGTTTCTCTGGAAGGTCCAGGTCCCCTGATAAGGTGGGTCAACCCATTGGTCTTCTGTGGCATAGAGAATTCAATGAGCTAAGTATAACCTAAATCAGATAAAGGAGCTTCAGACACTATTTGACCTGTGAATCATAATGAAGATCAAAGAATTTTATAGTAAATCAATACTTTCTTAGGCAAATAGCTACTCCTTTTAAGAATTTCCCACTGCTTGCCAATGGGCGTAGATAGATCCTTTGATAAGCTATAAAAGACAAATCAGGAGAGTCCCGGGATTCACACTGGTAAACAGCTATCATCATTTTCAGAGACAGCACCAAGCTTCCTGTAGAGCCATGATGGAACCTGAGGTCCTGACAACAGGCACAAGAACAAATATAACTCAAGCAGCACATCGTAAATTAGGTCCATGAAAGTAGTCTTGTCCTCTGACACTTCCTCAATGAATAAAATGACATTTATAATAAAAATGGCTGGAAGTTAAAATAAACAATTGCACTCTCTGTTTTAGCTTTTCTTTGAAAGTGAAAGTTTGATATTATAAGAACTAATAATACATTGGGGGAAAAAAAACAAATGCTAATTTTCTGTAAAACTTACAAAAAAAAAAACTCCTCACAAAGTTAAAATGCATACTGCATTCAGTTTGTTAAACAGTAAAACAGAATTTGAATGAATTTCTGACTGATTGCATTTTGGTTCACCGCCTTAGATTTAACAAAAAATTTAAAAATTTAAAATAGATTCATGTTTGAAAACTATAGCTGTGTCAGTCACATCAATTAAGGTCTGCAAGGAAAGAGTTTTTATTTGAATGATGGTTCATCATCTTCAAATGCCAGATGCGCTGCTGCTCTAAAGTGTTTCCAGAGAAATAAGTCAAGAGTTTATAAATTATTTTATCCAGATGAAAACAGCTTCTGTTTACAACATTCTCCACTCTTAACATTAAGTGAAAAGAAGTAATAGTCATTAAAACAGCAGGGGGTAGCCCTCTGATAAAAGTGCTATTTTCTTTTAAAAAAAATGTCTGAATAATTGCTAGAAGAGTAATTTTAATGTTGAAGTAGAGAGGCAGCATCCTGAATGCTTTGAAGCAAAGAACAGCTCCTACCAAGACGTTCACAGCTGGAGAAATTTCAACAGTGAATGAGAAACTTGCTTGTAGTGATACAGCAATCAGCTGGTAGAAAAAGTGATAGATTTTAAATACCATGGTAACTTCTGAAGTATTTTAACAATAATATTGCTGTGAACACAATTCTCTCTGGTTTCCCAAGACACGTAAATCAATTTTTTAACGTGTTACCTCATGACTTCTAGGATAAAATGATACGTAGTAACTAGAAAACATCTAATAGGTTTTCCTTTCAAAGAGGCAAGAGGAGTTCAACTACTTTAACAATAGTACCATGAAAGGTAATGATCAAATCTATTATGGAAACTGGCTTCTGGCCCCTAGAAACACACTCTAAATGCCAGTTTGATAATCTAACTATACCATTTTTTAGGTCATTAATTTCTGATCTTGCATTCAGCATGGTGTTCAAAATTTACACAAATATTCACATGTAACACATAATGGATACTATACCATTACAAGAATACTTCAGAAGTTTAAGTTTGTATTTGGAAAATGCCTCATCATATTCAAATGCAAAATAAGCTGCTGCTTTAAAGCTTTTAAGGAAAACAAATAATAAGCTTGCAAAATACTTTTTATAATAAATCTTGGACCACCTATATAAAAACAATAGATTCCAGAAGCAATAAAAAGTTTTTTTGTAATGAATAAAATAGTATTAATCAAGAAAGGTTTTGAATAGTTCTGAGTTACTAGAATACTGATAGCACAAGAATATAACTTCCAAATGTTGCCCCCAGTTTGTCAAAAACTAATCACACTTAATACAGGCTGCATAAAAATAGACCTATATATTGGGTGTTGTAGCTAAGAATCATGAGATTCCTCACTCTTCGTGTCCATTTTTTTCTTTGTTCTTGTCTTTTCCTTTCTTTTATTTTTTTCTTTCCTCCTTCCCTCCCTCCCTCCCTCCTTCCCTCCCTCCTTCCCTCCCTCCCTCCTTTCTTTCTTTCTTTCTTTCTTTCTTTCTTTCTTTCTTTCTTTCTTTCATTTCTTTTTCTTTCTTTTTCTTTCCTTCTTTCTTTCTTTTCTTCTTCTTTCTTCCTTTCTTCTTTTTTGCAAGGAAGTCACAAGAGTCTAAATGAGTTTCAGATTAGTGCCTAATCAATTGATCATACATCTTAACTTTTCATCTTCTGATGGGAATGAAGTGTATTTATGGTATTTCCCGTATTTCAGTTCCTATCCATCAAGGCAGAATCTTGGTCTCATGAGTTGCTTTCCCTACAAGAACTTGTATAAGAGAGGGGGTTTGTTTTTTATGGTCTTCCTACCCACAATGTAATGCATAATAGGTATCATATATTCATATATTATATATTCAAAGAATTGGAAATTAAATTATTGACTTAATTGCTTTTCATTGCTTTAGAAGAATGTTATAGTAATACTAGGAAGTAAAAACATATTAATTCCAGTTTATTTGATTAGTAAAAATTTGTTTCATATTTTATTTTATGTATTATATTTTGTCATTATAATAAAACTTACAATGGGTAAAACTCAATATATGCAGTATATGCTTAATTTTTTTCAAGGCAAATGGATTAAAAAATATGTAGTGAAAAATGTTTCACATACAAGTTTACATTCCCTCTCCTCCCCACACTTTAAAAATGAGGCCGTCACAAAAATAAATTTAAGGCATCTAGTCTGCTCTGAATAAACTAATGATGCTTTAAATCCCTCTCTATGACTTGGGTGAGTGGCTAAAGATCAATGAACTGTTTAGTTACATTAGTAGCATTTTGAAATGCTTTAAGGTATTTAGTTTTGAAAACCACACTAAGGGAATAAAGAGGCTGCCTCCTTTGAGCTCAGTCACATAGCATATTGGAACTGAACCTAAGTGCTTATGTATCAGTAGTGCTAAGTTTGGGATCATTTCGCAAGCACTAACAAAGTTTTTTCACTTCAAAATATCTCTGATAAATTTTTATCATGATACCAAATTACAGGTGTATGTGTTGTGAAATTAATATATTATAATGGTTTAATTCCACCATGTGAATTACATTCAGAACTTGTGAAGAACAATGTGCATAGAGAATTGTCTTGAAGAAGTAGAAATTTTTTATGTTGTTGAGAAAGGAGAAGTCATTATCAGAACCCAACTCTCTCTCAGGGACACACAGCTCTATTGGGATTCTCAGCAGAAAAGGGCAACTTATGTCTTGAACCTCTCTCACTCTAACAGTATATCAGAAATCTTATCATGAGCCCAGAACCTCCTTTAAACAATAAAGATCTCTTTTTATTTATTGATGCCAACTACAAATAGATAAAAGTACTATTTACAATTTAAAGAAAAAGGAAATGCTGAGAAAGCAACATATATATTGCAAATATATACAAATATATACATCATATATACTGAGATAACACTTTTGGTTTGAGGTGAGTTTGGAAAAATCTAAGGACTTAATGAAGATATTATCACAGTACACATGCTATTTGACACATGAGCATCATGGTAGATTGGTTGCATGAATGGCCCAGTTTCAATGTAACATTGTCCTTCTACTCTGACTGTGGCCCTGCCATGTAACTTGTTTTTGCTAACATGATGCTAGCATATATTTATATATAATGCAAGGTTTGTGTAAACACTTTCATGTTTCCACTCATTCATGTTCTCTGCCATCACCAATGAGACCATGTCCATGTGAGATTTCTGGAAGATGAGGAACAAATGTCAAAGACTGAGTCAATATAGTCATTCTAGTTGAAACCATTCTCAATCAGCAAAGACCAGAAAAATCACTTAGTTGATCTCAGAGTGAAATGCTGACATACATATATGCCATTTATAATTTGTTGTCATTTTAAGCAACAAAATTTTGGAATGATTTGTTATGCAACACTAAGGTGGCAATAGTAATTGATATAAGCATTAAGTAGAGGAGAAAAGAGAGAACATAATAAACAAGATAAAAGGCCTCAAGACATTGATGCTTCTTTTCAATAAAGGGCTATTGTCATGTTCAGAATTCTATAAGAGTCTGTTCTTACTACTCAAAGGCATAATTAAAATACCTTATAATATAATAATTTTCAATAGAACTCACAAGCAATGAACTAAGAATTTTTTAAAAAGTAAACAGCGGGATTTTGGAGTAGCTCCATTTCTCTCAGGTCCTTCCCATTGCAATTAAAACATCCTGAATATAACACAACCAACACATATGAAAGCTCTGAAAGTTGTTGTAGTTGGTTGAATAGTGTCTTTCAAAGATGTTTCAGTTCTGTCAATCAGAATATGCAAATTTTACTTTATTTGGAAAAAACATCTTTGCAGATATAAATGCATTAAGGATACCTAGATAAGATCATTCTACATTAGGGTGGGCCCCACATCTAATAACCAGGGTCTTTCCAGGAGACAGAGAGAAGAAATCCATGTGACTACAGAGCAGAAACTGCAGCTGTAATGCCACAAGCCAAAGAACATCAGGAGCTGGAAGAGATGTAGAAAGATTCTCTCCCAGAGCGTTTGGAGACAGCATGAACCTACCAACACATTGGTTTTGGACATCTAAATTCCAAACCTGTGAGAGAATACATTTCTGTTTTGTGTTTTGTTTTTGTTTTGAAAGCTGCCAAGCTTTTGGTCATTTGTTGTGACCATCTTAGGGATTTAATATAGGAAAAAAAGAAAAAGATGCCACACAGAGCCCTTGAGGCTTGAGGAAAAACCTGGTATGAGTTCTCTGGGTTTCCTTATTGGCTCCCCAACAAGCAACTACAGAAAAACCTCCAGCCTAGAACTGAAAACAGGTACAAAGAAAGACTAAACCAACCGAACACAAACTTCAAGAAAAGACTGCCTTCCAGCCAAAAGAACCTGGAAATAGCAGCCAAAGAGAACAGAAAACCTTTGGACACCATGTGCTATCCTTCAGTCAAACACTAATTGAAAAACTGACACCCCTCAGCCTCTCAGGTACAGTAGGGCTAAGTGTGGAGTCAGTTCTCCACCCATGAGTGGGAGCAAGCCACAGTGCTCACATTTCTTACCAGGGTGGTACTGGTAGGGTCAAGTGGGGAGCTAAATGTTAACACTTGATGGAAGCAGGCATCTGAGTTCTCATTCCTCTGAGACCCAGTTTCTTTGCCCAGGTAGTGTTAGTGGGAATGAGCAAGGAGGCTGAGTGTCTATCACAATCCATCAGCACCAAGGGAGAAGGAGGTAGAACAAGGTGGTGTTAGTCCGCACTTCACTACACTCAAACATTTGGCTGATATCAGAGCCCAGCAAGAAGCTGAAACTCCAGCCTTCACCCCAACCAGGTATCAATCAGCTGAAATGAGATATGAGAGAAGCACTTTATTTCCAGCCCCTACTCTCAGCAGGTGCCAGAAGGACACCGTAAAATATGCAGTGTGGGAATAGTGCCTCTGACATTGCTTCCTTTTCCATATTCTTACTTGATTTTCAACAAGCACTGCCCAAAATTATCTCCCTAAATATTCACATCACTTCCTGTAGCACTGTGCTTCTCAAATGAATCAGAATTGAGCAGAAAGTCATTAGTCCTTCTACATTTGCCTAAAAAGCGTAGTCACCAAGAAACCAGCTCTGCCAAGAAGGATTTTATTAAGCACAACTTCTATTTAAATTTCCACGTCTTTTTCCTCTCGTCCACTCACACTTATTATAGAAAATTGGGAAATATTGCATACAAAACCAACACGGACTAGTTAAATAAAGATCTTGAAGATAGAGCACCCCTAAATGTAGTAAAATGATTGGGATTCATTTGAAGAGATGGAGCCAAAGTAAAATTCTTGGAAAATAATTGATAAATTCAACAAACTGTATTTAATAAGATATATTGTCACTATATACTGAAATAAGAAAGAAATTCATATTTGTTTTTGACTTTTTATATTTAGATACACAGATATCACAAAGATTTGGGATATTATTACCATTAAATATGTGTAATTTAAGGCTCAGAGATGTTAAAACTATAGTCATATAAGAATCAGGGCTGAAATTGAACCCCAAGTCTTTCTATATCAAAAGTGTTTGCATTTTACTTTAATTTACGCTTCTTCCTAACAATGATATTTGAAAATTTGGGGTGATTTGTGACAATTTTATAATGCATTATCATAAAAAAGAAAATAAGTAATTTTATTATGGTTCGTAATGAAAAAATTAGAAAAATAATAATAAAGCTATTCAGTCTCAATAATCAAAATAATTCAAATTTAAGACACTGCATACATTTTTAATAAAATATTCAGTGTTGGCAAGAGTGCAGTAAAAGGATAGACTTTTTTTACAGCCAGGACTTATGAAAAGTACTATTTCTATAGAGGATAAATTGGCAATGTGTACAAGGAGAATTTTAAATGTAAATATCTTTTGACTCAGTTAATCAAGTATTGGGAATTTATCCTAAGGATAAGCACAGAGTTCTACATAAAACACCCTGACTTTAATAAAAAATAAAAAAAACCACATTGGTGACATCTTCAAAGTAAATAAATAAAATATTATCATCACTTATATTCCACACAAAGAAATTGTAACCAGCCTTAAAGTCATTTCAAGGAACTTTAAAGATGTAAAATACTTTTATACTTTTGATATAATAGTAGGCAATAATAATATACTAAAATTATACCATCTCATTTTTGTTGCTAACACTCTATTCCTTGCTATGTGTGACTGGAAATCAAAAAGTTAGTTTTATAATCTCTGTGTAAATGGTGTTTATCTCTGCAGTTGCATCTAAGCAGTGATGACTTCATTTAGTATCAGGGTAAGAAGGGGAAGTAAAAATTGAGAACCCTCTTCTTTGTCCTCACTAGAGAACCTATAAGCCGACTGAAGAGTAATTATTGTTCCAGGATAAGTAACTCTCCCAGGATAAATACCACAGGAAAGTATTCAACTCTTTACCAAAAATCTGGTTGATTTCAAAACGGCAGTAGAGTATGGAAGGAAAAGAAGCTGTAATTTCACTTAGAAGCTTAAGGCTATTCTTTTGTTTCATTCTATCTTCTGAATTTTTCCTTTTTCCTTTTTGTTTTTTGTGAGAGGAAGGGAGATAGTGAGGCAGACTCCCACACGCGCCCTGATTGGAATACAGCCAGCATTCAATTTGGGTCAAAGCTTGAGTACCAAGCTATTTTTAGTGCCTGAGGCTAATGCACTATAACAGAGCTATCCACAGTGCCCAGGGCCACACTCGAACCATTCAAGCCACTGGCTGCAGGAGGGAAAGAGGGAAAGAAAGGGGAGTGGGACAGGAGAAGAAGCAGATAGTCATTTTTCCTGTGTGCCTGACCAGGAATTGGGCCCAGGGTGTACATACATCAGCCTGGCACTCTATCCACTGAGTCACAACCAGGGCCTCACTATATCTTCTTAATGTCCCTCACCCCTTTCTATGGAGCCCTCTCTTTGATGTCTTTACATCTACAGGGATTCTCACATCCCCTTTGAGATTAGACTGTGATAGGCTGTGATATGATCTCACAACAACTTCCTTGCCAAGGTAATTATTATGTTGTTATATTTTGGTATCATCACAGTCTAATTTCAAATGAGACTAAATATGCATATATACTAGCATCAATTTAATCTTTTCCCATGAGTATTGAAGCAATAACGCTAGTATTATTGTTTTAAAAGCATCTGACTCTCTATCAATCTTTTAACAAAAGCCACTTAAATAGTTATAAATTGCTGTATCTTTGTATTCCAATAAAGATTGGGTCAGCCCCAATTGATTTTTCTATATAATATTGGTTCATTTATATTATTGGCTTCAGTAGTAATGCTTGAAACAACTACCCATAATTCATTTACAGTCCATACAGACTCTCTTACTAAATATCTACCAGTTTTACTGATAGTGTGATGTAATAGAAATAATGAGTTTCAGAGTGAGATATTGCAATATAATCTCAATCCAAAAATTTGAAATCTGCATGATCTTGATCCAGTCACTTAACATTGAAGCATATCTGCTCTTTTAAAGCCAAGATTAATAATAACCAGTGTTTGGTGAGGTTGAAATAAAATAAGTTAATATAATATAAGAAATGTAATATGCAACTGCTTAGTTTATATTAAATGGCTAGGAAGAAAAATTATATATATATTGAAAAGTAGATAATTCATCAGAGTTCCTTGCCCTTGTGTTTGACATGAAAGATAAAATTTCTTACAGGCAGACTACTTGAATTTTAGTATCTTCTGCTCTACATCTGCCAACCCCTATCAACCATTTCCTTGCAAAGATTGATTTTATTGTGGCGTAGATGTAAACGAGCAGTTATAAAGTATGGTTTACATAATCTGGCAACCTGCACTATCTAGACTACTTGAATATTCTAAAGCAAGTTGTTTTTTTTCTCCCCATAAATTCCTTGAAACTGAAATAAGACTGATTCCTGGCCTAACTGGTGAGCCAACCAATTGAATCACTGTTTGGAATGTCATTGTGGCAATAGACTTACTTCTAAGGTATACTGAACTAAATAGTTAGCTTAAAAAGCTAACTGAAATATATTTGCAAGAAAGGAGGCTGTCAATCACAGAGAATCATTGAACACAATGTACCTAAATAAGAAATAACATAAAAATCAAATAGAAATTCCATCTGGTTTTAATGATATTTTAGAAGTAAATATGACTCCTGAGTAAGCAGATCCTCATTATTTGAACAATTTCTGTGTTCATGTTTGAGTCAATATTATGATGTGGAAATTGGGATAAAAGGCAAACTATCCAGAAATTTTGAAAGCATGGCTCCCATTATTGAAGAAAGAAAATCCAGTAAAGTAAGTCCCTCTCAATAATACTAAACATATCAAGCTACTTACAAATAAATGATAATCGGCACACATACTCACACACAAAATCTTTTGTAACAAAAGAAAGAAAGGAAGGAAGGAAGGAAGGAAGGAAGGAAGGAAGGAAGGAAGAGGGAAGGAGGGAGGGAGGGAGAGAGGGAGAGAGAGAGAGAGAGAAAGAAGGAAAGAGAGAGAGAGAGAGAGAGAGAGAAGGAAAGAGAGAGAGAGAGAAAGGAAGAAAGAAAAAGACAACTAGAAGTTAGATACATAATTCCAAGTTTTAAAGGACCATATTTATAAAAGATCTCTCTTAAAAACAAAAACTTAGGGAAAAAATTATAAAAATAAAAAGTTCAGTTATAAGACAATTTGAAGCCCAAAGCAGCCTTTGAAAGGAAAAAAAAAAAAAAAAAAAAAAAAATATATATATATATATATATATATATATATATATATATAGTGGTTTACATTTCAACTACACAGATGTGGAAAAATGTTATTTACAATATTTTAATTAAATATGTGGATTTATCAAAGCATCATGGAAGTGTTTATCTTATCATATATTGCTGGGTTGAATTATTTTACCTTACTTTTGGGTTTTTATTTAACACAAGAATACAAAAAACAAACAATTCTACCACTCATAAATAGATTACAGAAATATCTCAGAACATTTATTTGCATATTGTCACAGATTAAGAAAATCAGCATATAAATGTTTTTCTTTTATATGTAATATGACATTATATCATATAAATATTATGCTATTAACATTTTTGCAGTTTAGTAGTTATTTTATATTTCATATTACACAGATGTGCCATAATTCAGTTATTCATTCTGAATTTTCACTGCCATAATAAAAACTCAAAAAAATCTTATACGTTATAATTGCTTACAATTTCTTTTAAAAAGGTTTATTCCCAGTTTTATAAAATCACTGTCTCTAAGGTTTTGAGTCTTTTAGACTTTCTAGATTTAAATTGTCAAAATACCGTATTAAAAATTTTACAGATTTGCACTCCCACCATTAGGGTAGGAGTATGGCCATTCAACCACACTATTTAATGCTGGATATTAATTTTTTAAATTCTGTTCAATTAGATAAAATTTTTAAAATCATAATCACTTTATTTGTAGTTCTTTATAAGTGAGATTGAGCATTTAGTTTTCATGTTTATTAACCATGTTTTATTAAGGCAAACATTCAGTCCAAAGGGATCAAAGTGAGCATTCAGTTAACGACATGGCAGGGACTGCACAGCTAACCAAGTCTGCATTTGCACAAAACATCCAGATTGTGGTGAGACTTCATTCTACTGATTAAAGGACAACTGAGCTTGCAGGTAGGGCATTGATGATCTCTACTGTAAGAAGGTATAGGAGTTCAGAGAAATTAGTGTTTTGTACTAATGAATACACTTAGTCATTCTCATAGAAAGTCTAGTTGTTTGACATAAGCAGTCAGTGCCTGGCAGACTTGTTTACTTTTTTTTTTTTTTTTTTTGTATTTTTCTGAAGCTGGAAACGGGGAGGCAGTCAGACAGACTCCTGCATGCGCCTGACCGGGATCCACTCGGCACGCCCACCAGGGGGCGATGCTCTGCCCATCCGGGGCATCGCTCTGTTGCGACCAGAGCCAGTCTAGCGCCTGAGGCAGAGGCCATGGAGCCATCCCCAGCGCCCGGGCCATCTTTGCTCCAATGGAGCCTTGGCTGCGGGAGGGGAAGAAAGAGACAGAGAGGAAGGAGAGAGGGAGGGGTGGAGAAGCAGATGGGTGCTTCTCCTGTGTGCCCTGGCCGGAATCGAACCCGGGACTTCCGCACGCCAGGCCGACCGGCCAGGGCCCAGACTTGTTTACTTTTTATTGCTATGTGAGTGTGAATATTATTATGAATGAATTAAATAGTCCAACTGAGCACATATAGAATTACAACTATGTACATAACAGTCCTTAACATTTGAGTAATTCCCTAGGATGCCTAGGTTTTCTCCTATGAAGCTAAAAAAGTGAATTCTGCATATATAATATTTACTACATAGTGCTTCAGCTTTTTTGCTTTTAAAATGTTCAAATAAAAGAGGACTTATTTATGCATGTATTTGTATTTTGTGTTACAAATATGGCCTTCAGAATTTATAAGCTCTTATACATTAGAGTACTAATACCATCTCAGTTCATATTGTTTGAAAAAAATGACCAAAGAGCTAATTATAGTTTAGAAGAAAAAGTATAGGCACCATTTATTATTTTTGTGCACACTCAAATTTTTGTATTGCACTCATAATTCATTACTGTGCACCAAGTTAGAAATTCAAATTGATCGTGATGTTTTTCTGCTGTTTTTGATGACAACAAAATTCCCTGGGCATTTCTCTCCTTTGAGGCAAAAAGAAGATGAAACTCGTTTGCATTCAAAAACAACATTACCTCTAAAATTTTATATTGCTCTTAACTATCCCCAGTATTTGGGTGCTTAGCTATGAAATCATCCTTGGTTTAGAACTATTTAATTTAAGGCTATAATGAAAAGTGATTATACAGTAGCCAAAGACTGATATGGTAAGTATCTCTCAGAATTTACTGTTTTATAAAATTATTATTAAATTAGTTACAGAATATACTAGAGGAACTCCCTTCTTTTCAATCCTGGATAAAAGCTATTTTCACTGAGTATATTTAAATTTTTGCCTTCACTTCAATTGGTGCTATGTGTAAACAATTGTGTTTGGTATTTGATTGTGGTGAAAGACATAATTGTGTGTTCTTATGAGTTTACTTGATTAAAATAGAATTGTAGATAAAAATGTAGTATTTATAAATTAAAAGCATTTGTATTCTTAGTAAAGAAAATTGATATTAATAATAGGAAGCTGTATTCTAACACAGAAAAATTACAGATATGTAACTCAGAACAGAGCAAATAAATGTTTAATTTTGCCAAGAGTATTGTTTCTTATGATAAAAAGTTATAATTGCTTAATTGAGAAATTGTTTAGATAGTTTTCTCACTGTTTTGCCTCTCTACATTATTTGTGTAAGCAGACTTCTTGAAATCCATATTTCTATCATAGTTTCCAATGTCCATATTCATTTCAGTGAGCATTTCCTCTGGAGCATGTTTCTCAAAACAGAACTGGCCCTGGCCGGTTGGCTCAGCGGTAGAGCGTCGACCTGGCGTGCGGGGAACCCGGGTTCGATTCCTGGCTAGGGCACATAGGAGAAGCGCCCATTTGCTTCTCCACACCCCCCCTCCTTCCTCTCTGTCTCTCTCTTCCCCTCCCGCAGCCAAGGCTCCATTGGAGCAAAGATGGCCCGGGTGCTGGGGATGGCTCCTTGGCCTCTGCCCCAGGAGCTAGAGTGGCTCTGGTGGCGGCAGAGCGACCCCCTGAAGGGGCAAGCATCGCCCCCTGGAGGGCAGAGCATCGCCCCTGGTGGGCGTGCCGGGTGGATCCCGGTCAGGCGCATGCGGGAGTCTGTCTGACTGTCTCTCCCCATTTCCAGCTTCAGAAAAATACAAAAAACAAAACAAAACAAACAAAAAAAACCAGAACTGATTTTCTTCCTATGGAGTCCTATTTATGGCTTTCTACTTCCGTTAATACTATTGCCTTGGTCATTTTTCAATAGCTAAGCTATAAATAACATGCAAAAGATCAACTTACAGATATTGGTTAAAAAGTAGAACAGAGACCTATTTAACACTTTGCAATAAGATTTTTCTGTGCAGTGACTGTAAAAATCCGCTTTTGAAATGAGCACCTATGTTATCCGTATACACTGGAAAGTTTAAAGAATTATTACACTTGTGTGTAAATTACTAAACAAAAATTAACTACATATCAGCATTTTATGTCAAAACATCAAAATAAAAATTATAAAAGAAAACATATGTATATATGCACAGTATATATACACAAAACTTCAGATAGATGATATCGATAGATAGATATAGAGATGTGTCTTTATCTATATAAATCTTTAGCTTGGGCTGAATTCTTGAAGAAAGCATCTCAGTATGCTTGGAAACCACTATTTAGACTATAGAATTACAAAATAAGAAATTTTACTTCATTAAATTAATGCTCACAGAATTTAAACATTTCCACAAGGAATTCAGAACTGTTTTCCAAAGGGTGACTTAAGTCTGTATAATTTTTTGCAGAATAATTTGAAGATGCTATAAATGGGTTAGATAAAAATATTTCATGTCTGTAGACAAATTAAAGAGAAAAGTGTTCCATATCTGTGGATCTCCTACCAAAAAAAAGTGTTAATAGTACTTTCAGAATTGGTAATTAAGATTTAATATAATAAATGAACTCTATGCTCCTTTAAACTCAATTTAAAAATTAAGTTATTTTATTTAAACTGCACCTATTTATAACAAGATATAAACTATATGCTTATCACATTCTTTCTATTTTTGATAAGGAGACTGATTGCTGTCTAGTGTCTTATACTTACTGTTTAAACTTACTTGAATATATGCTTCCTTTACTACCTTGTACAAAGGATTAAAAAATTATCATTGCCAGGTTTCCTCTGACTATCAGAATTGGAGAGAACAAAAAAAGCATGTAGATGCCTTCTCTACTGGCTGTTCATTTAAGCAGCAACCTTGACATACCCCATGTTGATGAAAACACACTTTCTAAGGGAGAAAAGGTAGTTCTATTCCCCTCTCTTCACAGGCATCTTGCTTTTCAAATATCATATCAGTACAACTAAAGCAAGGTAAAAAAAATTCTTCCTTTTTACTAAATATCTAGAAATTATGGTTACTCTCAGCTGTTCATTTGACCTAAGCTATGAACCTTACACCATTAATAAGCAACAATATATTTTATGTGGAAGGCAGAATTATTTTGTTAAATAATTTGAGGTGGATTTTCTCTTTATAAAGTTCAGTTATCTACATTTACTTCATATTTTGCTACTTACTTATTCTTGTTGAACAGCAATGGATGTTTGATGAATGTGTCTTGTGTATCATGCATTGCACTGAAATAATACATCACATAAAGTGAGGGATTAATGACTCCTTAGAGTTAATCTCATTTAGCTCTTTTTATATTACAAGTGAAAAACATCATACCATAGGAGATGTTGGTCTCAAAGCAAGCTGCTGGGATGGGAGAAGCTAGAGATAAAATCAAGTAACAGCTGGTCAAACTCTAGGGCTTCACTTGAGAACATCAGACAGAGTAATACTGAATAATGACTCCTCTCCTTTTGTTAATGTAGAAAAACACCCATGGTAATGGTTAAGGCAAGAAAGCAGATTTCTTATAAGGACAGTACTTGAGGACAGATGTGTTGCAGCATCTTGGTTCTACCTGATCAATTTTCCCCTGGAACAGGACTCTCATTAGGGTTTGTGATATGAGGGAGAAATATCAGGAAGGAACAAAAGTAAAAATAGCAGAACTCCAGTAAAATATCCTAGAGTATAAGCATATGAATCAAGAACATGGAGTAGACACACTTTTTGTTGTTGTTGTTGTTGTTTTGTTTTACATAAAGTACCCAGAAATGGTAAGGATGAAAATAAAATGGAGGATTAGTAAGTACCTAGAACACAAAGCTAAATTTAGGTTCACTAGATAGCTGATTTTATTAAATCCAATCTGAAATTATTGTTAAGAACTTAGGCACGACTGCGATTGTAGGACAAAAGTGTCAGTATCTACAGACAGTGAAGATGGCAAAACCTAGCAAGCAAGTAAAACTCATAAATTAAAATTTTTCCTTAAGAGCAAGATGCTGGGAGTAACCAAGAAACAAATTTAAGATTTTAAAATTCTACAAAAGAGATTATTAAGCTGTATCCCTAGTTTCTTCACAGAGTCAAAGAAAAATTTTAATTTAGCTGGAAAAATAAAAAATAATCACAAACATCAGTTTTGGAGGTTAGCAGAATAAAGAATCGGGTGGCATTGTCTATACAAAGGAGCAGTACAGAAGCAAGATTCTATAGATACTGTGTGGGACAGCATTTCTATGCTGTCCTCTGAGCACCCTGCTCTGTCTTGCTTTTAGGGAAGAAAACTTAGAATGTGCTATCAGGTGAAGTCATCCTACATGTGTTTGTTTCAGTTAAACTCAACATTTTAATTTTTCTCAGAAATCATTTTTTAATGTATTCTGTTTAAAGGCTGCTGCTACTGAAAATTATAGTGGCCAATATCTTAGGAAGAATAAAGCAACACAATGGGCATTTACATGGGTATAAATAATACACTATGTGCAGTTTTACCAGCCGAGCTAAAATTACAAGGGTCATCAATCATTGTGTTTCAAAGCATAAAGTGATAACCAGCTGAAATTAGGGGAAAAAATGTTCCCTGTGGTATAATATTAAACAATTGAACAGGTGCTTTATGAAAGGTAATTTTTTTCTGGCCTTCCGCTAAAACATCTAGTATAAGTCTCTATAAAATGCCAATCTAATGGGCCATTGATCTTTTCAGCTAATGCAATTTGTAGGATTCTTGCTTTTCCAGAAGTAATCAATGAGAATCTTAGGCCTACATTGAAAAAAAAACCATACTACTGATTTACTAGAGGATCTATTTTAAAAAGAGATATGTTATATTAAAAAAGACATGATACTATAGTCACCAAAAAAGCAATAATATATAGAATGATCATATTAGATATGAAAGCATATTCATAATGATAAAATTGGAAACATTTATACCTCTAAGTATAATAATATTCAGAGGAGAAATAAATGTACTTAGAGATACAGATGTAGAAATATGTCTAAGTCAAAATTGCAGTGTTTGACATAACTTGCTCCAATTTAAAAGAAAAACAAAAGAGCTTACAAGTTCACTTTTTTTAGAAACATCTGAGATCTTGTCTCTTTCTGTATTCTTATTTGATTATACTTGAACTCATTGTAGCTTCAGTGTTTTAAACCACATGTGTTGTGCAATTAAAGAGTATAGACAATTTGGTTGACTGTGTGTTTAAGATGTAATTTACTTTTTTCTTTCTATGTGATTTGAAATATAGCAGTCAGAGTCCTAGTATGTTCTAATTATCCGCTCAGGCACCAGACATATCAATAGCAATATAAGGCTCACTCAGGACTGGCCGCCCCGACCCCAGAATATACAAATATTCAGATGATAAAAAACATTCTGACTTTGGCACCACGAATGCCTTGATGTAAACTGTGGTCATCTTATCCACATGTCTCACAGGCTGGAGATGGGCAAAGCCTGTCAGAGAGCCCTGCTCTCCACCCTTCCTAGTGAGAGCTCAGGAAGTCTTGTCAGCTCATATGTGTTCTTCAAGTTATTTTTCAGTATTGATACCAGTAGAATTAGAAATAAACTTGGTAACTTCTTTTCCATTCTTCCGCTCTAATCTATTTTCTTAGCGCTAGAATCTACTTCTCATTTAGTTCCCCAGCCAGCTTTTATATAGATCAATGAGAGAACAGCTGAAGCCTGGATTGCTTGGTGGTCTTTCATTTGTTCTCTTTCTTGACAAACACCTAAAAGACTGATACTTGCACATTTCTCTGAGTATCCCTTAAATACCCGGCAAAATGGAGTCAGTTCCCATTTTACAGTTAGAATTTGCCACACTGCCTTCCATAGATTTTGCCAACTCGCCTATTTTTGCAACCCAGCATGCTAAGTTCTGGGCTATGATGTTTGTAGTAGGCGCTATGAAGCACAAATGTAGAGCAGACTTAAAGGGAAAGAGCTGTTGTTTATACAGCTTTCTCATCTGAGTTTGAGAGGTAACTTAGTTTCTGTAATTAAGAGGGGATAAAGGCTTCGGTGAGGAATATAGGATTTAAATATTTTTTTAAAATTCTCATTTCAAATTTTTATATGATGTTTTGTTTCATTTCCTTATGTCTGATAATCACAACTCATTGATAGAATACAAATATGTTTATTGATACCTTAAATGCAGTATATAAGTCCTATTGTTTAGAATTACATACTTGTATTTGTTTCCTACATTAATATGAATACTTTATAATTCATCATATGTATTTCATGTTCCTTCAGGGCACTGATGAGTGTTTGAGGTTATATAAAATATATTTTTCCATTGATAACACTATGTCATGAGTATCTAAGTGTGGCTATATTGCATGAGTATAAATCTTGAAATAACTACGAAGGTATGTCCTCTTGCCTTGAATAGTCTCCCATATCTGTAATTGTTTATGGGCCATTTCTGCTTGAAGTTATTACTCAAACATTAAATTACCCAGCCCAATAATACACTCCTGACTTTTTAGGACCAATTCTTCTAAGACCTATGTATTTATCTGTGATTCGTAATTTACTCAGGTAGTCTTTGTTTTATATTTATATACCCAATACCCTAATCTGGGTAATCATGGCCCACTGAGGAAATATTATAATGATCTCCTAATTGATCTTCATACTACATGTTGCCAAAATAATATTTCTAAAATATAATCTTCGATTTTATTAAAAATAGAGAATGACTCTACATAGACAACTCTTGCAATAACAGCTATTGCAAGATAATGTAGAAAATTCAAACTTCCAAATAATCAAATAAATGCAATTAATTACTAGGATTTTTATTCTTTTATCACAGTGGTATAAATTTAATAAAAACTATAAGTGTGGAGAATAATCGAGTCCCCTACCCTGCTGATGAATGTTTGCGTACATGTACATGTGTGTTTGATATTACACATTTATACAACTTTTCTGAGAAGCTCTTTTTAAAAAACAGTTATGATTCTCAAGTATTATTCTAGAATTTTCCATAAGGATGAAAATAAAAGCTACATTTACAAAAGTTTATTTTATCATTATTGAAAATACTGGAAAATCTAAAACTATCAAATATTTCTCAGTAGGAATTTGGTTAATTCTATTACAATATATACTTTTAATAAAATAACATGCTTCCATTAAAATTTTTTCTGTATGAAAAAACACAGGTTTGTATATGAAGTTGTTGAAGAATTAATGTAAATAAATGCCTCCTTGAATGAGATTTTTTTGATGCTCTGCCTATCTGGGGCATTGCTCTCTTGCAACCAGAGCCATTCTAGCACCTGAGGCAGAGGCCATGGAGCCATCCTCAGTGCCTGGGCCAACTTTGCTCTAATGGAGCCTTGGCTGTAGGAGGGGAAGGGAGATATAGAGAGGAAGGAGAAGACGAAGGGTGGAGAAGCAAATGGGCGCTTCTTCTGTGTGCCCTGGCTGGGAATCAAACCCGGAACTTCCACATGCTGGGTTGACTCTACCACTGAGCCAACCAGCCAGGGCCTTAATGAGAATTCTTTGTTAAGAGATTTGGGTAAAAAAAAATGTGTAGGTTTGTAATAGAGGGGAGAGAATTCTTACTCAGTTCACCATGAATTGGAGTCTAAGAAATAAAATAAAGTGGTGGGGAAGAGAGGGACAAATATTCATGAGAAGAAAAAGCTGATGGAGTAAACTTAACAACAAAGATTGACCAACAGTTCCTCAGACACAGTTTACTTTAGTAAATAGAAATACTAAAATGCTTATTCATAAAATATATTTCAGAGACGTTTTGTTACAATTGGATGGCATAAGGAGGCAAAAAATTTGAGGCAATGTATTTTTAAAGGGAGAACTGTACCAAAGTTATTTTTTATTAAGTTCTCCATTTTACTTAAGGTAAGTTCTAATGTGACATCACCTTAAACTGAATTAGACAGACGTATTGCAATGAATCTGAAATGACTATTCACAATATGCTCAGCATAAAGAAGATTCAATAAAAATAATCTGCAATAACACTTTAGATAAGACTTTATGGAAACAATAGAATAAAATTGATGTAACATTTTATGTACTATTGCATTTTACATATTCTAAGGTAGTGTGACATTAATACATAACATTCATCAACATTTTACAATGAAAGTAATTGCTGAAGTTACTCATATTACCATGGGAATACAAGCAAAACGAATTATCTCTAATTGACCATTACATCTTCATCTTTAAAATTATTTAATATTAAGAAAATATTTCATTTTGGAATGGCCATATAGTTATTACAGGGAGTAGTACTATCACAAAGAATACCTGTTTTTAGAATTGGCTATAAAATCTCTTAGCTCAGCAATTTAAAATAAGCTGATGCTGCTGTTGCAGTAGCATTTGCAATTTTCTGGGTGATTTCTCCACAATAGCAAAAACAATATACTATGTGGGGATTACAGAAACTTAAAAGCAAGCTTTTTTCTATTTTTATATCAAGATGAGCAGAAAAATCTAGTTGAGGGCTAATTTCTTTAATCATTTTTCTACTGTTATATCCTTGTACAGTAATACCTCAGTTTTGGTTGACTTTGGTTATCACTGGTTTTGTTTTTCATCGATATTTTCCTCAAAAAATTTGTCTCGGATTTCGTTGATGTGCCCATGTTAACTCACTGCTAACTCTGCAAAAACATAGGGCGACCCACGTGTTCTCCTGCTCAGTGTGGCGTTGTTTCTCATTCTGTGAGCATCACCCCACACGTCTAGCTAAACAATTCCATTGCTTTCCAGTGTTTTAGTGCTTTTTTTATTGATTGCTAATACTACAATTACATGTAAGTGATTATTGTGTACAGTAATTGGATTTACATTGATTCATATGAAAAAAATTGCCTCAGTTTTCGTCCGTTTAGATTTCACTGATTGTTTTCAGACATATTATCAATCACTGTATTGTTTTTAAGTATTAAAATTGACAAATATAAATATGAAAATGAGTATAGGTCAATAAAGATAAAAATGTTTTTGGTAGAGGCAATGTCTATAGTTGTACAATAACATGAATATATTTAATGACACTATATTGTATACTTATGAACTGTTAAAATGATAAATGTTATGCCATGTAAGTTTTAATAAAAAATAATGAAATTATAAAAAGCAGAAAAAAAATAAGCTTCATCTATACGCTGAACATGTAAACTTCCAGGTCTAATTATACGTTAGTACAAAGATCCAAAGGTAACTATATGCTTATGGGGAAAATATTACTGTAATGTGGTACATATATATTGTAGCACAACAAAACTGTCAACAGAAATTATAAATATTTATATATCAGGGTAGGAGAGTGTCAATGGTAGGGACTTTCACATTTTAATCTGTGTACAATTAAGTTATTTCATGTTTTGTTCTGAAAATAAATATATTTTATTCTTGCATAAATTTTTTAAGAAGTAAATATTTAATATTCATTAAAGTTAAAAATTGATTTGGGAAAGATATTTTTCCTCAACTGTAAGATGTACAGTTTTTGCAATGTGTTCTTCCACTTCTGGATTTACATTTATGCCAGGATAGTCTCTGTCCCTACTCAAATCCTGCATAGAGTTCCACATGCGGATTAATAAAATCATTTCTAACCAGCAGAGATGTATTTGTTCTGAGTCATTTATAGGCCAAAATATGCACTTAGAAAAATGTTTCAAATCCATTGAATTCATTAATAGAGTCTTTTGTGAGTGTACTGCTTCAAATTGTTAAAAAGATAAATAGTTAGCATGAAACACTTGGTCTTGGACTAGAGATGGTCTATAAATTCAGCCATATCATTTTTAGGTTCAATTTAGCTAAAAGAAATAATGGCAAAGAAAGAAAAATGCACCTAGATGCTTATGATATTATTAGTAGTACTGTGGTCTAAAACACAAGATGATGATGATGATAAGGGGGGTGAAGTAGGAGAAGAATGTGGAGAAAAAGGATTCTATGAAAAGCCTTGAGAGAACTTTTTACTGAAAGAAAAATTTATGTTTGTAATTTGTAGAATATCACAATTCATGAAATCTATAAGAATATCAATATACTATATATTATTCCTAGGATCAATTTTTCTGCATAAAATAAGATCTACATGAAATAATTCTTATTGATTACCTTTGTAATATTTTTTTCTTTACATCATTTCTTTCCAATTGGATTTAATATAAATTAGAGAATGATGTCTGCATTTTCTTTTCAACAACCTATTCTGTGGACACATTATTCAGCAATTGATTTGCATGGACTACCTACTCATTTCCACATTTCTAATCTAAGTATTGGGAGCTCCAGGATTGATCTTCTTTATAAAAATATGATTTTGTTCTTCTGTTTCATCCAGTAGCTATAATTGAAAATAACTTCAGCTTCTTAATAGCTAATCTTGTACTACTTGCATCAGATTATTAATTAGCAAAGTGCCTGGCTCAATCTAAACAATGTATAAATGTATAGATTGACTGCTAAAATTTGAACAAGGTCTTCTACTCCCCCAAATGATAATTATCTCCATTTAAAAGATCTGGCCTAGATCATGTGAGGTTCTGAGTTTTAGTAACATGAAACATCACATCAAACCAAGAACTTTGGAGTCAAAATGGAATTTGTTCAGAAGTGCTACACTACTGGAGAAAGATAACTACATTCTTAACAGGTGAATCTTCCGTAGCATATGTGCTCTCCTTGATGGAAGCAAGGTGCAAGAAGAGCAAGAAAGGCATCAAACAGCCACCTTGCTTATAACAAAATCAATTATCCTAATATGGTTAGAAAGTAAGCTCCCTTTGCCAGACATTCCTTCCACATAGCATTGGCATCAGGTCAAACAGGTAGCTAACACATGAGTCCATTTGCACAATTCAGAGATAAACACAGTTTGGCAGAACTCAAAAGATTCTTAATCTCACTGGCTCAGAAAAACCTTTCAATCAAAGATACTAATCTATCCCCTCATGATAGCATCTTTTCCTTGAAGACAGCACAAATGTGTTTCAAGTTTTCCCCAAAATGTCTATGGCTAATTACTATTTACTTCATTTGCATGTTTTATTGTTGGAGACCGCAAGCTGACAGGGTCGTTGCAGTTTAGATTTTCGGGAAAAAGAAGTGTAGGGGACTATCAGTAAACTAACAGGGTCCTTGCAGCCCATCCCCCCACCTCACTTGCTTAAATTGCTAAAGGCTAAGCTCTTCCCCACACCTCCATGTAGGCCATGAAACTGAGTGTTTCTACTATTCCCATCCCCACTTTTTTTATTTAAGTTGCTAGAGTCAATTTATATGCCCTTCTTCTCACACTTTGTTCTGATGTTGGTTGATTTCAGTTATGCATGGTGGGGGGATTCATGTTTACACCTTAAGAGAACTCCTGTTTATGCCTCAGATATGAGACTTTGTATGGAGACTTCCTTATTTGCATAAGGCTCTGCACTGTGTAATAAAGCAAACTGGGGGCTTTGCTTTGCTCTTGCAAGCTATCAGTTGTGCAGAGACCAGATCCCATCCTTTTTCTCTCTGAGTTTATTTCTTCATTCTGCACCATTCTCACTCAGGACCTGGACAATTACTAGCTGCGCTGGTCTGCAACATTGTATTATTATTATTATTATTATTTATTATATTTAGCTAATTAGAGAAGGGAGACCTATAACCACGGCAACCTGGAGAGGTGACTGTTTCAGTCTTCACGCTCTGCTCCATTTCCTTGAACTCTAAATGTCGTCTTGGCTTTTCTTATTTTGGGGGTTATTGGCACATACAAGCTCTTTTTAAATATCTCAGTTTCTCTTAGTATTCTTTCCCCAAAACTTATTTATTTAATTCATATATTCTGTTTTTATTTCTTAAACTTAATACACTTCTGTTCTTCAATATAATTTTTATTCTATTCAACATTTTTTTAAATTCAATATTCTAAGGCTCAGTTTCCTCATCCATCAACTCAGGGCTTTAACAAGGATAATTTTTCAGATTGCTTTAGTATCTGAAAGTCTATGATATTTCTAAAATATAACCCTGAATGATGCTATTCTGTCCATAAGAATACTGCACTGTAATTTTCCATTTTTAATGAACAATAAAGGAGAAATTGGTGTTTCTCTTTCATAAGACGTATCAGAAGAGTTTGGATTATGCCATGCCACACTATACATTTTTTCCCATTGTATTTCATGGTCATTCATACTGCACTTATAGAGAAATTACATGTAATAAATTGCAGGTAAAACTTACTATGATTCATTCTAATATGAAAATGTGAATAAAGTAGTTAACTTTTACAAATTGAAAATACTTTGTTTTTAATACCCCACTGATTCACTGTGAGTTCATATTGTCTTGAATAGATGACAATGAAGCTAACTTTAGTTTGCTCTTTGTTGCAAACACTGTAGTAACTGTGGTGGTGATGCATCAGCAGTGGTAGAAGAGTGATAGCAGTGACAGCAGTACGCTAATGGAGGTCGGTGATGGCAATAGTGTTGTGGGGGTGAAAGTTGATACTTACTGAGAATATATTATATTATAGGTCAGGCACTCTGCTAAGTGCTCTGCATACAATGTTATTTCTTAATACATGAAATAATCATATAAAGTAGAAATTAGTGTTATTCTCATTCTCTGGAAAGGCACACTGAAACTGAAAGTTAATAACTTGCTCAAGAATCAGCTGGTGAATGGGATTTCCTTAAATCCAAGTTAAATCAGCCTGATGTCAAAACCTGGACTTATAACCACTGTAAAGAGGGAGAACTGAAGAATTTAAAATGGATTGATTTTTAGAGAACAGTACAAGGACTAAAAGCAAGTGCTGTTCTGCTAAGTAATGGCACTCATTTTTGTTTTCCACATTAAGAAATAAAAAAGTTGTTTCAAATGACTTACAGCTGTTGCTACCAAAACATCAGCTGTTTTCTCCTACAGTCTTGAAGAAAAAGACACCGAATTAGATATTTTGAAAATTTCAACACCATTCTTGAGTCATAATTACTTTAGACAATATTTTCATTGTAAAATTCTTAACATAAGCTATACATGATTTCCCAAGAATTCTATAGGTTTCTTAATTGAATTATAGTTATGCAATTCTGTGTAAAAGCAAAAATGTTTTGCATAGCACTTCATCACCTTACATTCTGGTCCAAATGGTTCATTATCTTATAGTGTCTGATATTTCATATCTATAAATACACATACATAGACACATATATATGAGATACATTTAACAATGCTGTTTCTAAAACACACTTATACTTGCCAGTTTCTTTATTGTACTTCATAGTATTATCTTTATTTGGAATGCTTCTTCTGTTCACATACCATTTTATATCTGCCTCTGTTGTAGTACTGAAACATATAAACAGCTAACAATAACATAATTTAAAATCTCTCATGTTAGAATGGTTTTATTCATCCTTATAAACACAAGCTCTCTATAAGTAACCTGGTAGATAGAGTAGGTGCTCAGTAAATGAATAAGTTAAAAACAAATACTTTAGAAGATAATTTGGTTATAATCAGAAACATATACCTATTTATATGTTATATGAAAATAATCCAGTTTAACTTTCAATTCAATAAAATCAGAATATATAAAATGAGTAAAGAAGTATAAGGAGTCTGATGCTCATGTTTGGTAGGCAAAAAGATATTTTCCTAATTCTTTGTTGTAAATATTATATTCAAAAGTTACTTCATTACAAATAATATTAATTAGCAAAACTGAGTTATGCCATTTTATATGATGAATCAATATTGTAATAAATACACTATTGAATTTTTAGATTGTGTTCAGCAAGCACATACTGTATTATTTTAAAAATATGTTCCATGACCATGTATTGTCTTCCAGGTATTATTCTGGGTGTGGTAATTTGGCAATAAATAAAATGGGTAAAATTCTTGCAATCATGCTGCCTTAATATTGTAGCACAAACCTATATATGCAACCTATAATACAACTTAAATTAGAGGGAGCACTACTGGGATGCCAATGCTCAAGATATTGTAATGGTGGTTGTAGTGCACATGTGTACATGTGTTTTTAAGTGTGACTGTTTCTTTTCCTGGTGCTATTTTTAAAACCATGAGTAGCTAATATGTGCAATTCATTAATAGAACAAAATGTCAGGGAAGCCATTTATAAATGAGAACATAATATTAAAGGCGCAAACATTCCTTCTTGTTAATTATTTATTAGAATTCCAGGCAATACCAGAAAGCAACATAAAATAGACATTTACCAACTGTCTTCCAACATTACTCATAAAATTATAAATAAAATATCTGTAAAATATTCCATTGTAGAAACTTCAAAATGGATGGTATCATTATTAATAATATAGAGAGCATAAATATAATACAGAATAGTTAAGATTGCGGCCCTGGCCGGTTGGCTCAGCGGTAGAGCGTCGGCCTAGCGTGCGGAGGACCCGGGTTCGATTCCCGGCCAGGGCACACAGGAGAAGCGCCCATTTGCTTCTCCACCCCTCCGCCGCGCTTTCCTCTCTGTCTCTCTCTTCCCCTCCCACAGCCAAGGCTCCATTGGAGCAAAGATGGCCCGGGCGCTGGGGATGGCTCTGTGGCCTCTGCCTCAGGCGCTAGAGTGGCTCTGGTCGCAACATGGCGATGCCCAGGATGGGCAGAGCACCCCCCCCTTGTGGGCAGAGTGTTGCCCCTGGTGGGCGTGCCGGGTAGATCCCGGTGGGGCGCATGCGGGAGTCTGTCTCTTTCTCTCTGTTTCCAGCTTCAGAAAAATGAAAAAAAAAAAAAAGATTGCATTTTTGTATTTTATGTTTTTAATTTTCATGGTAACCAAAATATCCACATTTATTTTTAATAATTATTATTGTGATAATTTTTCTATTCTTTATATAAATATATGCTTTAAAATTATTGCTTTTCATGGCTATAGAATACATTCTTAAATTACTAATATTTTTAATTATTTTCTTAACCTTGGACATTGTAGTTGTTTTGTAATTTTAGTATTACATATATCAAAGTAATAAATATGAATAAATAGTATAAAATAATAGAATAGGTTCCCATTTTTCAGCTATCAATTAATCAAAGTTTTCTTTAAAAGAAGTCATAAGTAATATTCCTGAAGACTTAGTGAGGGTGAACTCTCAATAGAGATTTATAGAGTAAAAATTAAAGTAACTTGATTGAAAAGGAATTAGAAGCCAAAAATATTAATAAACATAAAAGCAATTGCAAAAGTTATCTCACTACTTAAACGTGGCTCCCATGAGATGATTTTCGGACAATTATTTAAATTTTATATATATAAACAAATATATTGCAAAATTTCACTACTTAAATATTAGATTATTTATGCTCCAAAGCCTCATAAATAAAAATATAAAAAACAGTTATGAATTACTAGATATTGTTTTAATAGATGATTAATGTTTGATATATATTCTACAAGAAAACATTGCTTTCCTCACTCACACAAATATTCTTATGCCCATAATTTGTTTTTTTATTCCAAACCTGCCATCTGTCATCATGGGCAAGTCTCAAATCCTATATTGCTAGTTGCAAACGGTTGAAGCCACTCTGACTATTTTAAGTTATAAAGGGATTTATTAAAGTTTATTAGGCAGCTTACTAAATTTTGAGGACAGTTGGAGAAACATAATTAAGCTGCAGGAGAGGTTTAACGAGATGATTGTTCCCTCCGGGGCCAATACCATTCCTGAATCAGAAACCTGATCGTGCATCCATGCTGCCCCTCAAGGATGAACGTCTCTGCCTGCACAAACACCAGTAAAAGTAAAACTGCACAGTTTCCTTCCTAGAAGCCTTTCATTATGTGCATTTGATTGGAAGGGTTTGGCAGTAAGGGGGTCTTGTAATTTGAGTTCCAATGTGTGTCAAAGAAACAAGACATATACCAGTGGACAGTTCTCTAAATGTATTAGAGCTATTAAAATAAATGATGGGCGATAATGGAAAAGACCAACATTCATGACAAGGCCTTTGTTTCCTAATATGCAAAATAACAGCAATATATGTCCTACCTCATAGGGTTGTTAAAAATGTCAGACGAAATAATTAATGTAAAAGTAATTTGACAAGGTTAATGCCATACAAAAATTGAAATGTTACTCTCCTAGACAAAATATTTTCAAAAGAAAGGAAGGAATGGAGAGAGGGAAGGAATAACCAACTTTTGGCCTTTATATATTCAAAAACTTTTATTGGTACTGATTGCATAGTTTTGTTTACAAAACCTATTTCCAGAAATCTGGAGATTTACTATGCTTATGCTTAAAAACTCACTGGCACTGTGGCCTGACAATGCTATTTTAATTCTCTCAGCTTTAATATCTTTGTATATAAAATGAAAGTGCATACTTATTATATGAAGATAATTGTTATCTCTATTATTACATAACACCAGATTTCTTAGATGGACAATATCTAAATCCATTTTATTTATATAGTTAAAAGGTGCTTCTCAGGATAATTCATCATATTCTTCTAGATGCAAGAAGTCAGGCATTTCTAAGTAATGTATCCCATTTGGCAATAATTTTGGCACTTGAGTCAATGTGGTTCTTACTGCCCTCTTCTTCAGATCATATTGACTTTAGTTTATCACAAAAAACCGGTGCTGCTACCAATAAGAAATGATTTACTAGTACCACACTGTCTTAGCAAAGAAAAACTATTTATATAGCTTACTAAATAATAAACCCCTAAAAATTTAAGGTAAATATTAAAATAGCATCTTGGTTAATATGCTATAACTTAAGAATAGACATAAATCATAAGTTTTTTTCATATTAATATAGGCTATGCAAATGAAAACACACATATTTGTGTAGAAATAAACTTATAATAGTGGCTCCTATTCTATGTAAAATGCAGAAGAAATAATTTAGAAGAAAAAACACCTTGAAAACAAAGGATTGGTATATATGCTCATAGTATAAAAAAGAAATAAAACATAAGAATGTATAAGCACCATTTTAAAAATGTATGCCAGTGTTGGGACTACAATAAAATAATTTGAATCATGTAATACATTGGCTATGATTTTTAAATGTATTACTATTTTTATTTTTTATTATTTTTTATTAAATTTTTAAATTTCTTATGTTAACATGGATGAAAATATCCCACTCAATATTATACCCTCACACCCAAAAAATATGCTCCCCATTACATTCCCTTCGCACCCTTCCTCTGATTCCCATTTTCCCCTTCCCTCTGGGAATGCTATCCTGTTATCTGTATCTATGTGTTATGTATATATAATTTCACTAATCCCTTCACCTTCTCTGATTCTATCCCCTCATCCCCCTTCCCTCTCACATCTGTCCCTCTGCTCCCTGCGACTCCACCTCTGCCTCTATTCCATTCCTTAGTTCACTAGATTCCATGTATAACTAAGATGATAAAATATTTGTCTTTCTCTGCCTGGCTTATTGCACTTAGTATAATAATCTCCAGATCCCTTTATGCCATCAGAGAAGATAAGATTTCCTTCTTTTTCATGGCCATGTGGTATTCCATTTTGTATATATACCACAGTTTTTTTTTAAATCTACTCATCCACTGATTGACACATGGGCTGTTTCCAGATCTAGGCTATTATAAATAATGCTTCAATAAACACAGGGGTGTATATCTTCTTTTGAATCAGTGTTTTGGGATTTTAGGATATATTTCTAAAAGCGGAATAGCTGGGTCAAAAGGCATATAGTAATTCCAAACAGATATCAGAAACCAATCACACCAAAAAAGGAAATAAAAGTCTTAAAGACTACTCCAAATATAATAAAATTTAAACATAGTCTCAAAAGGATTAAGCTGATTTTCAAGTAAATTAAAAATGTTAGAAAAAAATCTCAACAGTAGTAAAAAAAAAGATATAAAATCTAGATGCTCAACAATGTAACCTCAAAAAATTCAGCATGCAATAAAAAATAACTAATTATGAAAAGAAGAAATTGTAGCACATATATTGGAGACAAACTAATCAATAAAAATATACCCACAAATGACATAATAGTATTAGCACACAATTTTTAAGAGCTATTATAAATATACTCTAACACTAAAAGATATATGAAAATAACAAAGGAAGAAATAAAAACTAAAAGAATAAAAATATTATATCACAGATGAAAAATTCACAAGATTTTAATTTAAACTTAAATATTACAAAAGAAAACATTGGTGAACTTGATCACATGGCATAGGAACTATCCATACTAAAGTAGGAAAGTACAAAGAGAGATAAGAAAAATAACTATATATTAAAATTAATGAGAAAAATTAAAGCAAACTAATAAACTTATAATTGGAGTTTCAGAGAGAGTGGTAGAAAAATATTTGAAAAAGTATTGACTAATGTTTTTTTCAAATTTAATGAAAACCATAAAACTATAAATTAAAGAAATTTAATAAAACTTAACCAAGAGAAATAAACAAACATTACACCAAATACTAACATTTCTGAAAAAAATGTTAAAAGAGAA
Source organism: Saccopteryx bilineata (assembly GCF_036850765.1). Lineage (NCBI taxonomy): Eukaryota > Metazoa > Chordata > Mammalia > Chiroptera > Emballonuridae > Saccopteryx > Saccopteryx bilineata. The sequence continues at coordinate 92,430,792 of NC_089492.1, forward strand.
GTTTAATAAGCAAGTAGCATTAAGCATTACATTTATATATCATAGAAAGGTACAAAGAAATGCCATGACTTCTCACCAAAAATAAGGTAAAATGCAGGCAATGGAGACATATTTAAGGTGAAAAATATTTTTAAATATCAACATAAGTTTCCATACAAAAAAAAATGAAGTCTTTTAAGGATACATTTCTAGACAATAAAATATCTTAACATGAGTACACTTGCTGATCAGATTATTTTAAATATATTTTTATGTCCATGTAAAATGATTCCAGATGAAAATTTTGGTTTATAGAAGTGTATACAGTGATGGAAATGGTAAATTTATGAGTTAATGTGAAAACCCCAACTACCTTATTGGTTCTTAAATTTATAATGACTTGATGTGTTTTAAAAATACTATGACAGGGCCCTGGCCAGGTAGCTCAAGTGGTTGGAGCATCAGTCCAACATGCAGAGGATGTGGGTTTAGTTCCTGGTTAGGGCACATACAGGAGTCAACCGATGATGGCATGGGTAAGTGGAATAACAAATCAATGCTTTATTTTCTTTCTCTCTTTTTCTCTCCCTCTTTTCTACTAAAAATCAGTAAATAAAAAATTTTAAGAATACTTACTTCTGAGCCTACCACTGAGCCTAAACTGTGGTGGTGCAGTGGATAAAGTGTCAATATTTGACATGGCATGTCGAGGTCACTTGTTTGAAACCTGGGTTTGCCTGGTCAAGGCACACGCAAGAAGCAACTACTATAAGTTGATGGTTCCTTCTCCCTCCCCCTTCTCTCCCTCTCTCTCTCTCTCTCTCTCTCTCTCTCTATCTATCTCTCTCTCTCTCTCTCCTCTCTAAAATCAATAAAAAATGAAATAAAAAATAAAACACTGAACTAACCTATCTGTAGATTGATAAATAATATTAGGTAATTAATCTTATAAGGATCTTATAAATCCTTATCCTACTGAAAGATTTAAAATTCTTAAAATAAAGACTTAACTTAGAATGTCTGAATAGTCCCTTTTACTTCAACATGTATTCCATGGATTCAGATCAATTAAGTTATTAGACTGAATGACCTCTGAGAACCACATACATTCTGAGGTAAAGAGATTAAGTTATTTATACAGGAACACACTTGTAATTAATGGTAGATCTAGGCAAGGAACCCAGGCCACCTGGATTAAGTCCTGTGCTCTCATCACCATATTTGTCTTTTTTCAGTTAATTGGGTATATTTAGCAATGAAGCTTTCTTATGCAAAGCTGCTTATGCCTGACATTTTCATGCCAATGTCACATTTCAGAATTTTTATTACCAGTACATTTGACTTGGAGTTATAAATCATCATTCCCTTACTGTGAACTCAATATAGTGAAACATTTCTCCACAATCATCTATTATACATCTGCAAAAATATATTATGCCATTCAAACTTTTCAATTGCTTTCCGACAACTGTAGATTACAATGATGAATTGAAATCAGTCATCTAATTTCCTTATTCAACAAAAAAGTATTATTTTTCAAAGATTATTAGACACAACACTATTTCTAAGACATGTCTAATATGCCTAGTCACGTGCCTCACAAAGTATGTTCTTCAGAACATTACTTTTTAAAATGTTCTACAAAAAAAAATTCTATGTTGCAATATATTCAGCAAAACCCACATATTCTTTTTTTCTTCTTGAGAATGATTATGAACATAATAAAGGCTCTGAGAAGCCCTATAGCAAAGAATCCCACTTTTCTGCATAGTTATCCAAACTTGGTTGATCATAAAACCTTTTTTTCATGAACAGCCTATTATATTCAGTACAACTAGTGTTCTATGGAAAAGAATTGGATCAAAACTTTCTAGATTTGGTGTGGAAATCTATCATTTATTAAGGTTCTAAACTACCATATATCATCCAGGGATTGTCTCCTTTGTGGCAGGATCTATTTCTGAGGTTATTTTTATGTCATGCTCAGTCCTGTTAATGCTACACAGGGAAGGAATGCACATATCACCTATGTATTTTGTAAATTTGCTCTTTGTCCCCTATACACCTCCTTTTACTGTTCATCTCTATCAAGTGTCCCAATGATGTAACATCAGTTGTACTTAAAATGACATATCTCTACCATACTGCACTTTCAGTAAGAGTATGGGCCATTTCTCTATAGTATTGGTTGCCCTTCTTGCTTGGGACAGGAATGATTATATTAATGTGTGTTGGGGGCGGGCTGTGGGCAGGCAGGATCCTTCTAGCCTGGGACTTGGCTTTGGGACTAAGCCTTTCCCACACTTTTTGATGTGGGGTGGTGCACTCTCATGAGGAATCCCATTATGCCAGATAAGTGACTTTGTATCAGAGACTTCCTTGTTTGTATAATAGATTAAAGGTTTTGAGTTCTACACTATAAAGTGGGGCAAACCAGGAGCTTGCTCTCTCTCGGTTCCTGAGATTAGCATTAGAGAGGAGAGCAGACAAATGCCACGTGGAGGCTAGGAGAGCAGCCAAGATGGTGGAATGCTGAAAGAGAGGCCAGTTAGTGCAGAGTTTGTGCAGAGAGAAGAAGATGTGGAACAAAGGAGAATGAGGCCCGTGAGGTAGATACCTTTGATTCTAGGAAACTTGGATAAGTCAGTAGCATTGTGAGAGCTGAATGAGTGGATTTTGGAGCCCACTGTGTGTTTTAACTTTCTTGCTGGGTGCAAGCTAGAATTAAAGATAATGGCCCACCAGTTCGTGGCTCTGTTGTTTCATTATCGTCTGTCCTAATCCAATGCAAACCTGCATGGGCCAGGCAGCTGTGAGGGTGGCCATGGCTACTGGCTTTAAAATTAGAGATATTGGTTTGTAGTTTTATTTTTTTCATGTTGTCCTTCCAGGTTTTGGTATGAGGGTTCTGTTGGCCTCATAAAATGTGTTTGGAAGTATTGCTTCCTCTTCAATCTTTCAGAAGACTTTGAGAAGGATAGGATCCAAATTTTCTTTGAATGTTTGATAGAATTCACTAGTATAGCAATCTGGCCCGGGACTTTTCTTTATTTTATTTATTTATTTTTTTACAGAGACAGAGAGAGAGTCAGAGTGAGGGATAGACAGGGACAGACAGACAGGAACGGAGAGATGAGAAGCATCAATCATTAGTTTTTCATTGCACATTGTGACACTTAGTTGTTCATTGATTGCTTTCTCATATGTGCCTTGACCATGGGCCTTCAGCAGACTGAGTAACCCCTTGCTTGAGCCAGCGACCTTAGGTCCAAACTGGTGATTTTTTTTTTTTTGCTCAAACCAGATGAGCCCACACTCAAGCTGGCAACCTCGGGGTCTCGAACCTGGGTCTTCCACATCCCAATCTGACACTGTATCCACTGTGCCACCGCCTGGTCAGGCAGGCCCTGGATGTTTATTGTTTGGGAAGTTTTTTACAGTTGTTCCTATTTCCTCTCTTCTTATGAGCCAATTTAGACTTTCTACTTCTTCATGATTCAGTCAGGGTAGATTGTATTGTTCTAGGAATTTATCCATTTTTTCTACATTGTTAAATATGGTGGTGTTGGTCAAATAAGTTTGTAAATATGTAAAGCCAGTATCCATCACAGCTGCCTGGCCCATGCAGGTTCGCATTGGATTCGAACAGACGGTAATGAAACAACAGAGCCATGAACTGGTAGGGCATTATCTTTAATCTTAGCTTGCACCTGGCAGGCAAGTAAAAACACACACTGGGCTCCAAAACCCACTCATTCAGTGGCTCTGCACTAACTGGCTTCTCCTTTAGCACTTTGCTATCTTGGCTGCCTCTTTCCTCTCCACCTGGCCTTTCTCTGCTCTATGTTCTAATGTTAATCTCAGCCAATATTATTAAAGCTCTTATAATACTAAAGGCAGTGTACTAGGTTCAGGAGCGACAGTGATAAAAGAAAAATAATCCTTAGCTTCAAGAAAATAATACCCTGTGCTGCCACTTTCTGCCTGCAGAAGCAAAATGCTATTTTAGGTACAAGGTACTTGCTCAAACCAACATATTCTACACTGAATATTTTAAATTGAGAGTTTATACCTTATTCAAACATTGTAAGTATTATTTACATTTTATCTCATTAAATGGCCCTGTACACATTGTCCCCCATTCTCAGTATAAAAGGGTATACTATATATAAAAACAATTTTTTGTTTTAAAACTTTGTATTTTTAAATACAAGTGTCTTTTTGTAGTAATAAATTATTATTCTTTATCAATTTTTAAAATAGCTTAAAACACATTTTTATTGTATTAAAGATTGACTTTTTTCTCTTTCTTTAATTTGTCTTAGCTTTATTGAATTCATTATAGTTCTTTTCCCTGTGTCCTTTCTTTTTCTATTACTTCATAATATATTCATTGTATTTTAATTATTTGAAGATTATTCAGAGTTAATATAACACTTGACCTATGAGGTTTAAGTTTTCTTTTTATGTAATAATCCAAAGAACTAAAGAGATGAAACTTGGATCATCAATGATGCATCCTCCAAGTAATTTTTATAGTATATGTTTTACCTTATTTTACTCATTCCTCAGAATTAATCATCATTTATATTATCTTAAAAATCTATTCCAATTTAGATTTATCCCACATGGATTGGCAGTTTACTTGTTCTCCACTGTTTTATCTCATATTAGTCTAGATAATTACACGTCTTTATAAAATGCACCCATCAGTGTTTTTATTTTTATTTTTTTTTCTGAATATCTTTCAACTTTCCTTTTGCTTCTCAGTGATAATTTAGTGTGTGAAAGATTTTTGGAGGGAATAACTTTCTTTTAATAATTTGCACTGTTATTTTCAGTACTTTGCAGGTAAAAAGTCAACCATCATCGCAATCACTGTGGCAATTTTTTTTTCTCTAATCATTTTTTTTCTGGTTTATTTTCCTTTTCTTTTTATTTTATTTAGATAATTTTATTAGGTGACATTGGTCAACTAAAGTACATAGATTAAGAGAAAATATCTCCAGGTCACTTTGACATTCAATTATGTTGTATACACATCACCCAAAGTCAAATCGTCCTCCATCACCTTTTATTTGTTTTTCTCTATGCCCCTACCTTCCCACTAACGCCTTCATTCTCCTCTCTTCCCCTCCTCCTGGTAACCACTGCACTCCTATCTATGTCAGTGATTCTCAGTTTTGTGTCCCACCTATGTATGGAATCATACAGTTCTTACCTTTTTCTGATTTACTTATTTCACTCAGTATAATGTTATCAAGGTCCATCCATGTTGTTGTAAATAATACTATGTCATCATTTCTTATGGCTGAGTAGTATTCCAGGGCAATATGATATATATCTTTGCTCACTTAGAGTTTGTATTGGGTGTGGGGGACAGGTTGTAAACAGGCAGGGTTGTTATAGCCCAAGGCTTAGTTTTGAGACTAAGCTTTTCCCCACACCCTTGATTCTTACATGATGTAGGGTGGTGCACTCTCATAAGGAATCCCATCATGTCTCAGGTAAGTGACTTTATATTAGAGACTTCCCTATTTGTATATTGGATTAAAGGTTTTGATTTCTACACTATAAAGTGGGGCAGACCGGGAGCTTGCTCTCTCTCAGTTCCTGAGATTAGCATTAGAGAAGAGAGCAGAGAAGGGCTATGTGGAGGAGAGGAAAGGGAGCCAAGATGGTTGTTAGTCAGATAAATATATTATGCTCACTTTGTTAAAGATAGCACTGCCCATGTGGAAACCAGCCGCCCAGGGGATATTAGTTGCCCTCTTGCTTGAGATGGGCATGATTATATTAATGTGTGTTGAGGGTACGGGCAGTGAGCAGGCAGAATTCTTGTAACCTGGGGCTTGGTTTTAGGACTGAGCCTTTCCCACCCTTTTTGATGTGGGGTGGTGCACTCTCATGAGGAATCCCATTTTGCCTCAGATAAGTGACTTTGTATCAGAGACTTCCTTGTTTGTATATTGGATTAAAGGTTTTGATTTCTATACTATAAAGTGGGGCAGACCAGGAGCTTGCTCTCTCTCCGTTTTTGAGATTAGCATTAGAGAGGAGAGCAGAGAAGATCACATGGAAGAGGCCAGGAGAAGCAGCCAAGATGGTGGAGTGCTAAGGGAGAAGCCAGTTAGTGTAGAGTTTGTGTAGAGAGAAGGAAATGGGAACAGAGGTGAATAAGACTGGTGAGCTAGAAACCTCTGATTCTAGGAAACTCTGATAAATCAGTGCTTTGGGAGCCCTGAATGGAAAAGGAAGTGTTTTCCCACTGTGTGTATTTCTTGCCCACCAGGTGCAAGCTAGGATCAAAGCTAATGGCCCACCAGTACTTTGCTCCGTTGTTTCATTACCGACTGTCCAAATCCAATGTGAACCTGCATGGGCCATGTGGCTGTGATGGTGGCCATGGCTACTGGCTTTATATTTGGTATAGTCTGTGGCGGGATTTGATATAAATGAGTATGGAGCCACCACCACCTTTAAGCGGTGGAGTAGAGTACTGGCTGTTATGGTTCCCCATGGCTATCCTTTTGGGGACTGTAGGTTGGCTGACTTTTACAGCCATGTGTGAGGAAACTGAGAGTTCTGTGGAAGAGGCTTCCCAGGACCTGCAAACTGAGCAGTGGAAGGAGCTGGAGCAAACATAGGAGAAAGAGATGCTGACCCTGGAGCTAAAGTAAGCAATGGAGGAGTCCAACCAGGTTCGTGAGATTCACTTGGAAATGGAGGAGCTGCTGGAGAAGGAATCACAGGTTTGTGAGTTGCAGTTTGCCCTGGATGTTGTGAAGAGCCAGCAGCTGCAGGAGGCCGGGGCTGAGACCGGAGCTGGTGCTGTAAGACCTGCGGAGCAGAAAGCGGTGGCAGCACGGGACTCAAGTTTGGCAGCAGGAGCTGGCATTTTTAGTTCCTCTTTGGAGGATGAGAAGAATCAGGCTGAAGTTGCAATCCATAGTCTCCAGAAAGTGAAAGCCCAGCAGCCAGGAGTACTTACTACACCCCTGGTAGGTCTGCGATTTTGGGACATAGGCGTGATTGCCATCATGCTCTCCAGAGCAGAGATAGAAATGCTGAATGCCATTGCCACGTGCTCCTCTTTGGGACAGTGTAAGACTTTCCAGGATGGCAGGGATGAGGGGGTGGCTGAGGCCTCATGTGTGTGGACTGATTTCCTGGACTATGACTAGAGTGGGCACTTGCTCCTTTGCTGGATGGACTTACGGATTTTGGGCAATGTGAAATACCCATGGGGGTGGGGAGTGGCTTTGTTGGAAGCACTCCCCTGCCCTGGGAGGCTTTTCCCATGGCTTTCTAGAAGGCTGTGGACATTTTGAAATTTTGGCAATGTGCTGAGACTGGTGAACTGTATCTTTGTAATTGTTGAAATTGTATGATTTGTCATGTTGTAATTTGTGTAATGTGCTTAATTTCCTTGTGCAGGAATACTTGTTCTTTAGATTGTGAAGTGAGAAAAGGAGTGGAATGTTGGTCAAATAAGTTTGTAAATATGATATATATGTTTGCTTGCTTATATTTGTATTGGCTGAGGGGGACAGGCTGTAAGCAGGCAGGGTCATTATAGCCTAAGGCTTAGTTTTAATACTAAGCTTTTCCCCACACCCTAGACTGTTACATGATGTAGGGTGGTTCCCTCTCATAAGGAATCCCATCATGCCTCAGATAAGTGACTTTGTATTAGAGACTTCCCAATTTGTATATTGGATTAAAGGTTTTGATTTCTACACTATAAAGTGGGGCAGACTGGGAGCTTGCTCTCTCTTGGTTCCTGAGATTAGCATTAGAGAGGAGAGCAGAGAAAGGCCACATGGAGGAGAGGAATGGCAGCCAAGATGGTGGAATTCTGAAGGAGAAGCCAGTTAGTGCAGAGTTTGTGCAGAGAAGGAGATGGAAAACAGAGGTGAATAAGTCTGGTGAGGTAGAACCTTTGATTCTAGGAAACTCGGATAAATCAGTGGCTTTGGGAGCCCTGAATGGAAAGGGAAGTGTTTTCCCACTGTGTGTATTTCTTGCTCCCCCAGGTGCAGGCTAGGATTAAAGTTAATGGCCCACCAGTTCTTGGCTTTGTTGTTTCATTACCGACTGTCCAAATCAAATGCAAACCTGCATGGGCCAGGTGGCTGTGATGGTGGCCACAGCTACTGGCTTTACAGATGACATATAGTTTTTCATAGTATTCTACAATAATCTTTTGTATATCTTTGATATCTGTGGTAATTTCTCCTCTTTCATTTTGAATTTTATTTGAGTCCTTTCTCTTTTTTTCTTAGTGAGTCTTGTCAAGGGTTTGTCAATTTTGTTGATCTTTTCAATGAACCAGCTCCTTGTTTTATTGATTTTTTTCTATAGATATTCTGTTCTCTATTTCATTTATTTCTGCTCTAATTTTTATTATTTCCTTTTTTTCTGTTGGTTTTGAGTTGCCTTTGTTTTTGGTTTTTTTTCTAGTTCCTTATGATATGATGTTAAATTCTTTACTTGGACTCTCTCATGTTTGTTCATATAAGCCTGTAATGATATAAACTTCCCTCTTATTACTGCTTTTGCTGCATCCCAGAGATTCTGATATGTTATGTTGTTATTTTCATTTGTCTGTATATATCTTTTGATCTCTGCTTTTATTTCTTCTTTGACCCTGTCGTGTTTTAGAAGTATGTTGTTTAATTTCCATATTTTGTGAGTTTGTTTACTTCTTTTTTATAGTTGAATTCTAGTTTCAAAGCTTTATAGTCAGAGAATATGTTTGTTATAATTTCAATTTTTCTAAATTTGTTGATGTTAGTTTTGTGGCCCAACATATGGTTAATTCTTGAGAATGTTCCATATACACTGGAAAAAAATGTATACTCTCACATTTTGGGATAAAACATCCGTAGATGTCTATCATATCCAATTGTTTTAGGATTTTGTTTAAGGCTAATATTTTATTATTAATTTTATGTTTGGATGAATGATCGAGAGTGATCAGTGGTGAATTGAGGTCTCCAAGTATGATTGTATTTTTGTCGGTTTTTATTTTGAGATCAGTTAGTAGATGTCTTTTATACTTTGGTGCTCCTTGGTTTAGTGCATATATATTAAGAAGTGGTATGTCTTCTTGATTTAATGTCCCTTTTATCATGATGAAATTATCACCTTTGTCTCTGATTAACTTTGTTGTCATGTAGTCAGCATTTTTAGATATGAGTATGGCTACACCAGCTTTTCTTCAGATATTATTTGTTGGGAGAACCATTTTCCACCTTTCACTTTAAATTTGTTTTTATCCTTGTAGCTTAGATGTGTTTTTTGAAGGCAGTATGCAGTTGGATTTTCTTTTTTGATCCACTCTGCTACTCTGTGCCTTTTTATTGGTGAATTCAATCTATTTACATTTAGTGTAATTATTGAGACCGGAGGGGTTTCCTGTTGCCATTTTATATATTGCTTTCTGATAGCTTTGTTTCTTGTTTGGTTCTTCTATTTTGTTTTTCTGTCATTTGTTTTTGTTTGGTTGTATTCTATACTTCTATCCTCTGTTTCTTCTTTTTTTAAGCTATGTGTTTCCATTGTGGTATTTTTAGGATAGTTACCATTATGTAATTAAAAATAAAAATATCATGTTCATTGTAGTCCATTATCTCATAAGTGCTTCTGCACTCCATCCTCCTTTGCTACTGCTAATCTTTGTCTTCTCCTCTTTTTTGTTTTTGTTGTCCCAGATTATCCTTTTTTTTTTCTTGTGATCTTGTTGGAAATTTTACTTGTGATTTTTTTTAAATTTTGTTCTTTGTATCTGGTTGGATAATCCTCTTTAGTATTTCCTGAAGTGAGGAATTTCTGGTGATAAATTTCCTCATCTTCTCTATATCTGTGAGTGTTTTTATTTCCTCTTCATATTTGAAGGATAGCTTTGATGGACATAGTATTCTTGGCTGATAGTTCCTCTCTTTCAATACTTTAAATATGGGGTCCCCTGTCTTCTGTCTTGTAGAGTTTCTGCTGATAAATCTGATGATAGCCTAATGGGCCTTCCTTTATATGTTTTATTCTTCTTTTCCCCAGCTTCCTTGAGGATTTTTTCTTTGTCATTGATTTGTGATAATTTCATTATGATGTGCCATGGAGTAAGTCTGTTTGGGTTAAGGTAACTTGGTGTTCTGTTTGCTTCTTGGATTTCAGTCTCTAACTTTTTCTATATACTTGGGAAGTTCCCATTGATTATTTGTTTGAATATGTTCTTCATTCCTTTTTCTCTCTCTTCTCCTTCTGATATACTCATTATTCTTATATTGCTCTTTCTGATGAAGTCAGACAATTCTTGTAGAGTTTTCTCATTTTTTTTTAAATTCATGAGTCTCTCTCTTCTTTTCTCTGTAGTATCTCTAGTTGTTTGTCTTCTATGTTACTAATTGTGTCCCCTATCTGGCCTGTTCTATTAGCTAAGCTTATTACCTCACTTTTCAGTTCCTGTATTGAGTTTTTCATTTCACTTTGCTCTTTTTTATAGTTTCAATATTCTTGGTGAAGTACTCTTTTTGTTCATTAAATTGTTTTTAGAGTTCACTAAATTACCTTTCAGTGCTTTCTTGTATTTCACTGAGTACTTTTAGAACTTCAATTTTGAATTCTTTGTCATTCAAATACAAAGTTTCCAAGTAATTTTTTCCATAGATATTTCATCATCTATATGAGCTATGTCTCTGTCTTTTGTATCCATGATATATGATTTCTTTATCCTTGATGGCTTTTGAGAGTGATATTGTTAATAACACTAATAAGAGATGATTAAAAATAAAAAATTGAAAAAATATAGTAAAAAGTGAAAATTCTATAATGATAAGTGGAACAAAAACTACAAAGGACAAGGAGTAGAAACTGAGAGAAAATAAAAAAGAGTGAAAAACTGAAGTAAAAAACTAGCATAATGTCACAAAGAAAAATGTGAGTCCAAAATATAATAATTTGATGATATATGATGTTGACATGAAAGCTAAAAAAGAGAAAAGAAAAAAAGAGAAAGGAGAAGAAAAATGAAGAAAGAAAAAAAAATAGATAAAAAAGAACAAAAAAAAGAAATAAAGATTTTAGAAATGAAACCCTCACAAAACAAGAATTTAAAATCTAACAACTATGGATAATAAAGTTCAAAAAAAAAAGCAAAAGAGAGGAAAAAGAAAAGAAAAAAATGATAAAATGTGTTAAAAAATGTAATTTTTTCCTGGTTTTGAGAAGTAACTTCTTTCTTTCTTTTGGTGGGTGGTGCTATACTACAAGTTTTGTCTCTATGGAGCTCTTGGGCTGAGGTCTACTGATGTGTCAATGTGTAATGATGTAGGCTGGGTCTTAGTTCCATTGGTAGGCAGGGCTTGTTAGGGCTTTTCAATTTTATGGCTCTATCAATGGTGGTCTCAGTTCTCCAGGCGCCTCTCCCCATGTCCTTCCCACTGAAGCTAGCAGCCTGGAGACTTAGCTGTGGGGTCTGCCTCAGCCACTGTTTGCACAGCAAGGGGAGCTATGCACAGCCAGGTCCTTCCTCTAGTACCACTCAAAGCACAGTTCTGGGCAAGGCAGTGGCAATGAGAGCCACCAGCAGGAGCACGCAGGGCAAGGTGCAGATTGCAGATCAAGCACCTTTCTGATACACACAGGCCAAAATTCTATGGACTGGCAGGCAGATCTACCATGTCTCAGCACACAGTGGGTCCAATCTCCACCGGCTTCTCATGTGCTATTTGGAGCCTGCGGTAGGCCATGTGTGTGTCCAGCTCCCACAATTTTAACAATGCACACAGATGCTTGCACTGGCCTGAGTGGGCGCCCTGTGCCTGTGATCTTAGGCAGAGCCTGGAATGCACACAGACGCTCACACCAACCCACGGAAGCACCCAGAGTAGGCAGTCTTAGGTTTATGGAGCCATGAATGCACAAAGTCATTCACACCGGCCCATGCATGCCCCCAGTGTTGGCAATCTTGGGCTAAGCACTCTGGCCCATGCACACACCCAGCACCAGTGATCGTGGAGCTGGGAATGCACAGACACTCGCACTGGCCCATACGTGCACCCAGTGCTGGCAATTTTAGGTGGAGCCTACTTCCCTTGCACTGTGCCCAGCATCCCTGCAATCTCAGACAGAGCCAGTATGTTCTTTCTTTTGTTTGCGTACCTACCTTAACACAGCTTCTTTTGCTCTATCTCAGTCTCTCCACTTTGCCTGGCTCCAAAATAAAGTGCCCCTTCCTCATATCAGTGAGGAAAACAAAATACCTTATCCTCCTTCTTTTTTCTTCTGAGCAGATTATATCTTCAGCCACCTTTTCACTCAATTATACCTTTATTGGGTGTGTGTATATTTCAGGTGCTCCTGAGATCTTTTTCTCTGTGTTTAGTTGTTGAATTTGTTGAAATTTTAAGGGGAGAGATCCGAAGTATCTCTCATGCCACCATTTCTCTCTATGTCTCTCTGGTCACTTTTAAGATCATTCTTTCACTTTGGCATTCTGTACTTCTACGAAAAGTTTCCAGGTGTGTATGTTGCTGGTGTGAATATGTACAAGTTTTTTTTTTCAGTTCTTAGAAATCATCTGGCATTATCTTTCTATTTACTCCCCAAGCAATTTTTTTTATTCTATAACTCTTGTTAGCTGTAGATTGGAATATCTTATTTCCCATGTTTCTTAATCTCACTTCCACAGGTATCTGCTGTATTCTGGGTACATTCTTCCAATCTATTTTCCATATCATTAATTATCCCTTTAGCTGTCTATAAGACAATGTTTAACTCATCTGTTACCATTTTAATTTCACTGAATCTTCATTATTTCTAGAAATTAATTTCAGTTATTTTTAGAATATGTATATATTTTTTTCATCCTGTGATTCCTCTTATAGGTTATACATTTTTATTGTAAATTCTCCACCCATAGAATAGAAGTCCTATGTGATAGGGTCCATGCAAGTTTTTTCAGAAAGTAGGTTTTTATAACCTCCTTAGTGCATTTAATAACCTCCCTAGTGAATTCACCATTACTGTGTCAATATTTCATTTCTAACTTTGGGATTACTCAATCACTAAGGTAAAATAAATTTGGGTGCCACGTGAATGAGAGACAAGAATTTTAACTTATTAGGAGGCACTTTTGCCCCATATAAAAAAAAGCCCAAGTGGCCTTATTTCTTGATGTATTGATGGGATGGGAGTAAAACCTTTATAGCCATTTTCAAGGACAGGGAAATTCTTCCTGAGATCTACTTTCTTAAGGAGCTGCCATTCCAATTCTTTGAGGAGATTTCTAAATACATATTACATTCCTGGACTAAGTATAGGAAATAATAGTAATAACACTTATAACTTATTTTATAAAGTTAATCAGCCAATATTATACAAGGTTAATTTTTTGTAATATGAACAGCAGTATATGTATATTAGTTGTTTGTTAAGCTTCATAAAACAAGGCATTTAGAAAAATGTTAATGATGTCCTTTCTGCTCCATTAAACTACTTAGTGTTCAAATCTAGTTACATTATTGGTATCCTATTATTAATGCTTACTATATTATAGAAGCAGTAAATAAAAAATTATCAAAGAAATAATTAATTCATTTTGTGAAATGGTCTTTGAAAAAAACAACAACAAAAAACCTGAGTAACAGTAACCTAGTCTTTAAATTGCTATAATAAAATGAAAGAAATATTTTTAAAAGTTTGTTTTCTTCTAAGATTCTTGATTCTATTTTTTCTATTTTAATACAATGATTATTCACTTAATGAACTTTTATTTAGATGTATCTCATAGTTTGCTTTTAGAAGGCACTAATTTAATAGGAGAAGTATTGTACATGTACACATCATGGATTGTGTTGTCAGAAAACTGAAGTTAGGTTCCCATTCACTACTAGCTGTGACCTTGGGGTAGATTACTGAAGCACCTGCATTTGCCTCATTTATAGTAAAGAAGATCTGATTATTACTAAGTACCTAAGAAGTGTAGATATGTGACAAGTGTTTTTAATACATGGACATAATTAAATGTCACACCATCACTATTGAGTTTTATCCATATTGTGGCAGAGTTGAGATGAGAACTTAAGTTGATTTTATCTCAAACTCATATGTTCACTGTTCAGTGACATACTAAATGCAAAATGACTATTAATAATTTTAATATTTTAATAATTTAACCTAGGTATAAAATCACTATAATTTTATAAGCTTTTATTTTTAATGTCAAAAATAACAAAAAACAATGGAGTTCTATTTCTGACAAGATACACAAAATACAAGGTTTAAGAAGATCCTCTTTATAAAAAAATTAATAGCATAAAATATATACAATAAAAATAGATTTCATTACTAAATTTTGGAAGTGTTTGAAGTCAAGTTTATAAAGCCTAATCAACATAAATTCCATTTTATTTACATATATATGAATTATGAAAAATATATATAGTTTTCAACCACTGTCATGATCAAGATAATAAGTAGTCCTATTCTCCCTGTTCAAATTGCCTTTAATTTTTTTCTCCAATTCCAGATACTGAATTATCTTTTATTTCAAAATTTTGGCTTTTCAAGAATGTCATATAACTGGCATCATGCAGTGTGTAGTACTCAATATACAGTATGAGCATGTCTTCATTCACTTAACATAATGCATTTGTCATTTATTTATGTCATTGTGTGTGTAAGTAACATTATTTTTTTATTGTTGGATACTATTTTTTCTTTGACGTAACATGGCTTATTTAGACTTTCACCAGTTGAAGTATATTTAGGCTGCTTCCAGCTTTGGGAGATCATGTATAAAGCTGCTATGAACAGATGTGTGTAAGAATTATATGAATATCAATTTTCATTGCTTTGGGCAAAACCCTTAAGTGAAGTTTCTGGGTAGCATAATTAAGTGTATGTTTGAGTATATAAGAAACCATCAATCCAAAGTGCTTGAAGGGTATTGTATTCCTCTTAGCAAATATGAGCATTTATTTTGCTGTATGTGTACACCATGACTTGCTAATTTCAGTGTTTTTAGCTTTGTTTTCTTAATTTTAGCCATTCAAATATATGTTAATAGTATCTCATTTAGTTTTTTAAAATTGATTTTTAGAGAAAGACAAAGATAGAGAGAGGGAAAGATTGATTTGTTTTCCCACTTATTCATGCAGTTATTGGTTGACTTTTGTATGTACCTTGACCAGGTATGGAACGCATAAGCTTGACATATCTGGGCAATGCTCTAATCAACTGAGCTACCTGATCAGGACCTCATTTGGTTTTCATTTGCATTTTCTTAATAAATAATGATGTTCAGTCAACATATTTCATATGCTTGTTATCTATGTATATTTTTTTGGTGAAATTACAGTCCAGATCTTTTCCAAAATTTATATTATGTTGTATTTTTATATAATCTGAATATAACCTTTTAAAATCAATTGTTTTACATATGTTTTATTCCAAAATGCATGTTGGGGCAAAAGTAGGTTTATAGTTGTGAGTATATGAAAGACAGAGTTTATTCTTGAGTTATTATTTATTAATTATGGTTTTATTTTGCATACAAACAACTGTAATCTTACTTTGATCCCACCCTGTAAGTCTTATCTTTTCATTTTCATAATAATGTCCTTTCAAGAGCATAGTTTTTTGGTTTTTTTTTTATAATGGTAAGACAGCTTAACATGAGATATGTGCTCTTGACAGAATTTTAAGTATACAATACAGTATTGTTAACTATAGGCACAATATTGTACAAACAGCTCGCTAGGACTCATTCATCTTAATAACATTCTTCTCAAACACGCACAGAACATTTTATAAGATAAAACATGTGTTAGGTCACAAAACAAGTCTCAACAAATTCAAGAAGATAGAAATTATATCAAGTATCTTTTCTGACCACAAAGGTGTGAAACTAAAAATCAATGACAGTAGGAAAGTTGGAAAATTCTCAAATATGTGAAACTAAATAACACAATCCTGAACAACTAATAGATCAAAGAAGAAATCAAAAGGTAAATAAAAAATCTAGAGACAAATGAAAATGGGAAACAGCTTGTCAAAACTTATGAGATAAAACAAAAGCATTTTCAAGAAGAATGGTTATAGCGATAAATGCCTGCACCCAGAAAAAAAAAAGACATTACAAAGATACACAGAAGTATAAAGGATCATGAGACTTATATGTCAATAAAATAGATAACATAGAAACAATAATAAATTCCTAGAAACTTACCACCTACCAAGAATGAATCAAGAGGAAATAAGATATCCAAACAAACTATTAACAATTAAGGACGTTGAATCAATAATCAAAAATTCTCAGCAAAGAAAAGCCCATGGCCAGATGGCCACCCCTCTTTCACATCTCCATTGAGCCACACTCTGCTGATAGATGCCGCTTCCACTTTGACATGCGCAGCTATTTCACTTCCAACAGAAGTGTATATATTTAGCCGTAGAGGTAAGCTTAATATAATTTTATATAGTTGCCTATGGATTTTTACTGTCAATATATATTTAATACATTGAAAAATGTTACTTCCAAATATTGTAAACATTTAAAAATAAACCTATATTTCTTCAAAAATTTGCTGATAAGATAATTTTGAAAGAGATAAATCACTTAAAGACCGTTTTTATCATAAGATCAAAAATGTTTGTAGTTAACCATAATGCTATTATAGTTTGGGTTTTTTTTGCATTTTTTCGAAGCTGCTAACGGGGAGGCAGTCAGACAGACTCCCGTATGCGCCCGACCGGGATCCACCCGGCATGCCCATCAGGGGGCGATGCTCTGCCCCTCTGGGGTGCTGCTCTGTTGCATCCAGAGCCATTCTAGCGCCTGAGGCAGAGGCCACAGAGCCATACTCAGTGCCTGGGCCATCCCTGCTCCAATGGAGCCTCAGCTGCGGGAGAGGAAGAGAGAGACAGATTGGAAGGAGAGGGGGAGGGGTGGAGAAGCAGATGGGCACTTCTCCTGTGTGCCCTGGCCGGGAATCAAACCCTGGACTCCTGCATGCCAGGCCGATGCTCTACCACTGAGCCGACCGGCCAGGGCCTATTACAGTTTTTAAACCATCTATTTTATGTGTGCTAAACATGTGCACTGAAATCTCATATACCCCAGTGCATTTTCAGGCTTTTATTTTTTTAAAATAAAAAGTACAATGATAAACATATACTTAATCTAGATTATATCTCATCAATTCCAATGTAGAATTGAA
The DNA here is from genome assembly GCF_036850765.1 of Saccopteryx bilineata. NCBI lineage: Eukaryota > Metazoa > Chordata > Mammalia > Chiroptera > Emballonuridae > Saccopteryx > Saccopteryx bilineata. The sequence goes on from NC_089492.1 coordinate 92,447,993, forward strand.
TTGCTGACCTTTAAGGTACAAACTATTGCTATTACTTAGAAATGTTTGAAAGCAATTATAATTTCTAATTCCTCATTTATACTATTATATATCATTATAAAATAATGAAACTACTTAAAAAATAAACTAAACTAAACTTTTTCTTAAACTACTGGTCCTTTTCCAACAGTTACAATGGAACTATGCTATTATTGTAGAGAACAGTTCCATAAATGCTGTTGGGGATTGCTGCTTTCTGCTTATGTCAATAATGATAACAGTTCTACCATTTAAGAATGGATTTATATTTTGGAAGTAGTAAAAAAATCATTTTGATCTGATTATGCCCAAAGAAAACTGTGATTAAGCAAAGTCAAACTGCAATTTTATTTAAAGAGCAGTTTTAAAGATAGCATATCATGAACCTGAATGGTTTCATGATGAAAACATCAATCAATAGACCCCAGACAAGACCAGGAAGAAAGCTCAAAGGATAAAAACTATCAGGTCTCAATCCTGGATGCATTTAAGAATTAGGTAGTAGCATTTAAAATAAGGAGCTAAGGAGACCCTTCATGGTTTTTTACATTTAATCCTAAGTGTCTGTATATTTTTGAGAACTCTTATGATTCTGAATTAAGTGCATACACAGAGTTTACATTTGGGAAAGCGTTTGTTTAGCTAATTAATCTCTTTTTTTATTTCTTTTCTTTTTTTTATTCAGTGAGAGTAGGGGAGACAGAGACAGACTCCTGCATGTGCCCCATTCAGGATCTACTTGGCAAGCCCACCAGGGGGCGATGCTTTGCTCATCTGGGGCATTGCTCTGTTGTTCACCAACCAAGTTCTTTTTAGCACCTGAGGCATAGGCCATGGAGCCATCCTCAGCACCCAGTGCCAACTCACTCTATTCAAGCCATGGCTGCAGGAGAGGAAGAGACAGAGAGACAGAGATAGAAAGAAGTGAAGAGGAGGTGGAGAAGTAGATGGGCACTTTTCTTGTGTGTCCTGACTAGGAATTAAACCTGAGATATCCACATGCCGGCTGATTCTCTACCACTGAGCTAACCAGGCAGGGCCTAAGTAATCTCAATACCGTATGTAAAATGCTAGGAGTTAAATCTCTGTTGCACTGAATGTCCAAGCAGAGAAGTCAATTACTACATAGTTCAATTTCTAGTGCAGTCAGGGCCCTGATGGCAAACATTTGTTCCTACTTGCTTTCTCATTTTCTAGAGCATTTCTAAATAATCCTTAACAAATCACCACTTTAGTCCTTAAGATTTTGATCCTGTTTAAAAAACAATGTATAAGACATGCTGCTTTCACCTATTAGAGTACAAATACATACACACATAACACAAACACACATACAAACAACCGAAGTGCTATGGTTAGGAAAACATATATAAAGATAAAGAGCAAATTAAAACTAAAATAGGATGAGAGGAAATTGATAGTAAGAAAATTTAGCATCATCAAAGAAAGAAAGTATTGCAGGGATTTGTAGACTTCTAAAACATACATGCTTAACAATTAGTCCCAACTTTAGACTGTGTTTAAGTTGTCAATTTTAAAAATATTTACTTAAAATATTTTGGACTATGATTAATAAATATTAGAAAAAAAGAAATAGTTTAAAGTTCAACAAATTCTCACATCCTTAACATGATAGATTGCTCAGAGTACTCCTTTGTCAAAGTTGTCGGTTTTACATGTTCTCTTTTTAATATTTACTATTTTTATTCATAGCTTTATCAGTAAAATTTTTCCTTAAAAATGAAAATTCACTTTTATGTTAATATAAATATTATTATTTTTATATTTTATTTTCATAACAAAAATATTTTAAAGTTTATAAGATTAATACTATTTATAGTTAATATATAAAAACATTAATTATTTATGTTTCTAACTGAAATTTTGCAAGTCTAATTAATCAATTTTTATCTTTTTTTTTTAACAGAGACAGAGAGAGAGTCAGAGAGAGGGATAGATAGGGACAGACAGGAATGAAGAGAGATGAGAAGCATCAATCATTAGTTTTTTATTGTGACATCTTAGTTGTTCGTTGATTGCTTTCTCATATGTGCCTTGACCGTGGGCCTACAGAAGACCAAGTAACCCCTTGCTCGAGCCAGCAACCTTGGGCTCAAGCTGGTGAGCTTTGCTCAAACCAGATGAGCCCGCGCTCAAGCTGGCGACCTTGGGGTCTCGAACCTGGGTCCTCTGCATCCCAGTCCGATGCTCTATCCACTGTGCTACCGCCTGGTCAGGCCAATTTTTATCTCTGATGACAAAAACATTTTCCCTTTATTCCATTCTTACCATTGTCTGTCTCATATATAGAAGAACCATCATATATAATAATCTAATATTTAGAATCACAATAAAATATTTCAACCTCACTTCTACTTCCTCCCATACCTGAATAGCAATTTTCAAACTTGCCCTCCCAGCATAAACAATCACCTCTCAGGACATTACTGGAGTGACAATTGTTCTCAGTAATAGGATTATAGGTAAGAATGATGATGATGATATGCTTTTGTATGTACAGTACTTGGTTTTTTTTTTGGATGGTTTAAAGAAATATCTCATTCTACTTCAATTTATTGTTTTTAAAATTCTGAATTTTTAAGAACTTGCAGATACATTTTTTTGGTATTAATACAGTTATGGTTGGAATCAATTATATAAACATGTGGCACTTTTTTCAGATTACTTTTTTTGTGACAGAGACAGAGAGGGTCAGAAAGAGAAACAGATAGGGACAGACAGACAAAAAGGGAGAGAGATTATAAGCATCAATTCTTTGTTCCAGAACCTTAGTTGTTCATTGATTGCTTTCTCATATGTGCCTAGATCGGGAGGCTACAGCAGACCGAGTGACCCCTTGCTCGAGCCAGCGACCTTGGGCTCAAGCTGGAGACCTCGGGGTCTCAAACCTGCATCCTCTAGGTCTCAGTCTAACACTCTATCCACTGCACCACCGCCTGCTCAGGCAGGCCAGATTAATCTTTGCAAATGGTATAAATTGTCTAATTACAAAGTAGAGCATTATGCATTAAGAATTTTTAGCAATTTATTTACTTACTATTCTGTTTTATATTTGGAGCTAAATATAATTTAGCTTTTATACAGGACTTTCTTTTAACTCTTTTTTAATAATATAAAAATAAACTGAATACCATGGTGTCTGAAACTAAATTAATAAATTATCTCATTTTAACATATTTTCATTTATATAAAATATGAACAATTTGTTAATATTAAAAAGCAGTTTATTTTCATTATTTTAGGACCATTAAAGTGAAAACAATAATATCAAAATAATGATGTGTATAGAATTTTTCCACTTAAGCTTTTATGTGTCTAAAATGAAAACCATTTTAAGGTAAAATTAAAATGTCAAAGGGTATTATTTTTAGAAAAGAAAAATAAAAAGTTTTGAATTTACATGTTTTTATATCACTATATACACTTTAGGTCTGGCAGTTACCATGTAGGTTAACCTACATTCTGGTGTATGAACTATTACTTAATATTTAATCACTGAAGAAACAAGTAATGTATATATGTGAATAGAGTTCATCTGAAGCAGTATATTGTAAGGTTTTCAAAATTACCTCCTCATGAATGAATTTTAGTGTACATTATTTTCAGAATAAAGTGCTTTTTATTTAATGTTAATTCTTTGAAAACATTTAATTATCTCTCAATAAACGAGGTACTTTGATTAAGTATAAAGTACCTAGAAATTTAAAATTTTATTTAGAGCATCTATACATATCTAGAAATATTATAATTTATAACTAATGATTATATATATACATATATATAATACATGTATAAGTATATGTAACCTTTTGCCTTTTTAGCTCATTTAAACACATGTATCTGCACACATTGATGAAACATAAGGTATAATGTTATTTTGAGTATGCCTATAGAATCAAGTGCATTTTATTAAAATGAGTATTTTATTATAGTTTTTATATAAAATGTAATTCACTGGCAAAAATGACTTAACAATATAAAATTGAACTATAATATTTTGATTTTTGTTGATTATTTTCTTTACAAAGCTCTTCTACATATTTTGTGTTGTTTAACCATATCTTGGTATTTCAAAAACAACATGACAAGCCTGACCAGGTGGTGGCGCAGTGGATAGAGCGTCGGACTGGGATGCAGAAGGACCCAGGTTCGAGACCCCGAAGTCGCCAGCTTGAGCGCGGGCTCATCTGGCTTGAGCAAAGAGCTCACCAGCTTGGACCCAAGGTCACTGGCTCCAGTAGGGGGTTACTCCGTCTGCTGAAGGCCCACGGTCAAGGCACATATGAGAAAGCAATCAATGAACAACTAAGAAGTTGCAATGCGCAACGAGAAACTGATGATTGATGCTTCTCATCTCTCTCCGTTCCTGTCTGTCTGCCCCTGTCTATCTCTGCCTCTGTAAAAAAAAAAAAAAAAAAAAAAAAAACAACATGACAATATAATGTGCATTTCCAGTTACTGATGCAATTATTTTTGTGTTTTAATATTCTTTTGGAAACAAAAGTGGTACTATGGGAAGCCACATGGCATATGTCAGGTAACAAAGAGACCATTTAGTAATTTAAAGCATTTGTTTTTCAGTCTTTGTCATCATCTTTTCTGTGAACCAAGAAATAATATAATTAGTACAAAATTAACCATCTTTTATATTCCCCACTAATTTCCACATCCAAGTCAAACATATGATGATTTAGATTACTTATAACCACATCTCACAGGAGTGTATCAACTGCACTATGACCACTGCTGAGGCACAAATATTTTAACAGAATTTGTCATGTCCTTATAACTGGCATTTTATCTTTCACCTGTTATCAACTATAATCCAATATTCTAATTGTAATTCTAATACAACATTTTAAAAATAGTGTAAAATAACTAGCACCATCTGCATTCCTGAAAAAACCGAACAAGCATATTATTGCAGTGGTTCTGGGATGCCCTCCATAATATGATGAAAGTTATATATCTTCCCTCCAGAAATATATTACAAACAAAATGTTACATAACCTACAATAAATTCAAAGATGCCTGCAGGCCCCTGTAATCCTGGAAGGGTCCTTCTGCTAACTGAGCTTTCAAGATGTATGGTAGATTTACCAGCTGAACTATATTCAGCCAGTCAATAATGCAACAAAATTATGTTCCTCTAAGAAACTTTAATCTTACCTTAAGTCAAAATTAAACTATGTCTTTTGATTGCTTTTTATTTCCTTTTCCCATCCACATTTGAATATAGGAGAAAACCTGCACAAGAAGCAAATATTCACATATGTATCTTTTGCAAGAAATAAAACTCACTACCTTGATGACAGAAGATAAAAAATGTGGAAGTATAACATTTAAAACTTGATAAAAATATCTAGTAAGACTGAAAGTTTAACATCTAGAAAAAGTTTTATTTGTAGAATAGCCATTTGGTACTAAATTTCAAAGGCAGATTGCACAAGAGACCCCAACAGAGTAAAGGTGGTAAGGATTCCATAAGTAGACTTCTAGAGTTGGTAAACAGGTAAAGTTATCTTAAAATCTGATAGGGGTTTTTTCTTTCAGTTAGGCAGAGAAACATGATCACAAAAGAACATACTGGAAAACGTAAGCTAGTAACAATATAATAGTTAATTTTATGTGTCCATTTGAACGGGCCTTGGGGTGCTTACACATCTGGTTAAACATTTTTCTGGGTGTGTGTGTTTAGGATGAGATTAACATTTGACAAACTGTATTAGTGCAATGATTTATCTGTTGACTCTTAAGTTTTCCTATGTACTATAATCTTACTATGTACAACTAATAATGGCTTATTTCTTTTCTCATGAATCTTTAAATATTTTACTTTTATCCTTAGCTTATTTCACTAGCTCTCTGTGAAATAAGAGATATGAAAGCAGTAGGTCTGTCATGTTTAGAATTTCAAAAGAAAATATCTCAACATTTAACTTTTAGTAGGTTATTTGGTAAAGACGTTATAAAATATTTTAGCAGTTGGTTCTGGAGAGTGGTCTTTCTGATTAAACACTAGCTAAGTCCCTGGATGTGTACCTTTTTATTTTAAAACTGATTACCTGAAGAGTATAACTAAAATAGAAATGACTTGTGTACATCATACCCTGTATGCTGAGCATACGCTTTGGAGTTGCCAATCAAATGCTCCTACTCCTGTGTCAAATAATTCTCAGTGGCAGGTCAGAATCTGAGGGAAGATTGAGTGCTTGGTACCAAAGTTCAGCATTGTTATGCTGGCACACAGTATCTAATTCTACTACTGCTAATAGTGTTTAGTATTTTCATTTGAAAAGAGCAACTTCTCCCCCGGGTCGATTTTGTTATGATAAAGAATTGTTCATAGCCATTTCAGATTGGTTTCTTTCACTGAGTAGTAAGAATTAAAAAAAAAAAATTAAGATTCTTTCATGTCTTTTTATGGCATGGTAGTTCATTTATTCTATTGTCTGGATGTACCAAAGTTTATTTCTTCATTCACTTACTTACTGAAGAACAACTTGGTTGCTGCCAAGTTTTGACAGTTATAAATAAAGTTGCATTCTTAGATGACTTCGATCTGAATAGGCTGTATCAGTAGACTTCTTGAGATGAAGCCTGCAATCTCTAAATCCCCAATTAATTACAACCCTTCCACTCTTTTGTTTCCACCACATTGAACAAGAGTGTCAGTTTACTTTTATCAGGTTTTCACTATTATCTATTTTGTCAACACATGACCTTTTAGAGAATAAAAATTTGCAAATATTTTCACACGCGCACATACACACACAGACACATACTTACATACAGTGACTTAAAAGTTTTCTATTGTGAAGTCATAACACTAGGGAAAAAGAGAAGAAATGAAATCTCTATTACATTTCTTTGCCTACTTGTTTAATCAGATTTTCATAAATACTCAATCTTACTACAGGTTAATAGGTCATTGCTTCTCATAGTTTAATGTTCATATGAATCTCCTGAGGATATTATTAAATTCTCATTCAGTGTGATGGGAGAGGAACAGAGAGGCTCTACATTTACAACCAGCTCCTAGACTATGCTAATATTGAGGTCATGGAGCATATTTTGTGTAGCAAGGAGCCTACAGAGTTTTTCTCAAACACTATTGTGTTGGTTGAAATAAACCAATTGAAAAAGCTCCTTATCTTACGAGAGACTAATGAAGATTTAAATGTAAGGCAATTTTCTTTTCTTTTTTTTCTTAAGGATAATTTTGCATTCAAGAAAAACCCTTTCCTGCATGACCAGGCAGTAGTACAATAGTTAGAGCATTGGATTGGGACATGGAGGGCCCCGGTTCCAAACGCTGAGGTCACCGGCTTGAGGACAGGCGCACCAGCTTGAGTGAGGGGTCACTGGCTTGAGCATGGGATCATAGATGTGAATCCATGGTTGCTGGCTAAGTTCGCTGGCTTGATCCCAAGGTCTCTGGCTTGATTGAGCAAAGGGTCACTTGTACTGCTGTAGTCCCCTAGTCAAGGCACATATCAGAAAGTGATCAGTGAACAACTAATGTGCCGCATCAAAGAATTGATGCTTCTCATCTCTCTTCCTTCCTGTCGGTCTATTCCTATATGCCTCTTTCTCTTTCTCTGTCAAAAAAGAAAAGAAAAGAAAAACCCTTTCCTAATTGTTTATACAAATATAGTTATTTCTAGCAGATCCTGAGGAATGTGCATTTATTGACAGTGACATGGATCTAGAAAATTATACATATAGCATAGAAATAATATATATATACCATATCAAAATGAATCATCAAGGACCAAAATTTGGCATATTAGTACATGATTCTCCAATTAGAACATCTGTGGCAACTGAAGATGACCATTTTTTGGAGACACAAGAGGAAGCTCAGTCTCACAGGTCTGTGGATACTGAAATTTATCTTGTTCCCGTTAGTCACCAGGTCTAATTTCCAACTCATGCTGTGCCTAGATAAGCCCAATCATGAGCAGAGACAGTTGCTTTCAGTTTCTGTTGTAACCACTCATATGTGGGCCTGGTTTATGTGACTTAATGTTGATTTTTGTTTACTTCATCACCTATTCTTCATATATTTGCTGGTGACTTCTATGTTCCAGGTCTTGAGGTTAGAAGAGTAACAGACATATGTTCTGCGATCTCCCAGTCTGGTTTCCAGCTGCAATTTGAGCTCTGCTAACCTCCTGCCTAGAAATAGTGACTGTTCCTCAATTTCACCAGTCCCTAGTCCCTTAAGTTCCTGCTTTCTGGGATTCTATTCCATTTAAAATGGACTATCTTGAATATTAGAACTCTTACTTTGAATATTTTGTCCGCTTGTATACAGACTTCTCTTCTCATTTATTACTCCCAGGTAGCATTTTTGGAGAGAGAATCCTGACCCCAATCTGATGTACATTTTAACATCAAAGCTGTTCAGAATCTGTATTCTGGGCCAGTGGCACCTTCCTCAGGTGGAAGCCTCAAAGTCCAGTTAGGCTTGGCCTTGACTATTCTTGACTCACTCTTTATCTCTAATTACATCTATCATACCTGAGCCATGTAATGCAAAAGAGTAAGGTGGGAGTGAAAACTAACTCTTTTTAATGTTCTTCCATCTCTGGATTCTTTGCCATTGTATTACATAGGAACCTTAAGAATTCTCTCTTTCTCTTTTTTCCTTTCTAATTTTCTCTCTCCTGATAAATGAGAAAATTCTACTTTCTCCACTATCCTCAAAATCCTGAAATTAACCAGAATATGTTGGTTACCAGTCATGATTATACCTCGATTATAAAATCTGTATGTATATGAAACAAGAAGAGGAAGGAGGCAGGGTGAAGATGTTTTTCTTCTATTTTGGTGAAACTCTTCCTACATGAGCTTCTTGAATACTCTTCCATGTATACCACTTTCTCTCTCACAATCACATTTTATATTATGTAAAATTTACATCACTGTATCTCCTGCCTGGTTGCATTTTAATACCTTGAATCAAGTGTTACAAGATAAAACAGAAGAACTTGAGAAGGATTAAAATGGGATAAATTTGTTCCTTATTCAGTATAGTGAGAGGGGATTTCTTTTTTTTTTTTATTTTTTATTTTTTTTTTGCATTTTTCTGAAGCTGGAAACAGGGAGAGACAGTCAGACAGACTCCCGCATGCACCCGACCGGGATCCACCCGGCACGCCCACCATGGGGCTACGCTCTGCCCACCAGGGGGCGATGCTCTGCCCATCCTGGGCATCACCATGTTGCGACCAGAGCCATTCTAGCGCCTGAGGCAGAGGCCACAGAGCCATCCCTAGCGCCCGGGCCATCTTTGCTCCAATGGAGCCTTGGCTGTGGGAGGGGAAGAGAGAGACAGAGAGGAAAGCGCGGCGGAGGGGTGGAGAAGCAAATGGGTGCTTCTCCTGTGTGCCCTGGCCGGGAATCAAACCTGGGTCCTCCGCACGCTAGGCCGACGCTCTACCGCTGAGCCAACCGGCCAGGGTGGGATTTCTTAAAACACCAAAAAAAAGTGTTCAGACAGCAAATTAAATATGTTAAAAATGGTAAAAAGAATAATATTTGAGCTATTTACAAAGCAAAACTTATATATATTTGTTCTTAGGTTTTGAGGAAATAAAATTTTAATATAATATATCCTTACCAGAGTTTATTTTTTCAACTTAAGTTAAAAATAAGAAATTGAAGAAGGAAAATGAGTCATTGTCATTTTTTCTTTTTTCTCCTATCAACCTTTATATTATTCTTTTGTACTTTCTGGCCAATGATCAAGATTTTGGAGTAAATAGGTCATTTTAATGTCAGTTGATTCCTTACTAAACCATTATTACAATTTTTTTTCTCCCATGTCTCCTTCCTTGAGCAAACCTGACATGAAGCATTTCTACAAGAGCCTGTTCCCAGCAAAATTAAGGTCAGTGAAAGGCCAAATCAAACAGTAGCAAATTTAAAGAAAGGATAAATGATGCATTTCACCAGAGATATGAGGAAAGTAAGTTACATTATACTATTTTCTTTCTTGCTTTTACAGACTATTTTGAAAATATAGTGTCTTTATAATAAAATATAAAATAATTTTTGATTCAATAATATTATTTTAGACAACTTATATATTTAGATTTAAATTGGTTAGGTTTTATTTCTGTTCTGAGAAACTTAAATGGCAGAGAGAAGATTTGAATGAAACATGTATGAGTGAATGATTAACTTATTGGAAGATAAAGTTCAATACAGATACTAAACACTGGATATATTCTTTTGAGAAAGATTGGAGTTGGGGTCAAGATTGCATTTGAAATAGTATTCCAAGTGATTCTAAAGCAAGCACTTCTAACTTTATACTTTAACAAGTTTTGCATCAGCGGTCATTATAGTGGTATGTATGTCACAATCAGGCAGATTAAAACTTTCTGAGTAGTATGCAGCAGGAGGGTTCTATGAACTAATTACTTGGATCCATAATGGTCCTTGAATGTTTTGTAGATCTTAATCTTACTAAGGATGTCCTTGTATTTAAGATTTGTATGGATTCTTTTTCTATCCATTTTTATTCATAAAACTAAATTCACTCAATTTAAATGACTATTCCTTATTCTAAGAATATATTCTTCCTACTTCTTGTATGCTAAAATGTCTTTTATATACTGATGGCAATTAGGTTTTCCGTTTTTGTTTTATTTCTTTAGCTGACAAAATTAAAAGCCAGAAATACTTCATACCAATTAAAAATTTTTTTTTGCTAATTTACTGGTGCTTAAAACTCAGAGTCTTGGCACCACAGCCTGGGGAAAGATTTACCTTTTGGTTACATGCTTGACAATATTAAATTATTGCTTGGCAATTTCCCCAAACAAGATATGTAGCAGGAAAAAAGTAAGCCTAAATTTATATTAAGTCAGTATAGAAATGGCCTTAATTTCAAAAACCCAAGAATTATATTTTCAATCAACATCATGGTTATATCAACTTCCATTAAATCTAATTATATCAATATCTATAGAGTACCGGTTTAAGAGCATAATGCCACTTCTCTGATATCATTGATGTTCCAGGAATAACCTCTTGCCACATAAGTCAGCAGTATTAGTACAATGTGAAAACCATGGCAGCAGGGGCCCAAGCTGGCCACTTTCCTGGGTCATGGTTTTAGTGGTACTACAGGTGGCTGGCTGCCAGACTCAATGTACATTTTGGCCAATTTACCTCTAAAAATTATATCATATAGCATTCAGAGGTTATATACACTTCAACTGACAATAAATATGTATTATAGAAAAGCATATTTTCATGAGCTTCACACATAAGAAAAAAAATAAAAATTTCATGAATTTCTTTAAGTCATTAGCTACTTTGTAAAAGAATAGTTCCATATTAACATATCTACTGGTCTTTAGAAAATCTTACAAAAAAACTATGCAAATTATAGTATGTCCTCTCATAAGTGAATTCATTAGTCTTCAGTATCTTAAACTGTTAATTACAAGAAAGAGTAGCTGGCCATGACTTCTTAAAGTACATTTCAAAGACCATACTAGAGGTATCATTGGCATTTGGGGCCAGATGAAACTATTGGGCATTATGTCTGTGATTTGCTATAATTGTGTTTCTTCCAATTAAGTTGTCCTTGTTAATATTAGTTCTATAGCCAATAGATATAAACATTTGCATTAAACTACAAAATAACTGCTGGTAGGATCCAAAATATATGTCAGGAACTCTTGCTTTCTTCTTGATTGTGACCATATTCAGCCTTATTACTATTAATATAACAGCAGATGATTTCGAGCTAGGTGGGTGAACTGCAGTGAGCATGCATAGGCTGGGGCATCTGGCCAACTTACTATCTCTTTTTCCTTAATCATATCACACTTACTCATCAAGAACCATTCTGTAGTGCATTGAGGGGCAAACATAAATAAGATTAAGTATTGTCAGAGAAACCAAATTTAATGAAAGCAAAACTATTAGTGAAGTCTTCATGATGTTCCTTGACTCATGCATTCACCTATTATAGGTTGAGGCACATGGTGAAATATTTGAACTTCAGTTAAGATACTTTGAATACAGGACATGGCAAAATGGTGATACAGTAAGTGGATGTACTAACTTCCTCTTCCCAGAATTAAAGTGGATTACAACTTAATTTTAAGAACCATCATCTGGAAAAATGAAATTTGGACTAAACTAAGAAGACTCTTTAACCAAGGATCACTGAAGAAGCCACACTGAGACAGGTAGGAAAAGCAGAAATGGGGAGAGGGCTGCCCAGCTCCTGGGACAGAGTGGTAGCCCAGAGGGACTCGCCTGGCAGGAGATGAGTTTAGCAGAGAGGGGAGGGTCCTGGGCCCCAAGAACAAAGCCCAGCCTGAAGCACCAGAGTTTAGAAAGGCATACAGACAATATTTAGCTGCCAAACAAGCCAGGATACTGTTTGTGAGAAAGAGACAGATTTCTCAGACACAGGAATTGTCTTAAAGGGGCTGCACAGAAAAACTCTTTCACAACCACTCACCCAGGGATCCGGGGGACAGGGAGAGATGAGAGAACAGGAGTAGCAGAAAGAGAATGTAATCTAGGAGGCATAGGGAGAAATATTTTGAGGGACAGCCACCCTAAACCCTGGGCTGAGTCACTCCCCAAATCTAAAGTGAATATTATGCCTGGAACCAGCAATACCAGCAAAGGGAAGCAGGTCACCAAACAGAAGCTCTCCTGCTGCAGTCAGAGCAAAGAATTGCTTAGAAGCAGGGAGTCATCAGGGATACAGTATGGAGTGCCAAGGTCTGAGCTGTATAGCCCCACCCCATACTGCTGAGTGCTCACCAGAGGGTGGGCGGTGGTGGGACATGGGAGCGCCATCCTGTTCTAGGGGGTGAAAGCCGGTGGCTGGCTGCACCTGCAGCCTGGGCTTGAGTGCAATCCTGCCCACAGGGGCAGAAGCAGGGTCAGGCTTCAGTGTGAGCACAGTTTCACCCGGTGGGGACAGAGGCCGAGGGTGGCCATGGCAGCAGAATGGGCACACAACATGCGGATGCAGGTGGGGGGCACAAGAGCAGTCCCATCTGCAGTCCTGCTTGCAGAGGCATGGTGAAAGCTGGGGAACCGGCACAGCCCCACCCATGGGGCCAAGGCTTGCATCCCGACACGTGAGCAAAGTTCCACCCAAAGGGCAGGGCAAAAGCTAGGAGCCAACCAGAGTTTTCAGCCCAAACCTCTGAATGCAGTACCACTCCCAAGAGTGAACAAAAGCTGGGGCCCTGGCTTGCAGCCCGGGCATGCAAACACAGTCCTGCCCACAGAGGTGAGGCAGAAGCTTCAGTGACTGCTGCAGTGGGCCAGTGCCAGCAATGACTGTTCTCAAGTGTTTGAAGTGATGGCAGAACATGTGGTGGACCTGCACACAGACCTCACCTAAGGAACACAGAGGCCACATCCCTCAGACTCTTGTGGCCACACCCTTCTCATACATTAAGAAAAGAGGAAGGCAAAAAATACAACCCAAATGAATCAACAAGAGAAATTCCCAGAAAAAGATTTCAATGAGACAGCAATAACCAAATTACCAGATACAGAGTTTAAAATAATGATTGTGAGGATGCTCAAGAATCTTAGAGCAACAATGGATGGACATAATGAGCATCTAAATAAAAAGATAACAAGTATAAAAAAGGATGTTGAAATAATAAAAAAGACTGAGTAAGAAATGACAAATACAGTATCAGAAATGAAGACCACACTGGATGGAATTAAAAGCAGGATGGATGAAGCTGAGATTCAAATCAGGGAGTTAGAGGAAAAAATAAACAAATGCACAGAAGCAGAGCAGCAAAAAGAAAAGAGGCTCAAAAAGTTTGAGGAAACACTTAAGAGAGCTCTGGAACAACATGAAGAGAAATAACGTCTGCATCATAGCAGTTCCTGAAGGAGAAGAGAAAGAACAAAGGATAGAGAATTTTATTGAAGAAATTATAGCTGAAAACTTCCCTAAATTGATGAAGAAAAAAGTCGCACAAGAAGCACAAAGAGTTCCATTAAGGATGAACCCCAAAACCCAACACTCAACACCAAACAAATCATAATTAAAATACCAAAATTAAGAGATAAAGGAAGAATACTAAAAGCTGTAAGAGAAAATCAGTCTATTACCAACAGAGGAGCCCCATAAGGATGATGTCTGACTTCTCAATGGAAACATAGGAGGCCAGAAATGAATTTCAAGAAATATTCAAAGTACAGCAAAACAAGAAGCAACAACCAAGATTTCTCTATCTAGTGAGGTTATCATTTAAAATTAAAGAAGAAATAAAAAGATTCCCAAAAAAGAAAAAAAATCAAGAAATTCATTACAACCAAACCAATGGTACAAGAAATGTTAAGAGGTCTGCTGTAAACAGAACAAAGGGGGGGAAAATCTAGGAAAAGAGGAATGTATATTTAAAAAATAAAATGGCAATAAACAACTATATATCAATAATAATCTTAAATGTAAATGGATTAATGTTCCAATCAAAATACATAGACAGCTGTGTGGATAAGAAAACAGAACCCGTACATATGCTGTCTACAAGAGACACACCTCAAAACAAAAGATACACATAGACTGAAAGTAAAGAGATGGAAAAAATATTTCATGCAAATAGAAATTAAAAAAAGCTAGGTTTGCACACTTATATCAGACAAAAATACATGGAAACAAAGGCTATAGTAAGGGATAAAAAAAGATCACTACATAATGATAAAGGGAGTAATCCAACAGAAATACAATCATTATAAATATCTATGCACCTATATAGGAACACCTAAATACATAAAGCAGACTTTAATGGGCATAAAGGGTGAGAGCAACAGCAATACTATAATAGTAGGGGATTTCAATACCCCACAAACATTAATGGATAGATCCTCAAGAAAGAAAATTAACAAAGAAACAGCAGACTTGAAGAACACACTGAATCAACTGGATTTAATAGATACCTTCAGAACCTTTCACCCTAAAGAAGCAGAATATACATTCTTTGCAAGTGCTCATGGTATATTCTCTAAGATAGACCATATGTTAGGAAACAAAACGAGTCTCAACAAATCTAAGAAGATTGAAATCATATCAAGCATTTTCTCTGATCACAATGTCATGAGACTAAAAATCAACTAAAATAGAAAAACTAAAAGACACTCAAACACTTGGAAACTAAATAGCATGTTATTAAATAACGAATGGGTTAACAATGAGATTAGGGAAGAAATCAAAAATTTCATTGAAACAAATGAAAATGAACATAAAACAACTCAAAATTTATGGGACACAGCAAAAGCAGTTCTGAGAGGAAAGTTCATAGCACTACAGCATACCATTAGAAACTAGAAAAAGCTCAAATAAACAATTTAGCCCCTGCATCTAAAATAACTAGAAAAAGAACAGTAAGTAAAACATAGAGAAAATAGAAGGAAGAATATAATAAAGATCAGAGCAAAAATAAATGTCATAGAGCTAAAAAAAAAAACCAAAAAACAATACAGAGGATCAATGAGACCAAGAGCTGGTTCTTTGAAAAGGTAAACAAGATTAAGAAACCTCTAACCAGACTCACCAAGAAAAAAGTAGAGAGGACTCAAATAAATAAAAGTAAATATGAGAGAGTAGAAGTAACAACAGACACAGCAGAAATACAAAAGATTGCAACAAAATATTATGAAAAACTATATGCCATAAAATTAGAAACCTAGGAAAAATGGACAAATTCCTCAAAACATTTAAACTTTCAAAAATCAACATACAAGAATTAGAAAACCTAAACAGACCGATTTCATCAAATGAGAATGAAACAGTTATCTAATCACTCCCAACAAACAAAAGTCCTGGGCCAGATGGCTTCATGGGTGAATTTTACCAAATATTCAAAGAAGAACTAACTCCTATCCTTCTTAAGTTATTTCAAAATATTCAAGAGGAGGGAAGACTTTGAAACTCCTTCTAAGAGGCAAGCATAATACTAATTCCAAAAACATGCAAAAAAACTACAAAGAAAGAAAACTAAAGACCAATATCCCTCATGAACTTAGATGTAAAATTCTCAACAAAGTATTAGCAAACCAGATCCAGAAATACATAAAAAGAATCATACACCATGATCAAGTGAGATTTATTTTGCAGAGGCAAGGCTGGTACAATATTTGTAAATCAATCATTGTGATTCATCACATAAACAAAAGGAAGAACAAAAACCACATGATAATATCAATAGATGCAGAAAATTCCAGCACCCATTTTTATCAAAACTCTCAGCAAAGTGGGGATACAGGAATCATACCCCAACATGATAAAGGCCATCTATGACAAACAAAAAGCCAACATCATAATCAATGTGTAAAAATTAAAAGAAATCCCTTTAAGATCAGGAACAAGACAGGGGTGCCCCCTTTCACCATTCTTATTCAACATAGTTCTGGAAGTCCTGGCCACAGCAATCAGACAAGAAGAAGAGATAAAAGGCATCCAAATTGGAAAAGGAGAAGTAAAAATATCATTATTTGCTGGTGATATGATACCATACATAGAAAAACTTAAAGTCTCAGTCAAAAAATTACTGGATCTGATTAATGAATTCAACAAGGTGGCAAGGTATAAAATCAATATTCAGAAATCTGTGGCATTTTTATACATCAACAGTGAACTGTTTGAAAGAGAAATTAAAAAAACAATCCCTTTTACTATTGCAACAAAAAATATAAAGTACCTAGGAATAAATTTAACCAAAGAATTTAAATATTTGTACTCAGAAAATTATAAAACATTGATAAAGGAAATCAATGAAGATACAAATAAATGGAAGCATATACCATGCTCATAGATAGGAAGAATAAACATCATTAAAATGTCTATATTACCCAAAGCAATTTATAAATTCAATGCAGTTCCTATTAAAATACCAATGACATACTTCAAAGATATAGAACAAATGTTCCAAAAATTTATATGGAACCAAAAAAACCCACAAATAGCTTCAGCAATCCTGAAAAAGAAGAATAAAGTGGGTGGAATCACACTTCCTGATATCAAGTTATACTATAAAGGCAACGTACTGAAAACAGCTTGGTACTGTCATAAGAACAAGAATACAGATCAATGGAAAAGAACAGAGAGCCCAGAAATAAACCCACACCTATATGGACAACTGATATTTGACAAAGAAGGTAAGAGGATACAATAGAGTAAAGACAGTCTCTTTAACAAATGTGTTGGGAAAATTGGACAGATATTTGAAAGAAAAAAAAAGAAACTGGATCACCAATTTACACCATTCACAAAAATAAACTCAAAATGGATAAAAGACTTAAATGTAAGTCTTGAAACCATAAATATCTTGGAAGAAAATATAAGCAGTAAACTCTCCAATATCTTTTGTGGCAATATTTTTGCTGATTTATCTCCACGGGCTAGTGAAATAAAGGACAGGATGAACCAATGGGACTATATGAAACTAAAAAGCTTTTGAACAGCAAAGGCCACCATTAACAAAATAAAAAGACAACCCACACAATAGGAGAATATATTTGCCAATATGTCTGATAAGGGGTTAATAACCAAAATTTATAAAGAACTTGTAAAACACAACACCAGGAAGATAAACAGTCCAATCAAAAAATGGGCAAAAGAAATGATTAGACACTTCTCTAAAGAGGATATACAGACGGCCAATAGGCATATGAAAAAATATTTAACATCACTAATCATTAGAGAAATGCAAATTAAAACCATAATGAGATACCACCTCACACCTGTCAGCATGGCACTTATTAACAAAACAACACATAATAAGTGCTGAAGAGGGTGCAAAGAAAAGGGAACCCTCCTGCACTGCTGGTGGGAATGCAGACTGGTGCAGCCACTGTGGAGATTCCTCAAAATATTAAAAATCGAACTGCCCTTTGACCCAGCTATCCCACTTTTAGAAATATATCCTATGAATACCAAATCACTGATTCAAAAAAAGAAATGCACCCCCATGTTTATTGCAGCATTTTTTTACAGTAGCCAAGATCTGGAAATAGCCCACGTGTCTTTCAGTGGACGAGTGGATTAAAACGGTCAGTACAGCCTGACCTGTGGTGGCGCAGTGGATAAAGCGTCGACCTGGAATGCTGAAGTTGCCGGTTCAAAACCCTGGGCTTGTCTGGTCAAGGCACACATGGGAGTTGAAGCTTCCTGCTTCTCCCCCTTCTCTCTCTCTCTCTCTCTCTCTCTCTCTCGCTCTCTCTCCTCTACAATGAATAAATAAATAAAAATAATTTTTAAAAAAGGTTGGTACATATACACAATGGAATACTATGTGGCCGTTAGGAAAAAGAAAATCTTAACTTCTGCGACAACATGAATGGACCTGGAAACTATCATGCTAAGTGAAATAAGCCAGGCAGAGAAAAAAAAATACCATATAACCTCACTCATTTGAGGAATCCAATGAACAATGTGAACTGAGGAACAGAACAGAGGCAGAGGTGGAATCAAAGGGAGCAGAGGGAAAACCGTCAGAGAGAAAGTAGAAGAGAAGATGGGATCAGAGAAGGGAAAGAGATTAATGAAATTATATATACATAGCACAGCATTATAGAGAACAGGACAGCAAATTCTGGAGGAAAGGCATTGAGGGAAGGGGATATGGGGGAGCTGAAGGGAATAAGGGGGTGGGGAGATATATTCGGTGGGACATTTGAATCTATGTAAATACAAATTAAAATCATAAAACAAAAAATTATAATCTAGAGCATAAAAACACAACTAAGCATCAGGAAAAGGAAAAGGACATACATATACTGTACTATACACTGTACTGGAGTAACAGAAAGACTGACAAAAAATGAATGTAAAAAAATGTACGATGCTAACGGCACAAGACAAAACATGTCTCAATTTTTTAAACTTTTTTTTTTTAAAGAAGATGCTTTGAATACAAATTCAGGTATACAGTGCTGTGTACAAAGGGATGAGGTAAGCACTGACAATTTTATTTTCATGACATTAGCCACTACATCTTCTAGCAGTTGTAGGAAAATGGTATATTTATGAGACCATCAAAGTTATTACAATTTCATTCCTCTTCTTTTTTTTTGTATATAGAAATATTTTAATGGCGTTCTTTTTTTGTTAATATCTACAAAATGAAGTTGTACTCCTAAAAGTAGAATATTCAACCACGTCATGTAGAAAATCTCTTAAAATACTTCCAATTTTATGAGATTGTTCTGAATGCCTATTTAAGCTTATTTTAACTCCACAGACAAGTTCCACTAAAAAAAAGAGTAATAGACATGATTATAAAATATTTAGTTTTAGTAAAGTATATATATATATCATCTCCCAGGAGTATAGAAAATAATTAAATTAATATCTGGATACAATACCTCTACAAGCCACATGGTTTAAAATTCTTTGACTTAAAGAATTTGGAGAAAAATCCAACTGTGTTTTTAAATGTACTACCATTTAGATATTTGTTGACTATAAAATGTCACATGATTCTTAGTATATAATTTAGAAAGGGTTCAAATACTTGAGTGACATTGCCATATTAAATGGTCAGCTCTTTTATCTACTTGTTTATGAATGAGAAGATTTCCAGCATTTCAAAAGTTCAATGCCAAAACAAACAAAAAAATTTAAATCAATGCTGAACTATTCTTATTCTAGCAGTAAATCATAATCTCATATGATATAAAATACTATAGAACATTTTTAATCTCAGAAAGAGATGACTGTCCAATATTTTATTTATATTTAATATTTATATTTTAAAAACATTATATTTTTTCAGTTAAATATATTTTTTATTAATTTATTGTGTTTACATAGATTCTAGTGTTCCCCCGAATACATCCTCACCTCCCCCATGTTCCCCAGTACATCCCCCCTGTCCTTCCCCCCTTCCCTCCAGGATTTGCTTTTCTGCACTCATTCCATCCTATCACCCTATCATCCCCTTTCCCTCTGTCTGCTTTCCTTCTGGATCCTTTGATCCCACATTTGTCTCTATTCCACTCCTCTTTTAATATTGTTTGCCGGATTCCTCAGATGAGTGAGGTCATATAATATTTTTCTTTCTCTGCCTGGCTTATTTCACTTAACATAATAGTTTCCAGGTCCATCATGTTATCACAAAAAATAATATTTCCTTCTCTTTTTTTTTTTTGTATTTTTTTCTGAAGCTGGAAACAGGGAGAGACAGTCAGACAGACTCCAGCATGCGCCCCACTGGGATCCACCCGGCACGCCCACCAGGGGGCGACGCTCTGCCCCTCTGGGGCGTCACTCTTTTGCGACCAGAGCCACTCCAGGCCTGGGGCAGAGGCCAAGGAGCCATCCCCAGCGCCCGGGCCATCCTTGCTCCAATGGAGCCTTGCTGTGGGAGGGGAAGAGAGAGACAGAGAGGAAGGAGAGGGGACAGGGTGGAGAAGCAGATGGGCGCTTCTCCTGTGTGCCCTGGCCGGGAATCAAACCCGGGACCTCTGCACACCAGGCCGACGCTCTGCCACTGAGCCAACCGGCCAGGGCCAATATTTCCTTCTTTTTCATGGCTCCATAGTATTCTATTGTGTATATGTACCATTGCTTTTTTTTTTTTTTTTTTTCATTTTTCTGAAGCTGGAAACAGGGAGAGACAGTCAGACAGAGTCCCGCATGCGCCCGACCGGGATCCACCCGGCACGCCCACCAGGGGGCGATGCTCTGCCCATCCTGGGCGTCGCCATGTTGCGACCCTCCTGGGTGTCGCCATGTTGCGACCAGAGCCACTCTAGCGCCTGAGGCAGAGGCCACAGAGCCATCCCCAGCGCCCGGGCCATCTTTGCTCCAATGGAGCCTTGGCTGTGGGAGGGGAAGAGAGAGACAGAGAGGAAGGAGAGGGGGGGTGGAGAAGCAAATGTGCGCTTCTCCTGTGTGCCCTGGCCAGGAATCGAACCCGGGTCCTCCGCACGCTAGGCCGACGCTCTACCGCTGAGCCAACCGGCCGGGGCAGCTGAAAGGTACCATTGCTTTTTAATCCACTCGTCCACTGAGGAACACTTGGGCTGTTTCCAGATATTCGCTATTGTAAATAATGCTGCCATAAACATGGGGCTGCATTTCTTCTTTTGAAACAGTGCTATGGTGTTCTTGGAGTATATTCCTAAAAGTGAGATAGCTGGGTCAAAAGGAAGTTCAATTTTTAATTTTTTGAGGAATCTTCATACTGTTTTCCACAGTGGCTGCACCAGTCTGATTTCCCACCAACAGTGCAGGAGGGTTCCCTTTTCTCCACATCCTCACCAGCCCTTATTCTGTGTTGTTTTCTTGATGAGCGCCATTCTGACTGGTGTGAGGTCATATTTCATTGTGGTTTTAATTTGCATTTATCTAATGATTAGTGATGTTGAGCATTTTTTCATATGCCTATTGGCCATCTGTATGTCCTTTTTGAAGAAGTATCTATTCATTTATTTTGCCTATTTTTTGATTGGACTGTTTATCTTCCTGGTGTTGAGTTTTACAAGTTCTTTATAAATTTTGGTTATTAACCCCTTATCAGACGTATTGTCAAATATGTTCTCCCATTGTGTGGTTTGCCGTTTTATTTTGTTCATATTGTCTTTAGCTGTGCAAAAACTTTTTAGTTTGATATAGTCCCATTTGTTTATCCTGTCCTTTATTTCTTTTGCACGTGCAGATAAATCAGCAAATATATTGCTGCGAGTGATGTCGGAGAGCTTATTGCCTATGTCTTCCTCTAGGGTGCTTATGGTTTCACGACTTACATTTAAGTCTTTTATCCATTTTGAGTTTACTTTTGTGAATGGTATAAGTTGGTGATCCAGTTTCATTTTGTTTGCAAGTACCTGTCCAATTTTTCTAACACCATTTGTTAAAGAGATTGTCTTTATTCCATCATATGCTATTACCACCCTTGTCAAATATCAATTGTTCATAAAGGTGCGGGTTTATTTCTGGGTTCTCTGTTCTGTTCCATTGATCTATAGGCCTGCTCTTATGCCAATACCAAGCTGTTTTGAGCACAATGGCCTTGTAGTACAACTTGATGTCTGGAAGTGTGATATCACCCACTTTATTCTCCTTTTTCAGGGTTGTTCTTTTTTGGTTCCATATGAATTTTTGGAATATATGTTTTATATCTTTAAAATATGTTCTTGGTATTTTAATAGAAATAGCTTTGAATTTATAAATTGCTTTGGGTAATATGGACATTTTAATGATATTTATTCTTCCCAGCCATGAACACAGTATATACTTCCA
This sequence comes from Saccopteryx bilineata, assembly GCF_036850765.1. Taxonomy (NCBI): domain Eukaryota; kingdom Metazoa; phylum Chordata; class Mammalia; order Chiroptera; family Emballonuridae; genus Saccopteryx; species Saccopteryx bilineata. The sequence continues at coordinate 92,470,296 of NC_089492.1, forward strand.
GTTGTTTGTATCTTCCTTGATTTCTTTTATCAATGTTTTATAATTTTCCAAGTACAAGTCTTTAACCTCCTTGGTTAAATTTACTCCTAGGTATTTTATTTTTTGGTGTTGCAGTAGTAAAAGGGATTGTTTTCTTCATTTCTATTTCAGACAGATCATTGTTGGCATATAAAAATTCCTCTGATTTCTGAGTATTAGTTTTATAACCTGACACCTTGCTGAATTCATTTATCAGATCCAGTAATTTTTTGACTGTGACTTTAGGTTTTCTATATACAGTATCATATCATCAGCAAATAATGATAGTTTTACTTCTTCTTTTCCAATTTGGATTCCTTTTATTTTTTCTTTTTGTCTGATTGCTGTGGCTGGACTTCCAGAACTATATTGAATGAGTGGTGAAAGGGGGTATCCCTCCTTGTTCCTGATCTTAAGGGGATTGCTTTTAACTTTTGCCCATTGAGTATGACGTTGCTGTGGGCCTGTCATAGATGGCCTTTATCATGTTGAAGTATGATCCCTGTTTTCCCACTTTGCTGAGAATTTTGATCATAAATGGGTGCTGGATTTTATCAAATGCTTTTTCTGCATCTATTGATATTATCATGTGGTTTTTGTTCTTCCTTTTGTTTATGTGATGAATCACATTGATTGATTTGCAAATATTGTACCAGCCTGCCTCCCCAAAATAAATCCCACTTGATCATGATGTATGATTTTTATCATGTATTTCTGGATCCGGTTTGCTAATATTTTGTTGAGAATTTTAGCATCTAAGTTCATCAAGGATATTAGCCTATAGTTTTCTTTCTTTGTGTTATCTTTGCCTGGGTTTGGAATCAGAATTATGCTCACTGCATTAAAGGAGCTTGGAAGTTTTCCCTCCTCTTGAATTCTTTGAAATTGAGAAGAATAGGAGTTAGTTCTTCTTTCAATATTTGGTAGAATTTGCCTGTGAAGCCATCTGGCCCAGGACTTTTGTTTGTTGGCAGTTTGTTGTAATTGGTCTATTTAGGTTTTATCATTCTTCCAGAGTGATTTTTGAAAGATTATAGTTTTCAAGGCATTTTCCATTTCACCTAGGTTGTCTAACTTTTTGGCATACAGTTCTTTATAGTGTTTTCTTTCAATACTTTGTATTTCTGTTGTGCCTGTTGTTACTTCTCCACCCTCATTTCTAATTTGATTTATTTGAGTCCTTTCTCTTTTTTCTTGGTGAGTCTGGCTAAAGGTTCATTGATCTTGTTTACTTTTTTAAAGAAACAGCTATTGTTTTCATTGATCCTCTGTATTGTTTTTTTAGTTTCTATGTCATATATTTCTGCTCTGATCTTTATTATTTTTTCTTTTACTTCCTCTAGGCTTTACTAGCTGTTTTTTTTTCTAGTTCTTTTAGTTGCAGGATTAAGTTATTTATTTGAACTTTTTCTAGCTTCTTAAGGTATGTGTGTAATGCTATGAACTTCCCTCTCAGGACTGCTTTTGCTGTGTCCCACAGATTTTGAGTTGTTGAATGCTTATTTTCACTTGTTTCAAGGAAGAATTTTATTTTTTCCTTGATCTCATTGTTGACTCATTTGTTGTTTAATAACATGCTGTTTAGTTTCAAGTGTTTAAGTGTTGTTCAGTTTCCTATTGTAGTTGATTTCTAGTTTCATGCCATTGTGGTCAGAGAAGATACTTGATATGGTTTCAATCTTCTTAAATTTGTTGAGACTTGTTTTATGCCCTACTATGTGGTCTATCCTAGAGAATGTACCATACACACTTGAAAAGAATGTATAATCTGCTGCTCTATGGTGTAATGTTCTGAAGATATTTATTAAATCCATTTGATCTAGTGTGTTCCTTAATTCTGCTCTTTCTTTGTTAATTTTCTTTCTTGAGGATCTATCTATTGATTTTAGCAGGGTATTGAAATTCCCTACTATTATAGTATTGCTGTTGATCTCTCCCTTTATGTCCATCAAAGTCTGCTTTATATATTTAGGTGCTCCTATTTAGGTGCATAGATATTTATAATGGTTATGTCTTCCTGTTAGAATGCTCCCTTTATCATTATGTAGTGACCTTCTTTATCCTTTACTATAGTCTTTGTTTTAAAGTCTATTTTGTCAAATAGAAGTATTGCTATCTTAGCTTTTTTTTTATTTCCAGTTGCATGAAATTTTTTTTTCATCTTTTTACTTTCAGTCTATGTGTATCTTTTGTTTTGAGGTGTGTCTCCTGTAGACAGCATATATACGGGTCCTGTTTTATTATCTATTCAGCTTCCCTATGTTTTTTAATTGGAGCATTAATCCATTTACATTTAAGGTGTTACTGGTATGTAGTTATTTATTGCCATTTTTAATTTAAATCTATATTCCTCTTTTACTATATATGTGTGTGTGTGTGTGTGTGTTTCCTGCTTTGTTCTGTCTACAGCACGCCCATCAACATTTTTTGCAGCATTGGTTTGGTTGTGATGAACTCTTTGAGCTTTTTTTGTCTGTGAAGCTTTTTATTTGTCCTTCAGTTTTTTTTTTCTGTTTTTTTTTTCTTTTAAATTTTTTACAGAGATCAAGAGAGAGTCAGAGAGAGGGCTAGATAGGGACAGACAGACAGGAATGGAGAGAGATGAGAAGCATCAATCATTAGTTTTTTGTTGCGACACCTTGTACATTGATTGCTTTCTCATATATGCCTTGATGGTGTGGCTACAGCAGACCAAGTAACCCCATGCTTAAGCCTACGAACTTGGGTCCAAGCTGGTGAACTTTGCTCAAACCAGATGAGCCCACCCTCACGCTGGCAACCTCAGGGTCTCAAACCTGGGTCCTCTGCATCTTAGACTGATGCTCTATCCACTGCACCACTGCCTGGTCAAGCTCTCCTTCAATTTTGAATGATAGTCTGGTTTGATAAAGAAGTCTTGGTTGTAGGTTCTTGTTCTCCATTACTTTGAATATTTCTTGCCAATCTCTTCTGGCCTCAAATTTTTCTGTTGAGAAGTTGGATGTCATCCTTATGAGTGTTCCTTTGTAGGTGATTGACTGTTTTTTTTCTTATATCTTAGCTTTGGTATTTTGATTATGATATGTCTTGGTGTCGGTCTCTTTGGGTTCCTTTTTAATGGGGTTCTCTGTGCTTTTTGAAGCTGTGCGACCCCTGTATCAATCTAGAGAAATTTTCAGCTATAATTTCTTCAAAGAGCTTCTCTAGTCCTTGTTCTCTTTCTTCTCCTTCAGGAACCCCTATGATGTGGATGTTATTTCTCTTCATGTTCCACAGAGTTCTCTTAGAGTTTCCTCACTCAGTCTTTTTCATTTTCTTTTTTTTTTTCTTTTTTGCTTTCACTTATCTTGTCCTCTAAGTCATTGATTTGATCCTCTGCTTCATCCAGCCTGCTTTTAATTCCTTCCAGGGTAGTCTTCATTTCTAATATTGTGTTTGTCATTTCAGTCTGGTTCTTCTTTATGATTTCCATGTCCTTTTTGATGCTTACAGTTTCTTTATTGAGGTGTTCATTAAGTCCATCCATTGTAGCTTTGAGATCCTTAAGCATCCTAATAATCATTATTTTATACTCTGCATCTGGTAATTTGATTATGTCCGATTTGTCCAAGAATTTTTCAGAGGATTTATTTTGCTGAAGTATATGACTTATGCATCTCTGCCTTCCAATTATCTTCCAGTTGTGGTCTCCTTGTGTAGTAGAGCCACTTTGAAGTCTTGATTTGTTTGTTTTCTTCTCAGTTTTCTTAACTTGGTGGTAATCTTGTTTACTGATCTCAGCAGGGGGCTTATTTCATATTGTATCCAGGAGTGCAGTGGGTGTAACCTGAGACTCTGAAGGCATGATCTGCCAGCTTCTCTCCAGAAGGCAGGATGCTTTCTCTGCTTCAGTAGGGGGAGGTGTATCTCAGATCTCCATGGAGACCTAAGTTACTGACCCTCCTCCCTACTTCCAGTTTCCAGCTATGTCTTGTGCTGATTGGAGCTGGAGAGCTTTCTGGATATGGATCACCCAGAACCACTTTAGGCTTGTGCTATGTAGAGGATCAACCCCTCCCCCAGCTATAGCCACCTCTGCACTGGATGAGTCACCTTCTCAGGTCATCCATGCATTCCTTTGTTCATCACCATCTGTCTCTCTCTCCCCACTTTTCTTTTGGAAGACAAGCCAGCCATCTCAGCAGACCTTGTTCTCAGGTCCTCAAGGAAGTGGCTGTGAGTGATATTTTCTGCTCTATTCTTTGTAATGAGAGCCCTTCTGGCCTCTCAGCCTCAACCCCCCCCCCCCTTCGTTCCTGGAAGCAGAGGAGCCCCACCGCACCTCCACACACCCTACCAGGCTCAGTGTGGCTTCTTCTTTGCTCCTTGAATTTTGAGAACTGTTCTTATAATCCAAAGTTAGTTTTTCATGCTGATTGTTCCTAAATTAATTTGTAATCCAGTCTGGTGGTATGAGCTGGGAGTCTGTGCATCTGCCTACTCCACTGCCATCTTGGTATCTCAAGAGCATTATATTTTTATCAGTTCTATTTTAAAGTAATGAATCCAAATTTATTTATTTTAGGACTTTATTGTCATAACAAGAAGTTAAATGTTACTTATGTACACATAAACAAAAAATTAAACTATTTATACTTATTAAAAATTTAAATCAATGAAAAATGTTGAAGAACATGTATTAGTATAAAAAGTATTTTACGGAATATCAAAAAACCCATTAAAATCACTACTTTACATATTATTAACATTTATTTTATATACATGTCTATATTACTTCAAAGTACTCATATCCATTTTTTTATATTGTGCTCTGTTGCCACAGTAAAATTGTAAGTTATTGCTCAGGTAAATTTTCTTTTATATTTTAATTTTGTTCTCTGATAATGAAAAAGTTTATTCAATAAGTTAGTGTTAAAATATAACACATATTTACTTTGTTCTTAAAAGCAAATACGATTCATCTTTATTTATATTGAAGACATAAAACACTGAAAGTAATAGACTTAAACTGAAAAAGAAATATTCAGATAAAACGTAAAATTTTCTGCCAGTGGGTGCTAAATTTTAAGATAAAGTTCTGACCAAGCAGGAACTATTTACTTCTTTCTAGAAATATTATATTTAAAACTATAGAAAAACTTTCAAAATCAAAAATACTATGAAATAGGAAACAAGAGTTTCAGTTCTAACTCTATTCTTATTTTTTGTTATGACCCTAAAAATTTACTATTCAATCTTGTGTTTCTTTAACTAAAATAAGTGAATCATTATATGAAATAAATCAGATATATCTTAAGTTAAAATAAAAATAAGAAGCCTTCCCAGTTAGGATTTCTTATTATTACAGTATAGAACACAGCACATAGAACCTGCCTGAAGGTGAATCAATTTCTTGGGCATCTTTTGAAATATCCCTTTTTTTGGTAAGAAAAATGGGAAGTAAATGCATTTAAAAATGCATCTATGAAATACGAGGGTAGAGAAATCTTATCCATTTCTCCTAACTCTTAAAAATTGGATGCATTAGAAATCCAGGTGCATGTAGAGCAAAACAACATGGTAATGGATGTTTTCACATTTGATATGTGGCACACCGTGTACGACCAATGAATTTATACTGAGCCTAAAGATTGCTAAATGAGCAGATCTGCCTTGCTTATGTCTTTTCTGGAAGCTTCTATTAAAATTTGGAGTCAACAGAAAACAAGCTCTTTGTGACCCTATAACAAGTTGTAGTAAAAAACATGTCACCTTTAATGTATTATCATAGACATTTGTAATCATTCTGGATAATTGCTATTGGAACTGACACTCTGTTTTCATTTCCCTTACTGCAACATTACCAAGCAAGCTCAAATTCATAAAGCACGGCAGCAGAAGGATTTGTTCCTACGTGTTCAATGATCATTTCCTGACTTCTCAGTGAGACATTAATATCTTTGCCTATAGATTTTTGGCAATATTATCTCTCAAAACAAAGCAATTACATAACTCTTATGTCACTGTAAGCAGATAAAACACTGCAATTTGGATATTATCCATTTTCAGTTTAAGGTCTTTTTCCCTTTTGACTTTAATTTTGGTAGGATTCCTCTAACAAAGGCTATAACTGAAACTTCCTTGAAATATATTTGAACTTGGTTCAATATACTAATCAGGTTTTGAAATAAAATTAACCTTTAGTGATATTTACCAATGTGGTTAGAAATTTACATTCATTAGAGTGCAATGAAACCTCATGCTTGAAAGAGGAGACAGACCATGATATCTGTTATGTTCATAAAGGGAAATGACTCATTTCCAACATTTTTATAGTTGTTAATGATATGTTCCTGTCCTGAAGAATATTGTTTATGGAGAAATTTCTGAATATTAAGGACAGGAATTTTCAGGAACTTTACTATAGTAGAGTTCAATCAACTCTATTAGAAACTCACAGATTTTTAACAGCAGAGGGCAATCTTCTCTAGCAATAGTATGTTTAGGGCAAAATCTTTGCCTGCAGTTTCTTTCTGATAATATATATTTTTTTGTTTTTTTGCTCTCTTTGAAATAATATATACATGATAAATTTAGAGTATATAGATTGCCACCTGTACTAATCTTTTGTGTTTGAAGTTTATTATTACTATTATAAGTGAACTGTTTCACAGTAAGCCATAAGGGGCAGGATGAACAGATATTACCAAATCACCCAAAGGGTAGTATACCACATAATGAAGATTCAGTGGCTGGTAAACTGAATATGAATCAGCTAGGAGAAAAACTCTAATAAGGATATGGCAACGTCAGTATATTCTGTATTCTCCTGTAGACATACTTATTTAAATTGGAATAAAAGCTGATCTACTGTAATCAAAAGATAACTGACAATCTGATAAACTTCAAAACAAACTCACTAAGTAATTGCCCACTACTAATAGCAAGCAGCTGTCTAGTTCAACTTGAGTCTAAGTTTTAAAGGTCTGAGTGTTGGATGTATCACAAGTATAAGTAGCACAACAAGAATAAAAGTAACTCAGCCAGGAGAATGCTTGGGAATTCAGGTTGAACCTGTTGATCCATAGGAGAAAGATTTTAGTATGTAACTTAAGCTGAACTCAAATTCTGAGCAGGGTTTGCAGTAAATAAGTGGGGGCTGGCTGTGGTGCAGCTCCACCTACCAAAACATGCAGAAGCCACCACTTCTACCACCTTTGTTAGAATTATACCTATGTCTCAAAAAATGTAACAACACTCTCTTCCTGACCATTCATGGCCTAATAGCTTAGACAGATGTTTTTATGCCAAGTATCAAAATATTTTAATTTTTATTTATTCATAATTCTCTCCCATGCTTAAATTTTATATTGAGAAACTAAAAAAAAGGAGTTTTCATTTGTAATTTATAGGCCACAGAACTTAAGAGATAGAGTAAGCTTATTTTAAAAAGAGTTACAAGAGGATTGAGAGCACATAGATTCTTAAAACCACAGGAGGACAGCAGGAGTGTAGCTCAGCCCAAAGTTAAAAGTATTGGAGACGCCCATGGTAATTTCTACACATTCCTGAAGCAAGTCTCCCACCTCAGATAAAGTGTTTTCTCAGAAATCTCGACAGAGGTTAGATAATAAAATCTCTGAGAAGAAGGGAGTAACCTCTTAGGGTCAGGCAGTGGGGAAGAAAGACCTCACATCTCTGGAGAGAGCATTCAGAACCCCTCTAAAGCCTTGTACATTAGTAACTCTAATGGTGAGAGGCAGTTGTATGAAATAAAGTTGAGGATTATAGAAAGCAGCTAAATTATGCTCTTTTTATTCTTTATATTTTGTAAAGGCAAAATCTATTTTAGTTATAAATTAATTTTGTATACATATAATTGCATATAACGCTAATGTAGTAATGGAAGAAATTATAATGTTCCATATACTACTACTATATCATATATGTATAAAATCATATATATGGAATAGATCTAATATGTTTTAGAGAATATTATATACATTTATATATAAATAAATATAATTTCAAATATCCTGAAACATTGAGCAATCAAGAATAGATAGAAAATATGACTTTAAAATAAGATCATATTACATATTTTATTTATAAAATATAATTGAGATATACAATGAATAAACTATAATAGTAGTCTATACTATATATTACTTATTAGCATGCAGCATTTGCATCCTTACAGTGCTTCAGCATTCTGTAGTAACAAAAGAGAAACTACCTGCTCTCACCACTGCCTATTAGGTTTATTAATCTCTGACTGCTATAACTATTATGGGAGCAGAGGCAGTAATTCCTCAAGCCTAGTTACAAAAAGGGTTAAATCTAACCAAGGTTTATATATGTCAAAATCTCAGTGTGATCTTATAGCAGCATCTTCTCCAGCTTCATCTTACCACCCATCACCAAACCACAAACTAACAGGATTATTACTATGCAAAGCAGTAAAAGGAGGCATGCATGCTACACCACTTGATTCCTGAATTGGAAAGACATTTCTTGGGATAAGGCATCACATAGCAATTGATCACTTTTATGGGCCCTTGGTAGGTTCTGTATACAAAATACCCAGAAAGTTTTCTGGTGGCATCTTTAGTTATTTTTGCTCATTTAGCAGCAAAGGTGGCATTCTAGTTTTTGAGTTTTCCCTAGTGTCCTGTATTGGGTGGCAGATGAGTATCAATATTAAACTTAAAATATGGAAAAAAGATTAAGGGAAATTTTTATGACAATGCAACTTTTCTGACTGATAACATCTATGCCTGTTCCACTATTGAATACTGAAAACAAAAATTTGTTTCTTGAGTTTCACATGTCCACAAATTGTGCCCCAGGATAGACCATACCCAAAGTCTCACACGTATCATTATATGTAATGATAAAATATACACGAACATTATAAAACATTTTTTGTGTGTGTGGCAGAGGCAGAGAGAGTCAGAGAGAGGGACAGATAGGGACAGACAGACAGGAACGGAGAGAGATGAGAAACATCAATTCTTCATTGCGGCACCTTAGTTGTTTATTGATTGAATTCTCATATGTGCCTTGACCAGAGGGCTACAGCAGGCCGAGTGACCCCTTGTTCGAGCCAACAACCCTGGGCTCAAGCTGGTGAGCCTTGCTCAAACCAGATGAGCCCACGCTCAAGCTGTTGACCTTGGGGTCTTGAACCTGGGTCCCCCACATCCCAGTCTGATGCTCTATCCACTGCACTACTGCCTGGTCAGGCATAAAACATTTAACAACATAAAATATTAGTAATAAAATTACTATTAGTAATAAAAATCATCCCTACACTCATAATGAAGAAATCCATCATTACCATTTGGTAAATGTGATTTCAGATATCCTAAAACAAATCATGAAAATAATGATAGAGAAAATGATATTATAATGAAACCATATTATACATATTATTTATGATATATCAACATTATACATATTATAATACATATTTACATAGTTAAAGTATAAATACAATTAAATATATACTCAATATTACATACAAACTGGAGTACAGTTGAAAGAATTACTGAATTGGCTCTTGAATAATTTTTCCTTCTCTGAATCGATGTGAGCATGAAGTTTCCCAAGGATGCCTCTCTGAGATCTTTCCCTGTTTTTTTGGTTTATCTTGTTCCATTCATTTGCTTTCAACTAAAGGAGTGTAAAACAACTCTTTAACACTAATCTATTCTTTATCTTCTTACACTGTGGTCATCAGAAACTTTACTTGTGTCAGAAGAGGTCAACAGTGATGGGTATCCCTGAGTTTTTTGCTACTGGAAACAACTTGTTGCTATTACTTCAGTGGCCACTGGTGAACTTTCAAAGATTGAAGCACTAAAGGAGGATAAATAACCTTCATTGAACAGGCGACTAGACAATAAGAACCACTGTGACTCAGAAGAATCTCTCTGAAGCTCTTGACTTCAGGTGATTAATTCTCTCTTGTTGATCTGTGCCAGAAAGCAAGGCTGACAAATGTCCCTTCATTCTCCTTAGTTTCACACTTGAGAGGAAAATATCACTTACACTTTCAAGAAATTAAACCTACTTCCTAAAAAGTATATAATTCCATGTTCATTAATTCACTCATTTACTTTAAAAAAAAAAACCAAACACTGAGCACCTAAAAGAGTCTGGTATTATTGAGGGTATTTGTCATATAGTAAGAAATGCAAAAAAGGTACAAAAACATTTTTCTTCAGGTAGATTACAATGTAAAAAAGAATAAAAATAAGCAAGGGAAATAAATTATGGTCTATATGAAATAAAAGATCAATGAACAAGAAATTAAAATGAAACAAGAAAAGGAGATCGCTTCACTCTTTTTAATAAGGAGGCTAAAAATAATACTATTTAGTATAGCCCTGTAAATATGGTTTGTACTAATCTAATGAATTAATCCTAACAAGAGCTCACCCATTAAATGTCTCTGAAGCAAATTTTCCAGTATTTTCATGTAGTATATATTTAATATATAGATTTTATATATGTGTGTGTATCTATAGAGAGACGATAGATGATAGATGATAGATAGATAGATAGATAGATAGATAGATAGATAGATAGATAATAGACAGATAGATAGATGATAGATAGGTATTTTTTTTTAATTCAGTGAGAGGAGGGAAGGCAGAGACAGACTCCCACATGCATCCCAACTAGGAAAGCACACTAGAGGGCCATGCTCTTCCCATCTGTGGCATTGCTTCATTGCTCAGCAACTCTTCTTAGTGCCTGAATCGCAGGCCATGGAGCCATCCATCCTCAGCACTCAAGGTCAACTTGTTCCAATCCTGCCATGGCTGCAGGAGGGGAAGAGAGAGAAGCAAGAGGGGGAGAAGTGGAGAAGTAGATGGGTACATCTCCTGTGTGCCCTGACTAGAAATTTAACCCAGGACATCCTCAAGCTGAGCAGATGCTCTACCACTGAGCCATCTGGCTACGGCTATATGTATTTACATTAAGTGTTCGAGATAGACCCTTATTATATGAAAGTGAATGCTTAGAATTTCTTTTCTGGTTTGATCAGCTCATCTGTTCAATCAATTCATGCTATCAGACCAAAAGTTACTATTGGACAGAAAGTCAAAATGTCTTTCATAAGCTAGCTGCAATAAATTAATTAAATTCATCTCTAAAATGGGTACATTGCTTACCTTACACAAATATGATGAAATTAAATAAAATATCATGTAAAAGCATTTGACCTATAGAAGGTAGATCATAATGTTATTGAATATGAAATTACACATATTAAACATTTTCTAAACTGCTGAATATCTGCAGGAGTGCTATTCTTAGAGAATACTCCAGGTTTTCTAGGTTAGGGACAGGAGTATAGAATTTGAGATGCATTCAATTAGAGCTTAAAAGTATAATTTATGAGATCTCATCTTAATTGGTGAATTCTTTCCTTTCTCAAAACAAATTGAAAAAGCATTTTTAACTTGGTTTGTCTGCTGATCTCTGATTGATTTTCTTCAAATATTGTCAACACTTACTGAATGCAAGAGTTACTGTTAGGAGAAATAAAAAAGTGAAAGTTTTACTTTTACTTTTGATATCATTACACTTGAGATATTTAATAACTGTATAGGGAGAACATCAAACATAAGAAAAAAATAAAAATACAAATATAAAGTGAATAAAATTAAGCCAGCTAAGATGTACTGGGTTTCACAGATATAGCTAAATCCTAAGACATCTTCTTAAGACAGGCATATGTATGAAGTTCTTTTTATGTGAATTATGTACCATCATAATTTTATAGTAGCTAAAATTTCCATATCTGTTTCCATGCAATGAGTGACACATTTAATAATTGCCAGGCCTTTCTTCATGTTTAGTCTAGACTGTAATTTTGGTTGGTCAATCTGTTTTGATAAGTGCATTTCATCATGCTTATTGGTCAGGAGTTGAGATTTTAATTGTCTCTGTACTTTATTGTCATCTCTGTCTGCAGTGAAGACTCACTAGTACCATGCTCAAGATGCCTTATAATGTGCTGAGGAATTTCTTAAATTCCAAGCAGAGGGCCAGGATGCTAGAGGAAGAGTACTTGGTAGGTAATCTAGAAAGCCTTACAGAAAAAATGTAAGTGATAGTGTAGATATACACAATCACTACCCCCTTGAAGACCCAGTACCCCTATGGAGTGTAATGTTTTTCATTGGAGATACTAGCACTTGCCAAGCCTAAATCACATGGCTTGGCAAACCAGAAATGGAAAACCAGAGTGTTAAATAAAATTTACAGTAATAGCACATTAATCAGTTTGGGTAAATAAGAAGCCTCTATTTTATTATTTTGGATGATATAATAAGTGATATATATGTTTAGTTTCATTTTCCAAATGTTCATTGGTATTGCATGGAAATGTAGTTTTTTACATTGACTTTGTATACTACAACATTGTTAAATTCACTTACTCTAGTAAATATTTAAAAGCCATTACTTAGAATTTACTACATACAAGAGCACGCCACAAGTAACACAGTTGTATTCCTTTCAATCTGGATGGATTTTATTTTCTTTCTCTTGCTTGTTTCATTGGCTAAGACATCAAGTATTAAAGTGAAATGAGCAACTTTGTGAATAATCCTTTATTATTTCACTTTTGAGTAGTATTCTAACTGTAAATATTGATAGATTCCTCTTATAAACTGAATGAGTTTTCTTTCACCCTAGGATGTTGAGACTTTTATCATTAACGGTGTTAAAACATGTTGAACAGTTCTGCATTCATTGGCATAGTGGAATGGCCATAATTTTTATTTCCCTGCTGACCAATCATGTTGAGTAATATTTTATGTGTTCATTGGCCGTTTATATATCTTCTTTGTGAAGTGTCCAAGTTGTTTACTCATTTTTCTAAGGTGTTTTTATTTGTTATTATTTAGATGAAAATGTTCTTTATGTATTCTATATGAGCCTCTGCAGGATTTATATTTTTAAATTAGTATCTTCTGAATTTGGCTTGTATTTTCATTTTACTAACTGTTTTAAAAGAATGTGTTTCTAATTTTGGTGAAATTTACCTATGATTTTAATAGTTTGTTTTATTGTACTCTAAGAAACATTTGCTTATACCAACTACAAAAATATTTCTTATTTTCACATAAAATTTAATAGTTTTGTTACTACACATAGACCTATAATTCATTTTGAGTTATTTTTCCTTTATTATTAATTTTAATGGGGTGATATTGATCAATCAGGATACATAGATTCAGAGAAAACATCTCAAGGTTATTTTGACATTTGATTATGTTGCATATCCATCACCCAAAGTCAAATTGTCTTCTGTCACCTTCTACTTGGTTTTCTTTGTGCTCCTCCCCACCCTCTGCTCCATCCCTCTCTTCCCTCCCACCACCCAGTACGACCACACTCTTGTCCATGTCCCTGAGTCTCATTTTTATGTCCCACCTATGTATGGAATCATATAGTTCTTATTTTTTTCTGATTTACTTATTTCACTCCATATAATGTTATCAAGGTCCATCCATGTTGTTGTAAATGATCCGATATCATCATTTCTTATGGCTGAGTAGTATTCTATTTTGAGTTATTTCTTATGCAAGGTTTGAGGTAAACATTGAGTGTGGCTCATCCCCCCTTTCTGCTCTTTCAGGATTATTTTTTTATATTACATAATGTTGGCAATATTGTTAAAATTTAATTGATCATGAGAGTTTAGGTCTATTTCTGGACTTGATTTTCTTCCATTGACCTATGCTTTATCTTGATTATATTATCTTGATTATGCATTTTGGAAATGTCTTCCAAATTGTTCTGCTTATAGAAAATTATTTTGACTTTTCTAGATTATTTGCTTATGTATATCCATTTTTAAATAAGCTTCTTAATTTTTCCCCAAAAGTCTGCTAGAATTTTGAATAGATTGAATTTCATCTAACAATCAATTTAAGATAATTTCTACTTTTAAGACTATTGAAATTTTCAATGCCTAAATATATCCTTCTGTTTACTTTTGTCCCTGTAAATTTCTTTGTATGAAATTTTTTTATTTCTGTGTATAAATATTATATACATTGTTGGTTAAATTTGTTCCTAAATATATTAATTTGATGTTATTAATATATAATCTTTTTACTGTTTATTTTATCATGATATATAGTAAAAATTTTGTATCTTCTATCCTGAAACTTGCCTGTATTCATATATTAGATTTGGCAGCTTTTTTTTTTTATAGATTCCTTAGAGTTTTCTACATAAATAGTTTATCATCAAATAAAATAAATTTTACTTCTTTTGTTTCAATCTTATAAATTCTCTACTTTACTTTGCCTTATTCAATGTTCAAGAATTACAGTTAAATGCTGAATAAAGGGGGAGAAAAAGGTAAAAGATTTATAGCTTATACATGGAGCAGACTAACAGCTGTCAGAGGGGAGGGGGAAAGGGGAACTGGATGAAAAAAGGTGAAGAGGTTAGCCAGGAAACATATAGACATAGAACACAGACACAGACACCTGTGTGGGATGAGGGAAAGGGATGTACGGTTTAGGTGGAGGTGGGCAAAGGGGGAAATGGGGCCTGACCAAGTGGTGGCACAGTGGATAGAGTATTGGACCCTGACAGAGAGGGCCCAAGTTCAAAATCTGGAGGTCACAGGCTTGAGTGCGGGCTCATCTGGCTTGATCATGGGCTCACCAGCTTGATTGCTGGATCATAGGCATGACCTCATGTTGGCTGGCTTGAGCCAAAAGGTCCCTGGTTTGAAGCCTAAGGTCATTAGCTTGAACCCAAGGTTGCTGGTTTGAGCAAGGGGTCACTCACTCTGCTATAGCCCCCAGGAAAAGGCATATATAAGAAAGCAATCAAAGAACAATGAAGGTGCAGCAACAAAGAAATGATGCTTGTCATCTCTCTCCCTTCCTTTCTATCTGTCCCTATCTGTCCCTCTCTCTGACTCTCTCTCTCTCTGTTATAAAAAAGGGGGGGAAGAAATGAGGACAGAAAGACACTTTGCTTGGGGTGGATGGCCCATGCTATGGGGTGCAGATGGTGTTTTATAGAGTTGTACACTTGAAACCTGTGTGGTTTTATAAACCAGTGTCATATCCCCCCCCCAAAAAAAAGGTGTAGAGAAAAAGCATTCAATGCATTTTTTCCTGTAATTTTCATCATTCAGATTTTTTTTTTTTTTTGTATTTTTCCGAAGCTGGAAACGGGGAGGCAGTCAGACAAACTCCCTCATGAGCCCGACTGGGATCCACCCGGCATGCCCACCAGGGGGCGATGCTCTGCCCACCTGGAGCACTGCTCTGCGGCAACCAGAGCTATTCTAGTGCCTGAGGCAGAGGCCATGGAGCCATCCTCTGCGCCTGGGCCAACTTTGCTCCAATGGAGCCTTGGCTGCAGGAGGGGAAGAGAGAGACAGAGAGGAAGGAGAGGGGGAAGGGTGAAGCAGTGGGCGCTTATCCTGTGTGCCCTGGCTGGGAATCGAACCCGGGACTCCTGCATGCCAGGCTGACACTCTACCACTGAGCAAACTGACCAGGGCCCTCATCACTCAGATTTTAATAATTAGGAATGATTATATATGTTTAAATTTTATTTTTATAGATGCTATTTATATGATGACTAGTTTCCCTTTAATTCTTAGTTTGTTGAAAGATTATTTTATGAATGGATTTTGAATTATGTCACTGCTTTTTGGCATCTGTTCAGATGTTCACTTTTTTAATATGACTAAATACAGTGATTAAATTTCTAATGTTAATAGAATGTTTTGAATATTTGTAGTAGACTAAATTTGATCAAAGTTCATTCTACTTTTATATAATTACTGAAATCAATTTGTTAAAGTTTTATTAAATATTGTTTAATCTTTTAATTGGAGCTTTATTATTCTTTTCTTTTAATGTCTTTGTCTTATTTTGGTATCAGAGCAGTTAGCCTAACAAACTGAATTGGAAAATGTTCCCTTCAAGTCTATTGTCTAAAGGATTTTTGAGAGAGGTATTATTTATTCTTTATGTTTGATAGAATTCACCACTGAAACCAGTTTAGGCCCCAAATTTTCTTATTTTCACTTGTTTAAGAGAACATTTTAAATTATATTTTCAATTTATATACATGGTATAGACCAGTGGTAGTTAACCTGGTCCCTACTGCCCATTAGTGGGCGTTCCAGCTTTCATGGTGGGTGGTAGTGGAGCAACCAAAGTATAAATAAAAAGATAGATTTAACTATAGTAAGTTGTTTTATAAAGATTTATTTTGCCAAACTTAGTGAAAATCCAACATAAAGTACTTGGTAAGTAATTATTATTACATGCTTTAACTTGCTGTAACTCTGCTTTATAAATTTTATAAAGTAAAGTTACTTCCCTACTTTATAAATTACCATTACTGTGGAACTGGTGGGCAGTTAGAAAATTTTACTACTAACAGAGATACAAAAGTGGGTGGTAGGTATAAAAAAGTTGACTACCCTGGTATAGACCAATCATATTTTTATTTTGCATCTCTCTTTGTGGTTAAATTTTTTATTGTATCTTTCAAAGGTTTTTCTTTTTTGTCTAAATTATCATAATATTCCATATAAATATAAATTATTCATAATATTCCAAAATTTTCCTGCAGCACTTTTCATGATATTATAAATCAAGATTTAACCTATAGATCTTTAATTATATACTTATCCATTCCTGAAATAGATAATTCATATCTTAGCTATTTTTTATCAATGTAGTGAGAAGCTAATAAATTTTATTAATGTATTCAAATAGTTACCTTATAATTTCATTGACTTTCTCTATTCTCTATGGTCTATTCTATTTATTATTCTTTCTTACTATCTTATTTTTTTCTAAGCTGTGTTTAATTTACTCTCTTGTTTCTTGAGGGTGTCAACTTTTATAGTCATTGATTTTTAGATTTTTTTTTCTAGTATGACTATTTAATATTATAAATTTATCTGTAAGCATTGATATTTTTGTATTTTTTTATTATAAAAAGTATACCTATTTTTCTCATAATTTCTTTATTGACCCATTGACTATCTAGAGCAGTGGTTCTCAAATTTTTTGAAGTCGGGGCACATTTAAAATTCTAAAAATAATTGTAGGTGCTCTATATACAAGTTTTTGAGAAATATGTTGTAATAATTAGGTCAAATATTAAAGAAAAAAGGCCCTGGCTGGTTTGCTCAGTGGTAGAGCATTGGCCTGGCGTGCAGAACTCCTGGGTTTGATTCCCAGCCAAGGCACACAGGAGAAGTGCCCATCTGCTTCTCCACCCCTCCCCCTCTCCTTCCTCTCTGTCTCTCTCTTTCCCTCTGCTTCAGGTGGTAGAATGGCTCTGGTTGCAAAAGAGCAACGCCCCAGATGGGCAGAGCATCGCCCCTTGGTAGGCATGCCAGGTGGATCCTGGTCGGGTGCATGCGGGAGTCCGTCTGACTGGTTCCCTGTTTCCTACTTCAGAAAAATACAAAAAAAAATTAAAGAAAAAATATATATAAAGTTCAAGCATGCTTTTATGGTAATTAAACAAAATAAATATGACAAAATTAAATTTATTCTGACTTTAATAAACATTTTTATGTTACGTTTTTTGTTATGCTTTTTTAGAATTTGTAAAAAAAGAGGGGTTAAAAAATAAAAAAGTGGCGTCGACCTGGTGTGCAAGAGTCCCAGATTCGATTCCTGGCCAGGGCACACCGGAGAAGCACCCATCTGCTTCTCCACTCCTCCCCCTCTCCTTCGTCTCTGTCTCTCTCTTCCCCTCCCGCAGCTGAGGCTCCATTGGAGCAAAGATGGCCCGGGCGCTGAGGATGGCTCTGTGGCCTCTGCCTCAGGCACTAGAATGGCTCTGGTTGCAACAGAGTGATGTCCCAGAGGGGCAGAGCATCGCTCCCTGGTGGGCATGCCGGTGGATCCCAGTCGGGCACATATGGGAGTTTGTCTGACTGCCTCCCTGTTTCTAGCTTCGGAAAAATGAAAATAAATAAATAAATAAATAAATAAAAATTAAAAAAGTGACAAAAAGTTATCTCTATATATATATGGATACATTTTTAGTAAGATTTAGTAAATTCGGCAGGTCTCAATGCAAATGTATTAAGTTTTTCATTCTTGTGTTTATGAGAAACATGAGCCTGATGTGTCCTAGTGATTTCTTCAATGTTTGGGCATATATTTGAAAGGCAAACTCTCATTTCCTCATCAATACATTGATGAATTCCTCTCTTTTTACTCTTAATTGTGTTGAGGGTAGAAAATCCTAATTCACATAAATAGGATGTTGAAAATTGTAGTAAAATGTTCAAAGCTTGTTTGGATATTGCCATATATTCTTCTTTTATAGAAATCCAAAAGGCTGCAAGAGACAATTCATTATGTTTAATCATCAATCCAAAACTCCTAACATACATATCATCCTAACTGTACACCAAAGGATAGAAGAAACTTGCCTCCAGTCTTTCCAGGGAACATGGGGGGTACTGTAAACAATCCAGCACTATACCTAACAGCCTTCTGCAACCTAATCAGGCAAGTGAGGTGGAGGGCTGGGTAGACTGTCAGCTTACAGCCAATTCCCCACACCTCTGTCCCCCAAAAATCTAAACTCCAAAAACCCTGAAGGGTTTATGGTCCCCAATAGGCACATATTTCTCTGGAATACTATTTCCAGGGTGCACCTAAAAATCTTTTAGGGCTTACCAGTGTGATCTGGCACACACTTTGACAACCACTGATCTAGAGGTATGTTTTTAATATTCAAATAATTGAGGTTTTGTTAGTTGTCTTATTTATATTGATTTTTAATTTAAATCTATTGTGTTCAGAGAACAAATCCTATGTGATTTTAATCTTTTCACATTTTTTAATGGTCTACAATATGATCTGTCCTGGTAAAATTACCATCTATATGTATGCTTTAGGTTTTGGATGTAGTACTTAATAAATATCAATTAGGTCAAGGTGGTTGTTTCCAACTTTCTGACCTTTTATGCCTTTGCTGATTCTTTTCTCTCATTCTTCTATCATTTGTTTCAAAAAAGTTATCAATTTGTTTTCTATTGCTGCAGTAAAAAATTATCACAAATTTAGTGGTTTAGAACAATATCCATTTATTATCCCAGTGTTCTCCAAGCAAGGCATGGCTCAGCTGTTTCTCTGCTCTGGGTTTCACTAGTCAAAACAACATGCTCTAGGCCTATTTTCCTTTCCAGATACTCTGAGGATGAACCCACTACAAAGTTCATTTTGGTAGAATTTATTTTTATGCTGTCATAAGACTCAAATATCCTATTTTCTTACCGGATGTTGTTCAGAGGTTTTCTGTTTTGTACTAATCATTTGTTTATTATTTCATTTCATTTTATTTCAAGCTATTCCTTGGTTCATATCTTCCTTTCTCCATCTTGAAAGCCATTAATGACATTTCAAGAGCTCACTTTCAGATCTCTTAGACTTTCCCTTCTGCCTCATTTCTTCTCTGTCTTCCTTTTCTGATATATCCCTCTGATTAACTTTTCTGTCTTCTTCTGATTTAAGGTCTCATGTAATTGCTTTTGGCTCAACTGCATAATACAAGGTATTTCCCTATTTTAAGTTTAGTTATTTAGTAACCTTAGTTTCACCTGCATACATTTCACCTCCATAGAAGTACATAGACTGATAGGTTGGATTTGTTAACCAGGAAACAAAAATCTTGGGGTATTTCTGGAATTCTATCTACCATAGTTGCTAAAATCTCCCATGATTAAGAGGGTTTGTCCATTTCTCCCTTTAATTTTGCTGTTTTTGCTGCATGTACATTAAAGCACCTTTTTTAGGCCATATCCATTTATCTCTCCCTTTTGAATTAACATTTTATCCAAATGAAGTTCTTGTTTTGTCTCTACTAGTACACTTTGTTTTCAGTTTTACTCTATGTGATAGATATCCCTTCTTGCCTTTTTATTTCTTATTCTTACTATTTACATAACCTACTGTTTCATCCATTTACTTTCAGGATACTGTGTCTTCTATTTTACAATTTCTCTTATACTGAGTATAAAACTGTATTGTACTTTTTTTAAATTCAATCTCACAAAACAGCGAGGTCTCAGAAAAAGTTGGTAGGTGGTTCTCTTTGAGTTTCTATAAACAACATGCCAGCCCACACTAGGCCTCTAAACATTTGTGAAAAATCAGCTTTTATGTTGTTAATTCTTATCTATAAATAGTTCCCATCTCCTCATATTGGTCCTCTAAAATAAAAGTGAAATTGGACACCTTCTTTACTAGGAGTGGCTGATGGCTTTCTTGAATCTGTTTAGTTTTCTATGCATCCTCAACTTTCTGGTGAGTTCAGAAATATTTAGTGATATGACATGGGTTTTGTTTTGTTTTGTTGTTTTATTTATTTTTATTTTTGCAAAGATGGAGTAAAAGATCAAGTTTTACCTCTTACCTCTAATAACATTTTTCAAGGACATTGCATTTCTGGCAAAGAAAGACGATAATCTCTGAGAGACAAGAAACAGATGAGCCTTATAATTTCACAAGCTATATTCCTGAAGACAGTGTCAGACAGCAGAGCAATGTTGAGAGAATTCAGGTAAAGCCCTGTGATACACAGCAGTTTAGGACTAAAGTGTAATAAAAATTACAGTGTAAATGGAAAATAACTATGCTGTTACAGCTAAAAACTGAGGAACACAGAGAATGCAACATTTTTTTTCTTTTAAATATTTTTAAATTTGGTCTTTTTTTTTTTTCTTGTACCCTTCTGAAGCTGGAAATGGGGAGACAGTCAGACAGACTCCCGCATGCGCCGACCGGGATCCACCCGGCATGCCCACCAGGGGGCGATGCTCTGCCCCTCCGGGGCGCCGCTCCGCCGCAACCAGAGCCACTCCAGCGCCTGGGGCAGAGGCCAAGGAGCCATCCCCAGCGCCCAGGCCATCCCGGCTCCAATGGAGCCCTGGCTGCGGGAGGGGAAGAGAGAGACAGAGAGGAAGGGGGGGGGGGGTGGAGAAGCAAATGGGCGCCTCTCCCGCGCGCCCCGGCCGGGAATCGAACGCGGGTCCCCAGCACGCCAGGCCAACGCTCCACCGCTGAGCCAACCGGCCAGGGCCCAGAATACAACATTTTGTTGAAAGTGTGCAGTCTTATATACTAATAGTGAAAATAATATAACATAGTTAAAGTACACTTCCAACTGTATAACTTAGAAAAATAACAACAGAATAAATCTAAAGAGGGAAGAAGAAAAAGGTTTAAAAGATAAAAATTAAGAAATACAGCATAGACATAATAGATTTAATAAGAACTGAATTCAGTATTTGAGAGGAACTAATAATATAAAAAACTTCTAGATAATTAGTTCAAGAAAAAGATTATTTTTAAAATAATAGTAATAAAAATAAATTTGATAACATTATATACATGTTAGTTTTTAAATGCTAAACAAACTGATATTGGAATTATCTACTATCCTTGTAGATAATCCTGTGAAGAGTATGTATAAAAAGCTTACAAACTATTCTTTCAAATATTTCAAAATATTATTTCAATTATTAGAAGCATTCCATATAAAAATCAAGAACACAGTAAGGATTTTCACTCTCACAACTTCTAGTCTGTATTCTGAAAAGACTTCCCATTGAAGCTAAAGAAAAGAACAAAACAATAAAAAAATTGGAAAGGAAAAATAAAACTATTTAGAGAACAGTTTTAAACCATCATCAAGCTGATTATAAGAACCAATGCTAAAGTTTTTTTAAGTCGCTGTGTCTATGATTAATTTATATTTTAAGCAATATAATTTTAAAGAATTATTTACTGTAGCAACAAAAATAAAATGTATTTAGATATAATTTTAACAAAACATATCTAAGATCTTAATATAGATAATTTCAAAGTTTATTAAATGATAGTGAAAATTATCATAAAAAAGCAAAGCAGTACCTTACTCTTGGAAAGAACTTATATTAAATTTGTCAATTCTGCTCAAATTAAGCTTTAGGTCCATATAATTCCAGTCAACGTTTCAATAGATTATTTCCAGAAAATTAAGTAGGTGATATGAAAATGAATGTAAAAAATTTTTAAAAATCTAGAAGAACAAAAAATGTCTGGAAGAAGATTAAGGTGATGTGGGGTTTTTTCCATCAATTAGCAAGACTTACTATAAATCTAGTTAATTTATACTGTTTGGTAGTGGTAAAATGATAGCAAAACTTAACCATGAAATGATCTAAAGAGTATGGAAACAGAACCAATGTATGTAATAATGTTTTTATAAAGTCATATTATATATTCTTGGGAAAAGATGAACTCAGCAATATATAGTGCTAAACCAACTTGTTATGCAAATAGAAAAAAATAAATCAAATTTGATACTAACTTAATTTTATATGCGAAAGTTACATCAAAATTTTAAATAGAAAATATAAAACTTTATGACTTTATATAGAAAAGAATGTTTTAACAAGCCACTCAATAACTGGAAAGGAAAATGTTGAGAAATGCAACTAAAATTAAGGATATCTATCTATATAAATATAAGGATACCTATTCAGAAGCATAAGTTCCTAAAAATAAGTCATAGACTAGGAAATTTTATAACTTGCATCCTGAATTAGTAATAATGAGATCAGGAGATGAATAGAAAGTGAACTAGAAATAGAACAGAATTTTCCCATAGGCAAAAACACAGCAGAAAATAAATACAAAAACAGATAATCAGCTAATTATGAACAATCAAAAAATAATTTAGGTCTAACAGTGAAACACATTTTTATATCCATTAGATTGACAAAGAATAAAAAGTCTGGAAAAGAGCTAATATTTGTAAAAATGTGTAACATCTGGAATACTTATACAATGCTGATGAAAGTGTAAATTGGTACAATTACTTTATATTTTTAACATGCACATAGCAAACAAATTGTGTATAATTAAACAATATACAAAAATCTTGCCCTGTTTCACTGGGTAATATGTAAAAAAAAAATGTTCAAACTTTCCCAGTAAAGAATGCTGGGAAAACATTTCAGGAAGGAGAGATATTCTCTTTCCAGTTCTGGTGTCCTGAGTTGTGTTTTTTCTTCTTTCAGCTGCATGGTCCATCAGTGAGTGATACAGCTAGGTGAGAATAACCAGGGAAACTTTGCCCTAGTCATCTCAAGACTACACAGTTCTTTAGTAACCACACAGCTTGGACCCAGGGTCAGTGACCACCCCTTTCCACAACACAGACTGCATGTACTCCAGTCCCACAGAGGTACTCTGAGTGTCTCTGCATGGCTGCTCATCAGCTTTGGTTACCTTTATCCCAGATCTGCTTCCTGCATGCCTAGAGACCCTTACCAGAAAACCCAATAAACTTCTCCACCATTCATTGGCATGCAGTATCAATCGTCACCAATGAGATCTGAACCACAGCCCGGAGATGAGGGCATCCTCTCATGTTTGTTCTTCTTTGGCTGCTCTTTTTCAGCCCTAGGAAGTGCTTTAGCATCTTTATGTCTTTACAGTCACTCTACCATGTTTTAGTATTTATTATTAACTTTTCTTCATTTAAGATGTGTGATATTTATCTCCAGATTGAACAAAGAATGAAACATTTAGTCATTAGGGAATTACCTCCATTTGACTTCATTCAGCATCAGAACACTTCTCCTCATGCACATTGCATTTATTAAATTTGCTTGATTTGGTTGCTTTACTAACTCAAATAATTGTGAAGGCTAAATAAATAATAATCTGAAATAAAAAGGCTAGCAATAACTAACATTTATAGAGGCTGACATATAATAAACCGACATATAGTAAAAACTAAATTGAATTGTTTGGGATATAGTAGGTGAAAAAAAAATGGTTCTATAAATGCTTTGGGCAGAAGACAACAGTCTAGTATGACCATGTCTAGCAAAAGAAACCATTCCAAAATATTTTGGGAAAGAAAGATGCCTTTTATGGCATGCATCTGAAAGAAGTTATATACTCTGGTTTCTCTTCAGATCGTATAAATCCTTCGCCTTTTGAAAGAAGTTATGATGAGTTACAAAGAGGTTATAATTGTTAAGTAGGAAAAGCAATATCCTAAATTTATATGAGTACTTTTTTAGGGAGAGCTTGTGAAAAAGATTAAGATATTAAAATGTCCCTATTGGCTCTTTTCCATGCTAAGCGTAACTGGATGGTCCGTCATGTGGCTCCGGGATAGTATGGAGTTATATGAATTCTTTTGGAGGAATCCTAGATCAGTTCTGATTCATAATTAACCCTTCCCTACAGTGAACAGGATTATAAGAACATCTCATTGTAATTTCCCTATAGGGTTAACCTTGAAGCTAAAAGCAATCTTTTTCCATTTTCTACAACTTGAAAAACAATTAAAGAATCTCACATATTTTCTCTTGCAAATTATTTACAATGACACTAT
Organism: Saccopteryx bilineata; assembly: GCF_036850765.1. Lineage (NCBI taxonomy): Eukaryota > Metazoa > Chordata > Mammalia > Chiroptera > Emballonuridae > Saccopteryx > Saccopteryx bilineata. The sequence goes on from NC_089492.1 coordinate 92,494,710, forward strand.
CTGGGAGGTTTTATTTTTTATAAGGACTGGCAGTAGAGTGTTTTTTTATTAAAAAACATAAATTCACTGAAAGACTCAATATACCTCTAGGAAGAAAAAATGATGCTGAAACACTTTTAAAATCCTGCAGTTGACTAGAAATGACATTTAAACCAAAGGCCCAGAGAGATTTGACAGCACTCTTGCGAAAGCATTATGAGAGAAACGGCTTTGGTTCTATGAATTTTATATGAACAGCATTTTTTTTTCCTCTTGGACTGACAGTTGGAGATAGATTCTGTTATTACAGAAACGTACAGACATGTCCTTTTAGTTCAAAATGAAAACAGCCATTAGTGATAAATAAATGTTTCTTTTCCCCTTTACCTCATCTGTTTTAAGTTACTAACCCTCAGTGTAAATAGGTCTAAAATGTAAACAAGGTTTTTTCCTATAGCAAATATTACTTATAATAGGATGATATGTCAGGGATTCAGCTAACTCACTGTCAAGTACTTAACCTATTCTGCAGATCAGTTATCACAGTGTTACCCTAGTTTATAATGAAACAAAATTAGAACTGTTCTGATCTTATATTTTTTCATGGACTTCTCTAGTTAGTAACCTTTTATATGCTTTGCAGTTCAGAAAGATGTAACTGACCCAGACTGGGGGGAAAAAATTGACAAAACATGTTAAACTTATAATATCTAAAATGGGAATCTAAATATCCAAAAGAAATATTTTTAAGCAATATAGATTTTTTTTCCCACTCAAAATACGAGGCTCAATATTTTGTTAAATGCTGACAACAAAGCGGCATCCCTTTGTCTGGAATATGCATGAACATCCAGAGTTATGTTTCACCATAAAAATAACTAGAGTAAAAACTAACACTCCAAATAATAAAACAGCAGGAACTACCCTATTTTGAAAATGTCTGTGCTATGTTTGATTTTTCACCATCGCTGTTTTAAATTTTGATGGTTTATACCAGCATCTTTTCTATTTGAAGGCTGATAAACTTATCCCGATCAGATTCATAGCTACTATTTTTATAAATGGAAGCAGTTGTTTTCTTCCATGTTTTGCATTTTATATTCTTCAAGCTGAATCTGCACTTTCTCAAATAAATTACATGAAACCAATTTTTCTTTCTTATTTGTAAAACTGTTGAGGCTGTGATGAATTTCAAGGAGTGCATTATTAAATATCAATTCCAGATATTATCTTCAAAATGATATATGAATAGAGAAATAGTTTGAAGAATTTCACTTTCAATGAATCTGAAACTTTATTTTAAAGGTTTCTAGTAAATCTATAGTATTCTCATTTGTCAGTAATACTAGGAAATGGCTTTTGAGGATTTAATAATGTATTTTGATAACTAATAAATAGTGGACAACTCAAATATTAAATAATAAATGTAAATTGATTTTTAAGAGTATATTTTAAAGCACTCCGCTAATTCCATTTCAATTTCATTTAACAAAAATAGGTGACCTAATTTTTTTTTTTGAGAGAGAGAGAGAAGAAGGGAGAGAGATGAGAAGCATCAACTTGTAGTTGTGGGACTTTATTTGTGAATTGATTGCTTCTCATATATGCATTGATGGGGTTGGGGCAGTACTCCAAATGAGCCAGGGACCCTTGCTCAAGCCAGCGACCTTGGGCTTCAAGCCAGTGACCTTTGGGGTTCAAGCTAGTGATCAAAAAATCATGTCTCTGACCCCATGCTCAAGCTGATGAGTCCACTCTCAAGTCAGTGACCATGGTGTTTTGAACCTGGGACCTCAGTGTTCCAGGTTGATGTTCTATGCACTGTGCCATGACTAAGCTTAAATTTTTTAATGGTATTCTGTATTTAATAGATATAAAACAATTGGAAAGTTTCAGGCACCCAAATATTTAGTTCTTAGATCTCTACTCAACCTCCAATTACTTATTTAGTAACCTCATCTATTATTATGTCTTTATGTCATCTGTATGATGATGATCCTCAAATTTATATTTTAAACATGAATAATGATCCCCAAATTTAGACTAAAAGGCCTAACCCACTAGTCACCATTATTATTTTAATATCCAACTTGTGTCTTAGATGAATATGCTCCAAACTACTGGTCCTCTCTTAACAACTTCCCCACAGACTTGCGCTTCTCAACCAATGACAATTATCTCTCTCAATTTGTTCAAGTAAGAGATAAGCAAAGTTGTCTTTGAATCCCCTGCCTTTCAAAAACTATCCTCACTTCACTCAGATAAGCCATTAGGTAATATATTGAGTTCATTTTCAAAATATGAGCAGATTTTACTGCTCTAATGTTGCTAATCAAATCTCTCCTGAATTACTGAATTAGACTTATACCAACCCCTTGTTTTCATTCTTGTCCCCTAAAATATATTGAAATCCAAGCAATTCTGTAAAATCTTTAGTTAGATCATATCATTCCTCTGCTGAGAATGATCCACTTATTATCTTTTTTAAAAAATAATAAAACCTTAAGACTTTACAATGGTATAAAAAGCTCTCACAATCTAATTCTTCTTCTCCATTTCTGACCTCATCTCTATCTATCTGTTACCACTTCCCTAATATCATCTAGCCCCAGGATCTTTTCCCTCATGAAACATATTTTCCTCAAATATGTGCAAGGGCCTGATTAGGCGGTGGCTCAGTGGATAGAGCATCGGACTGGGATGCGGAAGACCCAGGTTCGAGACCCTGAGGTCTCCAGCTTGAGCGCGGGCTCATCTGGTTTAAGCAAAAGCTCACCAGCTTGGACCCAAGGTCGCTGGCTCGAGCAAGGGGTTCCACGGTCTGCTGAAGGCCTGCAGTCAAGGCACGTATGAAAAAGCAATCAATGAACAACTAAGGTGTCGCAACGAAGAACTAATGATTGATGCTTCTCATCTCTCTCTGTACCTGTCTATCCCTCTCTCTGACCCTATCTCTGCCTCTGTTAAAAAAAAAAAGTAGAAAAAATATATGTGCAAGGGTTATTTTTTTCTCCTTCAAGTCTTTGCACAGTTGCATCTATCTTGAAAGGCTTGTCTTACTACCCTTAAGGTTGCAGTGCATTCTTTAGCATCACAAGTCTACACTCTGACTTGTTCACAATTTACCGCTTTCAAATATTCCATATAATTCATTGGTCGTTGTCATTTACTACCTCTATTCTTCCAACACTCCCCTACTACAATAGAAACTTCAAGACTACAAAGATCTTAGTATTGAGTCTTATTTTCTAGAACAATGCTTGCAAACATGCTTAATAAATATTAATGAAATAAACAATAAACACATTGTAAATTAATTTATAATTATTAGGGCAATATCATTTCTAGTTAAAGGATAAATAGATCAAAATAAAGTCTGGAATAACTAAAATGGATTATAATAATCAGCAGCATAGGTATTAAAGTAAGAAAAAGAAAAGTGTTCCAAAATTAAATGTACTATTTACTAGGTATAAATCTCACCGAACCTTAGTTTTATCACTTTCAAAATGTAAGTAATATGTTTTTCATCAACCATTGATAGTAAATTTAAAAAACATATAGCATTTAAGAAATGATGAGTTACATGCCTTTTCAAAGGCATATTCTTCTTGCCACCTGTCAGGATGCTAGTAACAGCAAAACTTTTCAGATGACTAAATTTAAATGACTCTTGCTTAATAGAGTGAGAATCAGAAGGCATGGAAAATGATCACAAATAGGGATCATGGTGAATATGATGTTCTTTCTTGGCTACCTTGCTTTCCTTTCCTGTTCTTTATGAAAATCATTGAGGTCATCAAGGAGAAATGAGAGCTTCATGAGCACTTTACCATAGTAAGTACCATTTGATTATTAATAAACTTGCTTTTTGAATTAGGAAGATTAGCCACTTGCTTCATTGTTAATGCCAATGCTGAATTCATTACATAGAAGTAGTGATTGAGATTGAGCACTCAGGAAGCTCCACCTAGGTGGTGATCATACAGGTATTTTTAGCCAAAATAATTCCTAGAGTTTACATGTATAATTTATATAAAGCAAAATTATGGTATTAGAATCTTAAATAATATTTACCTTTTGAACATTAATTGAAATTGAAATTCTACCTTATGTGTTGATATATATCTGGCTTCTTTCACTAAACATCATGAAATGCATACATGTACATAAATATATAAATATTTCACTCATTTTTATTCCTATAGTACTGCAATGACTGGTATACTAAATTTCTTTGCTCACATGACTCGATAGTTATTTGGGTTATTTCAAATTTAAAATTATGCTTCTATATTTTGGTAAAGATTTATATTTCATAAATATTTAATTATATATCTCTAGTATATATCTAGAAATAGTGGATTTAACAGTAAGAGAGAATCCCAAACTGTATTCTAAAGAGGTATACATATATTCTTACTAGCAATGTATTAAAGTTAAGCATTACTAGCCTTGCCAACACTTAGATTATCAATCCTTTCAATTTTAGATCTTCTGGTGAGAAAATTGCATTGTTGTTTTAATTTTCCCATTTGGAATATTAATATATTTGGAACAAATATTTCTATAAATATTTTATAGTTGTATATTCCCTTTTGTAAAGCATCAGTTTAACTTTTCTCCAATATTGTATTATCTACCTTTTAATACTAATATATATGAGTTCTTTATATTCTTGATTTATTTTTTATAAGATTTTTATTTATAAATATATCTTCCCATTCTGTAACTTGCCTCTTTATTTTAATACTCTGTTTATAAACATACATCTTTAAAAGTTCAATGTAGTGCAACTATCAATATTTTCCTCATAATTAATTCTGTTTATATTCTGTTTAAGAATTTTTCACATACTGCAAGACCATGAAGATTTATCTATGTGATATTTTAGAAATTTTATTATTTTACCTTTCATGTTCAGTTTAACCTACAAATGTGAGGGCATGTATTAGAGTCAGCAAATATAAGCTGTTCTTTCAGAAGATTTTTTGAAAGCACAGCAATAAGGAAGTAACAAAAGAACCAGAATATCTAAAGGGTTTATGTTTGTTTATTGGAGTGTTTAATTAATTTCTCCAGAGATCAGAGCTTGTTGTCAACTTATTGGAAAGATCCAAGTAAAAGAGAGAAATTAATGATATAAGCAAAAAAGGATACATGTAATACTGAGGTTCTTGAGAAAGTGAAGGATAAGGGATTGGCACCCACTACCCAGTACAGGGATTTTCCATTGACAAGGGCAGGGCTTTTTTTCTTGCCCAAAAATGAAAAGTAAAATATACACATAGACACTGTGGAAAGAGAAGATAGCTTCTGTCTATTTATTTTCTCAATAATGTATGAAGCACTGTTGTTAGCTGAGAGAGGTTGGTAACAGCAGGATTTTAATGGAAAAATAATATAATATATAGCTATTTTAGAAATTGGGGATATGAGCTATTATCTTCACTCACTGGTCATAGACCCACATATTTTACATTTTCCTGTGGGTGTGAAGGAGTGCATGTGCATGGGTGTCTGTGCGTGAGTATACTAAATGGTATAAGTTTAATAAAATTTAGAAATGTTTTGATAACTGTTTTCTTATCCACTGTCTATAGTCTCAAACATATCTTTCCAGGAGCGATAGCACTTTTATTTGAGAGAAGATTTATCAAAGTAAAAATGATGGGTTGAAACATGTATGAACTTGAAGTGAAGGATAATGGTGCTTTTGACCCAGAACCATGTTGAAGTGCAATAACAACTGGATATGATTTACCACTATGATGTAAGTCTTTAAACCATGACCTGTTGGCCCACCGAGTGCTATCAAGTGAACCGTGGCCACAAGGTAATTTCCTACCAGTGTGAAAGTCACATATTAAAAAGTTCTGGGCATTTTCTCTATAACTCTGCCATAGTAACTTTAAACTTCTTTAGCAGATGGAAAACATTAAGAAACATAAAAATTTTTTTAAAGAATTTCTCAAGGAAATCTTAAACATAAAAACTACAAATTGTAACTCAAATGTCTTTAGGGTTTTTATATTTTGCTTATTCTTAAGAAACGTCATTGAGTGTTGCTTCAGAACTTGTTTACAATTTGCTTTTCTTCTTTAGCATTACAAATCATTAGGATTATAAAACTATCCTAAAATCACACAATAAAATTTTAAAAGCATACTGAACTCTATACAAAGGAATGAAGGAAAGATAGCTATCTTCACTTTGAAATGAAATACAGCCCAGAAATTCTTTTCCTTTTTTCTTTATTTGCTTACTTTGTTGTAAGTTTTCTCGATTTGTCTCTATCTTAATTAGTTTTTCTCACTTTCTTTTTTTCTCAAATTCTTGCTGCATCCTTAAATATAATTCGACAGGTTAAATTTTCAAATATATGTTGAATCTTGATAATTAAAATAATAATTGTTTTCTTTCCTTTCACTTTCTTCTCTTTCATCTCGATTCTTCATTTTATTAATTAATTTGAACCAAAATATAAATGGTAATTATTTCTCAGATCATGTAAAGAGTAAAAGTGACAAATGCACTGTTATGAGTAGTTGCCTTATAATACAGACATTTTATTAACTTTAAAACTTAACTTATTTCTAATAAAAATATTTCCTGAGGCGCAAATTCATGATAGAAATGACAATAGTAATGGGTACTGAGTAATACTTTATAGTATGTATGCATCACAGTTTGGTTATCCATTCACCTGTTGAAAGACAGCTTAATAGATTCCAATTTAGACAATTATTAATAAAGTTGCTATTAATGTCTGTTTACAAATTTTTGCATGGATATAAGTATTTGATACATTTGGGTAATAGCTGGGAGAGTTGATGTCTGGATCATATAATAAGCCTATGTGTAGATACGTAAGAAACTGCCAAACTATCTCCCAAAGCAGCTGTAGCATTTTGCATTCCCACCAGCAAGAAATGAGAATTCCTGTTGTTCTATATCCTCTTCTGCATATGGTGTTGTCAGTGGTTTAGATTTTAGCCATTCCAATAGGAACATAGTGACATCTGTGTTGTTTTTATTTGAAAAATTTTAATGACATATTGTGCTAAGCATTTTTTCATAGGTTTATCATCTTGTATTGTCTATGAAGAGGTGTCTATTAGATCATCTTTTATGACCTTTTGAATTGAGTTATTTGTTTTTTTTCTTTCTTTATTTTTTATTTTTATTTTTTTACAGAGACACAGCTAGAGTCAGAGAGAAGGATAGATAGGGACAGACAGGAACGGAGAGAGATGAGAAGCATCAATCATTAGTTTTTCATTGTGACACCTTAGTTGTTCATTGATTGCTTTCTCATATGTGCCTTGACCGTGGGCCTTCAGCAGACCGAGTAACCCTTGCTCAAGCCAACAACCTTGGGTCCTAGCTGGTGAGCTTTGCTCAAAGCAGATGAGCCCGCGCTCAAGCTGGTGACCTCAGGGTCTCGAACCTGGGTCCTCCACATCCCAGTCCGACGCTCTATCCACTGCGCCACCGCCTGGTCAGGCGAGTTGTTTGTTTTCTTATTGTTGAATGTAAAGAGTTCTTTGTATATTTATATTACAAATCCTTCATCAGATATGTATTTTTGCAAATATTTTCTCTGTGGCTTATTTTTTTCATTCTAATAACAGTATCTTTTGCAAAGTAAAAGTTTTCTATTTTAATGAAGTCCAAGTATAATTTTTTTTCACGGTTTATTATTTCAGTATATCTAAAAATTTTTCCAACCATAGGTAAACTGTATTTTCTCTGTGTTAACTTCAAGAAGTTTTATTATTTTGTATTTCCCATTAAGTCTATTATCCATTTTGAGTTAATTTTTGTGGACGATTAAGGTTTGTGTTCAAATTAATTTTCTTGCATGTGGATGTCCGATTGTTTTAGCACCATTTGTTGAAAAGTCAACATTTCTCAGTTGAATTGCCTTTTTTCCTTTGCCAAAGATTAGTTGCTTATGTTTGCATGGTTCTATTTTTAGGCTGTTTACTGTTTAAAATGTACATCTATCTTTCACCAATAAAGCATACTAATTATTATAGTTTTATAGTAAGTCTTGAAGTTGGATAATGTCAGTCCTCTGCCTTTGTTGTTGGCATTGTCTTGACGATTTTGGGTTTTCACTTTTCAATATAAATTTTAGAACCAGCCTGTCAACATTAATGAAATAATTTTCTGAGATTCGATTTGGATTATATTTCCTCTAAAGATCAATTTGGGAAGAAATGACATCTTCATAATATTGAGGTTTACTGTCCATGAGCATGAAATAGCTTTTTATTTATATCTGATTTTTTTATCAGAGTTTTGAAATTTTCCTCATAAAAGTCTTGAAAATATTTTGTTATATGTATTTGTACCAAGCATTTTATTTATTTGGTGTTAATGAAATGGTGTTGTGTTTTCAAATTTCAATTGTTTATTACTAGTTACATTCACTTCACAGGATTTTCATTATAAAATATCATAAACTAGGTGGTTTACAATAATAGAAACTTATTTGCCCAGTTATGCATAAAATCAAGGTGAAATTAAACCCAAAGTCAAGGTGTTGGAAAGACCATGCTCTTCTGAAGACTATAGAGAAAAATTGATTCCTTACTTGGTGCTCCCAGCTTCTCTGGTGGCTGCCAGTAATCCTTGACATTCTTGGCTTGCAAAAACATCATTCAATTGCGGTCTCTGTCTTCACATGAAATTCTCTTCCCTGTATATGTGTTCAAATTTCCCTCTTCTCATAAGAACATTAATTATAAGAGATATACAATATACCTTAGTCCAGTATAACCACATTTTTACCTTGATTATATATATAAATATCCAAATATGGTCATATTCATAGGTTCTGTGGTATACATAAATTTTGCAGGGATACTATCCAGCCAAGTAGATTGTAAGTGGAAGGAACCAAACAACTTCTTCTGTATATTAAACTTGTATCTTGCAAACTTGTTATAACTGATTATTATCCAGGAATGTTTTTTTTTTTAATCAATGTGTTGGATGGAATTCTCTATATCTACAAACTCATGATCTGTGAATGAAGAAAATTTTATTTATTTATTTCTCAGTCTGTAAAACTTTTATTTTCTTTCTGATTTTACTGGATTAGCTAAGACTGCCAATATAACATTAAATAAGAGTGGTAAGAGGGTAAATCCTTGTCTTGTTTTCAAATTTATGGAGAATGTATCTAGTTTCTTCCCATAAAGCATGACATTATCTGTAATTTTTTTTTGTCAATGTTCTTAATACAGGTGAGAAAGTTTCCATTTCTAGTTTGCTAAGAGCTTTTATTACATAGAGTGTTGGTTTTGTCCAAAGCATTGTCTACATTGCTTGATATGGTCATATTATTTTTATTCTTTATCCTGTTGATGGGATAGATTACATTAATTGATTTTTCAATATTGTGTTACCCTTACATACCTGGAGTTAATCCCACTTTGTAATAGTGTGTATTTATTTTTTGCATTACAAAATTCTATTTGCTAATATTTTGTTGAGGATTTTTACACCTATCTTCATGAGATTCATTGGTATACACTTTTCTTGACACTGCATTGTATGGTTTTGATGTTGAAGTAATACTGTTCTCATAGAATGATTTTGAAATAATTCTCTATGCTTCTATTTACTGGAACAGATTGTAGAATACTGATACTGTTTTTTTGTTGTTGTTTGTCTTTTAGCACACACACACAAAAGAGGAACAGGAAGACAGAAAGATTAGAAGCATCAACTCATAGTTGCAGTACTATAGTTGTTCACTAATTAATTTCTCATGTGTGCCCTTGACCAGGGAGCTCCAGCCAAGCCAGTGACCCCTTGCTCAAGCCAATGATCTTTGGTTAAAGCCAGCGAACTTGGGGCTCAAGCCAGCGACCACGGGGTCATGTTCATGACTGCACACACAAGCCGGCAACCCCAAGCTCAAGCTGGAGAGACCATGCTCAAGCCACATGAGCCCATGCTCAAGGCAGCAACCTCAAGGTTTTGAGCCTAGGTCCTCACATCCCAGGCTGATGCTCTATCTGCTATGCCACTTCCTGGTCAGGAGAGAACTGATACTTTTTTTCTTTGAATGTTTGATACAATTTACCAGTTGAATCATTAGGGACTTGGTGATTTCTGTTTTGGAAGATTATTAATTACTGTTTCATTTCCTTTAATCAGCATAGATTAATTCAGATTATATATTTCCTCCTATTGAGTTTGATAGTGTGTGTCATTTAAAGAAATAGCCCATTTCCTCAGTTATAAAGTTTATGAATAGAGTGTTATTTATAATATTTCTCTATACTCCTTTTAATGTCCATAAAATCAGTACTGATGACATTTTCTTAATTTATGGTATTAGTAATTTGTGTGTTCTGTCTTTTTTATGGTTAGGCTAAGCCGAGGTTTGTGATTTTATTGATTATTCAAAGAATGAGCTTTTCATTTTGTTGATTTTCTCCACTGCTTTTAATGTGTTTAATTTTATTGATTTTGTTTGAATCTGTTCTTTTCTTCTGGTTTCTTTACACGTAAACTGCTCTGATTTATTTAATTTTATAAAGTGTCAATTTAGATTATTGATTTTAGATTTTTCTTTTCTAATATATGCATTCAGTGCTATAAATTTCCTGCTAGACAGTGGTTTAATTGCATCCCACAGATTTTGAGAGATCATATTTTCATGATCATTTAGTTCAAAATATGTTACAAATTTCTTTTGCAACTTCTACTTTGATGTATATGTTATCTAGAGTGTGTTGTTTAATTTAAAAATATTTTGGAAATTTGCAGCTATCTTTTGTTATTGATTTCTAGTTTAATTCCATTTGGCCTGAGAAGATACTTTGCATAATTTCTATTCTTTAAATTTGATGAAGTGTTTTATGACCCAGAATGTAATCTATATTGGTGAAGATTTTATGTGAGCTGAGAAGAATGTGCATTCTGCTGTTGATGGATGGAATCTACACATGTCAATTTAATCTCACATTGTTCAGATTAACATAGTTTGTTAATTTTTTGCGTGATGTATCTGTAAATGCATCAGTAAATACATCAACTTTTAAAGTTTCTTCTAACATTTATATTAGTTTTTGCCTCACATATTTTGATACTTTCTGTTAGGGGGATACACATTTAGAATTGTTATTTCTTCTTTGTGAATTAACCTCTTTATGATTTTATAATGCCTTTTTTCATTCATACCAGTTAATTTTTCTTGTTGTGCAATATTTTTAGTTAAAATTAACCTAGATACTCCAGTTTTTGTTTTGTTTTGTTCTGTGTGATTAGTATTAACATGGTTTACTCCTCTTTATCCCTTTACATTTCTTAAAATTATAAACCAGGAAATTGTTTTCAGCTTTACTGAGGTATAATTGACAAAATTATAACCTATTTAAAGTGTACAATGTGATTTTCTTTAAGTGTATATTGTGAAATGATCCCCAGTAACATATCTATCAGATCACATAGTTAATTTTATATATTTAAAACATTTTATTTTTATCAGAGAGCTTAAGGTGTATACTCTGTCAGCCAATTTCAAGTATACAAAAAGTATTATTAACTATAGTCACCATGCTGAAAATGAGATCTATAGAACTTAATCTTGTTTTAACATAAAGTTGACCAAACTATCTCAATTTCTTAAACTGCTCAGCTCCTGATAACTACCATTCTATTGTTTCTATGTTTTGATTTTTAAAATAAAGATCCTATATGTAAATGATATCATACACTATTTTTATTTTTCTGTCTGGTTTATCTAACCTAGCACAATGCCTTCCAGGTTTACCTACATTATTTCAAATAGCATAGCATGATTCTTTTTTTATGGCTGAATAATATTCTGTTTTATATATTTACCAGCTTTTCTTAATCTATTCATCTGTTGATACTTATGTTATTTCCATAGCTTGGCTATTATAAGAAATGTTGCAATAAACATGGGAGTACAGATATCTCTTTAAGATATCGATAATTTCATTTCCTTTGGGTATGTACCCAAAGGTGGGACTGATGGATCATATGGCAGTTCTATTTATAATATTTTGAAGAACCTCCATACTATTTTCGTAATGACTATACCAATTTACATCGCCACCATCAGTGCAGATGGGATTCCTTTACTCATATCTTTACTAACATTTGTTATCTCTTGTCTTTGACAGTAGATATTTTAATTGGTGTGATATAATCTATCATTGTGGTTTTGATTTTCTTCACATTTCTGTGATGATAAGTAACGTTAAGCATCTTTTCCTATACCTATTAGCCATTTGTATGCCTTCTTTGAAAAAATATCTATTTGGGTCCCTTGCTCAATTTTCAATTGAATGGTGTTTGGTTTGTCTTGTTTTTGTTTTGTTTTCTTTTTTTGCTATTGAAATGTGTGAGTTTTCTATATATTTTGGGTATTGACCTCTTAATTATAAATAAGGTTGCAAATATTTTTTCTCATTCTGTAAGATGTTTTAGTATTTTTAATTGAATTTATTAGGGTGACACTGGTTAACATAATTATATAAATTTCAGGTATCCAATTCTACAACACATCTCTGTACACTATATTGCGTGTTCCCAGCCTCATTCATCCCCCTATAGCCTCCTCTACTTCCTTGCTGGCAATTTCTACACTGTTGTCTGTGTTCTTGAGCTTTTTTTTTTACCTTCTTTATCTAATCCCTTCACCCCCAATCTATAATCTCCCCTCCCTCTGACAGCTGTCAGCCTGCTCTCTCTATATAAGTCTGTTTCTTTTTATTTTGTTCATTAGATTTTGCATATAAGTGAAATCACATGGGACTTGTCTTTCTCTGATTGGCTCATTTCACTGAGCATAAGTCTTTCCAGGTACATCCATGCTGTCACAAAAGGTAAGGTTTCCTTTTTCATAGCTCTGTAATATTTAATTATGTAACCTGTTTCCTTTACTGTCCAAAAACTTTTCCAAATTAAAGTGAAAGTATACTTCTAAACTAATTTTACAAGACCAGAATTATCTTGATTCCAAAGCAAGACAAAGATACTACAAGAAAATAAAATTATAGGCTATTTCTGATAAAAAACTGATGCAACAATTCTTACCAAATTATTAGTTAACTGAATTCAATATTACATTAAAAGGAGCATACACCATGCTCCAGTGGGAGTTATCTTTGAGATGCTAAGGTATTTCAACTTAATGTACATCAATTAATGTGATACACTACATAAACAAAACAAAGAATAAAAATCATATGATCATCTCAATATATTAAAAAAAATTTAACAAAGTTTAATATCCATTCATGATGAATACAAACTCTCAAAAAACTGGATACAGAAGGATGTACCTCAACATAATAAAAGTCATTTATAACAAACCACATCTAATATATTTAACACTGAAAAGCTATAAGCATACTGTCTAAGACAAAGAACCAGACAAATGCACCCAGTATCACCACTTAGCACTAAAATTTCTTCCCAGAGCAATCAAATAAAAATAAAATAAAATAAAAGTCATCCCAATCATTGGCCCTGGCTGGTTGGCTCAGTGGTAGAGCGTCGGCCTGGCGTGCAGAAGTCCCGGGTTCGATTCCCAGCCAGGGCACACAGGAGAAGCGCCCATCTGCTTCTCCACCCCTCCCCCTCTCCTTCCTCTCTGTCTCTCTCTTCCCCTCCCGCAGCCAAGGCTCCATTGGAGCAAAGATGGCCCGGGCACTGGGGATGGCTCTGTGGCCTCTGCCTCAGGCGCTAGAGTGGCTCTGGTCGCAACATAGGACGCCCAGGATGGGCAAAGCGTCACCCCTGGTGGGTGTGCTGGGTGGATCCCAGTCGGGCGCATGTGTGAGTCTGTCTGACTGTCTCTCCCCTGTTTCCAGCTTCAGAAAAATACAAAAAAAAACAATTTTTCTTCATTAAACAGTGTTAAAGCATCTTATTTTGTTCTAAAAGCAATAAACCACATTCTCTGTAAAGTCATCCCAATCAGAAAGGAAGAAGTAAAATTATTTCTGCAGATGATATTATATGACCTTATCTGTAAAAAACCCTAAAGTCTCCACCAAGAAACACTTAGAACTTATAAATTCAGTAAAGTTGCAGAATGTAAAATCAACATAAAATTAATCCGTTGCGTTTTTTATACACTAACAAAGAACTACTATAAATGTAATTTAAAAAAAAATCATGATCCTGGCCAAGTGGCTCAATGGATAGAGTATCATCCAGGCACGCCAAAGTTGTGGGTTTAAAAGCTAACACATTCAAGCAAAGAAAAAAATACTAACAAAAACAAAAATTTGGCTGCTATCCTCTCCCTAATTAGGCAACTTAAAATATATTAACATATAATTATGTCTGGGTAGAATACTAAATATTATACTAAGTAAACAATAATTAGTCTCATTTATTACTGTAATTGTGTCCAAGAGGTTTTAATCCATTACTTGCTTATTTTTAGATTATTATAATGGAGGGATTCATAATTTTATCTTTTCCTTTGGAAAAGAAGAGAAATAAACAGCCTCTCATTCATAACAATGTTCAATATTTCCCAAATGGTTCAACCAAGATCATAAAATAAGCCAGGTAATTTTTCTAAGAAGAGGAGCAAGTTCACAACATGTCAGTTTTGTATGACATGTTTGAGGAGAAAGATGAGAGTTAGAAAAAAGTAAATTTAAAACTTAATATTACAGGGAAGAAAATGAAATGATAAAGTTGGAAATAAAATGTTTTTCTTTTTTTTGTTTTTTTTTTTTTTTACAGGGACAGAGAGAGAGTCAGATAAAGGGATAGATAGGGACAGACAGACAGAAACGGAGAGAGATAAGAAGCATCAATCATCAGTTTTTTTTGTTGCGACACCTTAGTTGTTCATTGATTGCTTTCTCATATGTGCCTTGATCGTGGGCCTTCAGCAGACCGAGTAACCCCTTGCTCTAGCCAGTGACCTTGGGTCCAAGCTGGTGAGCTTTTTGCTCAAGCCAGATGAGCCCGCGTTCAAGCTGGTGACCTCAGAGTTTCAAACCTGGGTCCTCTGCATCCCAGTCCGACGGTCTATTCACTGCATCACTGCCTGGTCAGCGGAAATAAAATGTTTTGAAAAGGAGACATTCTCATGTGTTTATAAGTTCCTAGACACATCATGTTACAGTTCATGAGACTCACACTGATGAATAATCTCAATGAATTTTCAAATAATAAAACATCAAATAACTAATTCATTCAGTTTAGAGAATGTTAATTGTATAATTACTGGTAAATTAATTTATCCCTTAAACACTACAAAAAATTTCCCCAGCTTTTTTTCACACAGGAAAATGTAGCCATATTGATTGATGAGTACAATTTCAATACACAGACAGCATCATTCTTTAGGTAGCAGGTTTTCAACCTGCCTGATCTTGAGACCTAATTTACTTAATAAACTGATCCTCAGGCCCCTCAACCTGGAAATCCTGAATAAGTGCATTTATTGGGTGGGGGTAGGAAAAAAAGGGCTCTAAAAACTGTCCTAGCCTGACCTGTTGTGGTGCAGTGGATAAAGCATCAACCTGGAAATGCTGAGGTCGCTGGTTCAAAACCCTGGGCTTGCCTGATCAAGGCACATATGGGAGTTGATGCTTCCAGGTCCTCCCCCTTCTCTCTCTCTGTCTCTCCTCTCTCTGTCTCTCCCTCTCCTCTCTAAAATGAATAAATAAAAAAAATTTTAAAAACCCTGTCCTAGATCACATAGGTGATTTTTATGATCTCACATTTCCCAAAAGCAGCATTAATAGAGCAAAACATTTGATTCATAGCACCATACATTCTTTCAGTAATGCCATATTGCTCAGTTCATTTTCTCTTCTGAGAAGAGGATCTCTCTCCAGATCTATGTTCACTTGAATTTTTTATCTATTAATAAAAACAGATCAGACATCAACTCCCCAAGTTAATTTATTCTGTGATATCTGTGTACCTCTCACATAAGTTTGGTTTCTGAAAATAAAATTGTCTTACAAACTGTTAACATAGTTATTTTTATTAACACCAATATCTAATGTCTACTGAAATTTAACAATGTGCCATTGCACAGTTTATCTCACTGGATAGTCACTATATCTCAATGAGAGGAAATATCAGTTCCTAATGCAATTAGAGAAGAACCACTAGAAGATATATTCTGGGATTTGCTATAGGATATGCTAGTTATCAATTTGTTGCCTTCCTGCTCCAAATGTCCTCTGTAGTATATGCTCTGTGATAAACTGAGATTAAATAAAATGAAGCATAAAAGTTCTCAATTAAAACAGAGGGGGGTAAAAAAGAAGATAAAAATAAACAATAAGCCAATGTAATGAATAGAAAAGAATTAGCAAGATTTTAATCCAAATATATTAAAAATCACTTTATTTGTAAATGGTTTAAACAGTAAAAAGAGAGAGATTGACAGAGTGGATTGAAATGCCCAAAACCTAACTAAATGTCTATATGCTATTGATGATAATTAGGAAAAAAAGCAGATAGATTAAAAGTAAAAAGATACAATAAAATATAACATACTAACACAGAATAGACAAAAGTTGGAATAGCTGTTATAACTCCACACAAAGCCAGGAAGGTTAGCAGGGATAAAGGAGATATTAGACTATGCTAAAGGGGCCAATTCTCCATTAAATACATACCAATACTAAACATGTCTGTACCCATCAACTGTTTTCACCACATTATCTTGAGGGTGGTATTGTGAGATCAACCCCAGATCAAGAAACAAAATGGGCAAAGGTCTGCAGGTTCCTGGGAAGAACAGAGTGCACATCCAGGGTAACCCAGATTTCCATGAAAGGAAAGGGCCAAGCAGTGCAAGCAGGTTTAGGAGTAACTAATTTGAATAATGTCATTGGGCTCTGGGGCAGCGGGCTGTCCTTTGTTGTCTGACCTGTCCTGGGGTAATTAGGGTGGCTTGATGCCCAATAAAAAAAGAAGGGGTTGGGAGTGGCTAGTCTCTAGGCAGGTCCTCAAAATTGGGTCAAGACAACATTTTAAAAAACTATATTACACCAATAGAGTGTCAAAATACATGAGAAAAAAAAGGATAGAAATAAAAGAAATAGAAAAATCTACAAGTATAGTTTGGAATTTTAACACCCTTGTCTCAATAATTGATCAAGCAGGCATAAAATCAGTAAGAATATAGATGACCTGAACAGTACTATCTATCAAGTAGGCTTAATTGACATTCACAGAGCACACCACACAACAGCACAATATATTTTCTTCTGATGCTCACACACTTGTTCACCAAGATGGGCCAGGTTTTGGGCCGTTACATACCTTAATAAATGTAAGTAATAGAAATCATAAGAAGTACATTTAAGACTATAACAGAATTAAACTTGAAGCTGATAACAAAGGCAGCTGAAAAATCTCCAAGTATTTGGAAACTAAGCAACAGGCCTGAAAATAACCCATGGGTAAAAATATGATATCCAAAGGAAAAATAAAATGTATTTCTAATAAAATTGGAACCATGTGCTTTATCAGTGTTTAGTGAAGTAAATTCATAGCATTAAATGTATATACAGCAAGTCCTCCCTAAATGTCATTAATAGGTTCTTGGAAACCAAGACTTTAAGCTAAATGATGTTTACACAAACCAATTTTAAAATAGGCTAATAAATATAAATAAGAGTTAAGTTTCTACAGTGTATTTATCGTCATGAAAACATCAGCAAAGTTCTAAATAAAGACTAATACCCTCCTCCTCCTCTTCTTCCTCCTTCTCTTCCTCCTCCTCCTCTTCCTCCTCCTCCTTTCCCTCCTCCTCCTCCTCCTCCTTTTCCTCCTCCTCTTTCCCCTCCTCCTCCTCCTCCTCCTCCTCCTCCTACTCCTCCTCCTTCTCCTTCTTCTTCTTCTTCTTCTTCTTCTTCTTCTTCTTCTTCTTCTTCTTCTTCTTCTTCTTCTTCTTCTTCTTCTTCTTCTCTTCTTCCTCTTCAAATGTCATTTCATTTATTTTATTTTGAATTAAATTTAATGGGATGACATTTATCAATAAGAGTACATAGGCTTCAGGCGAACATTTCTAGTATTTGAACTGTAGATTGGGTTGTATTCCATCACCCAAAAGTCAAATCATTTTGCTTCACCGTATATTTGTTCCTATTTACTCCTCTCCTGCCCACCTTCTCTCCTGAGTAACTACTTCACTTTTTTTATGTCCATGAGTTTCAGTTTTACATCCCACCTATGTGGAATATATATTTTTCCCTCTATATTCCCCTCCCTTCTTCCTCAAAACACTTCTAATGTAAAACATTGAAATAAATGTGTTATACATACACTTAAGAAAGATTAATAAAAACAAGGTAATTATTTTCCAACCCACTCATTCCAGTTCAGGACAGCAGGTGGCCTGAGCCTGTCCCTGCAGCTCAGGGTACAAAGCGTGAACCAAACCTGGACATGATGTCCTTTCAGCTGGCACCATGATTTCAGAGTTCTGGCCAGCAGACCTGTTAAGAGAATGAATTTCTGTTTTAAGGCACCTAGCATATATGGTAATTCACTATTGCAGCAGTAGGGAATTAATACATGGGCTGATTAGGGGCTCTAAACCTAGGAGTCTATTTTACAATGTTGCAGAGGAACAAAGTATCAATAAGGACAAGAGTTGTGAGAGTATGGAACCAACCAGATAGGCTACTGAAAATTCTGGTAGAAGTCAAACTGTGACTCATAGGAGAGACCTTAGTTCTCAAGAAGATGGTATGACTGCCCTAAAGAGGAGGAGAGAGTCGAGTCCTGGACACAAATCATCGGCCCAGCAGGTTGGGGTGCCTGCGAGGTAGGACTGTTGGTGAAGGGTTCTGTTAAGGTAACAGACTGGTTTCTATTCACTTAGAGTTCCCAGGAGGGAATAAACTGGTAGCAGAGCTAAAAGAAGGCAAGATTCCTTTCAGTATTCAGTTGACAAAGCAAATATTGTCAATTTTATCTAAGTGGCACAAAGGATTCATTTCTCTTTTCAAAGAGGGAAACAGCTATGCCCCCTTCATTCTACCTACCTGTCATATGTGGAAAAACTGGAATTGATATGTGTGTCCTAGAAACCTCAGTGATGTGTAGTTACAGGCATCACAAATGTTTGCTTTTATTTTTTTCAAGCACACCCAAGGTCAGTGCCATGGTGTCTAGCACAGTGCCGGACACACAACAGCTACTTGATAAATGTCCCCTGACTTATTGGGACTTCTGCCAACTCCAGGGCTCAGCTACACTCCACATGTAACAGAAATTGAGGAGAACAAGCTATTAATTTATTTACCCTTATTTTGCCATTTAAAATCAAACTCAGTGCAATTACAGAGAAATGGCATTGACCAAAGCTATCAGGTATGCGAGTCAGATTAATTGCTGCTGCAGTTATTCAAGAGTTTTGGCACTGTTTGTATTTTGGTAAGTAAAATCAGGGGAATTTATTTTTGGCTATCTACATCAATCTTTATTTGAACAACTAATAAATCACTATAAAACCCCACTGTCAAATTGCCAATGTGATTTGGTAATGCACAGAGTCAGTGATTACCTGGCCTTATAATTCTGCCAGGTTTCCCACTATTGAGACCATCACCTGCATCTTTTTTTTTTCTCAGTTGACTTCATGTCTTTTATTTTTTAATGTTTATTTATTTATTATTATTTTTTGCTTAATCTCTTCAACTTCTTTCATCTAGTCCCTCAACTCCCATTCTTGATTGCAAGTGTTTGGGGCATTGAGCCAGTTCTCATTTTGTTACACAAAGCAGTTCTGAGCATGCAAAAACCATACCAATCAGCACTTTTTAGAAATGAAACAATTTGCAAGGTCCTGAATGGTAGATGGCAATGAGGAAATGCATTGTGCTGTGCTTTCAAAGTAAATTTCCAGCAATAACTTTGCATATAAGTGTGGGAGTCATATACACCTGTGTGCCCTAGAGGGCCCTGAGTTACACCAGATGCCTTGCTGTAACAAATAAGCACATTCATTTTTGATCCCCGTATCATCCCTGTTTCACTGAAAATTATACAGTCATACTTATACAATATTAACACCTTCTTTGGGGTTTCTGATGTGGCAAGATTCTAGCAGCCTGAAGGAATTAGGTGCAAATATTTGTAGTCTTCTGGAAGTGTCAAGGCAGATGAGATGTAATATATACAATACAGGTTCAGCTAAAAGAACAATGAGTCAAGGATAGTGGATGGGTTGATGGAAGAATAAACCAAGATAACATATTCAGGCAGGAAGCATACATAAGGGTCATAAGTTGGGCAAGAATAAAAAGGTATCATGCTACCAGAGGCCTAGCAGAGTGAAAAAATGTTCAGTCAGCAATATTTGGGAGCAATAACGCTCTTGTTTATTGCACACCAACTATGTGCCAGAAACTGGGCTTAATGATTTGTATAGAAAAACACATTAAATTCCAGTGTCAACCTAGAAAATAAATATCTATGTCTATGTTTTATAAATAAAAATGGAAACTCAGAAAGTTTAAATAATCTGCCTAATGCATCATATTGGTGGTACTGGTTTATGAAACCAGATTGTACTGGTTTTGAAAACCCTGGACTCTTTAAATACGACACTTCATGACCTTCTTCGAGGCTCTATGACTGATGACTTCTAAAGCCAAGGCCTTCTACTGTATGTTGCATGAAGCCTGACCCATCTCACAAGATTTTGTGAAAAGGAAGAGAAAAAAACCTGGGAAACATCAGGTAAGTAGTTTTCTCAAGTCTTCAATGGGACAAGGGTAGGACAGAATACAAGAAGTTTTAGTCTAGCAATAATACTCCTACCTAGTGATACCTCAGAAATAAAAGATAAAGGAAATGGAGATTTTAAAACAGATATTTTTTTTTTAACCAGGGCTTCAGAATTACATTGAAATTTATATATACCAGTGGAGTCCGTATTCACTAAGGTTCTCTGGGGAAAATTCTCTTTACTTGTCAGCCATATAGTTACTCTTTAAATATTACTTAAAAGAACTTTAAAATATTATGTTTGTGAGTAATATTTTTCAATATGTAGGATTAAAATGTAAATCTTTTCATGGTCATTTATTCCTTGACCATCGTCAATGGTCTTCAAGTCTCAGTGTCAGCTTCTCTTTGAGGTTGTCTACAATTTTTCCAGGACTCATATAGGATCTGTCTTATTTAGTTTCTAGTACATTTATTGAACTTTTTTTACTCTGTTTAATTCATAAGTGCCTTCTCAAAGACTCAGAAATCACCTGTCAACTGCATTTCTACTTCTAATATTCCCTGTAAATAAGACACACAATTCTGTCATTAGAGGAAAGAATGTGGAAAAAATACATAGCTCTATAACATTTTGTGAGAAAGACAGTGGTTCCCACTGTAGATAATGACACCTCTAGTTACCAGGAAAGTACACTTATTAAATTGTATCATCTTCAGAGCAAGTATAAGTGACCATAGAATTACTAGGAGGAAACTCCTTTTCCTCTATGGATTGAGACCACATTATCTAAAATGCTCAGCCATTAGAAAGTACCACTAGCCTCTAGTCTATTTACTTGTGGCAAAACTATTTCTTATTTTTTCCCTTCTTCACATAGCTCCAATTCTATATCTAACATTTCTCATCAAGTTTATTGTCAAGTCTATCTTCCTCAATTAAACCATCCTCCAGGCTGGCCAGAAGCGTTGCAACAGTTTCTTCATGAGTTTCCTTGCTTCTGTTTTATCTTCTCTTAGGTCAACAAACTTTTTCTATGAAGTGTGAAATTGTAAATATTTCCAGTTTTCCTGGCCCTAGCATAGCTACTCAAATCTGCTGCAGTAGCAGCCATGAAATCAGTCATAGTCAATACGTGAATAAAATGGTGAGGCTGTGTGCCAATAAAACAGGAAGCAATGAGCGAGTCACAATTTGATGACTCACAAGTTATGTTTTTTCTTGGGGGAAAAAAAAGAAAGCAGACAATATCTCATGACTTAGAGAAAGTCTAATATTTGGTGCATATGCTCTGCGCAGCCCCTGGAGGCTCATTCTTAACATATCTTTCCTGCCTCATCTCCTGAACTTTCTGCCTAGTTAAACCATATTTAGGTTAATCTTCATTTCTAATTATTGTTCAAATAAAGATACTCAGCCTGACCTGTGGTGGCGCAGTGGATAAAGCGTCGACCTGGAAATGCTGAGGTCGCCGGTTCAAAACCCTGGGCTTGCCTGGTCAAGGCACATATGGGAGTTGATGCTTCCAGTTCCTCCCCCTCTTCTCTCTCTCTCTGTCTCTCCTCTCTCTCTCTCTCTATCCTCCCTCTCCTCTGTAAAATGAATAAATAAATAAAAATTAAAAAATTAAAAAAAAATAAAATAAAGATACTCAGTCTTTCTTAAAGAACCTTCATATGCTTCTCCCTCTGCTCTCAGGACTATACATTTTCACATATTTTGGCCTTACTGGTTGATCAGTTCTCAGCATAAATTGTTTTGGGGGGATCTTCCCAATCAATTTTCACTGGCTTAGTACTCATTTTCTCCACTGGATCTTCAAAACACTGTGTGTAGATTTCCTTTATGAGTTGTCATGCTCTATTTCAGTATGTGTTTGCATCTAGAGCCCCATCTAAATGAACTCCTTCACAAATAAGAAAATCATTGTCTTTGACTTCACTACTGGAGAATAATATCTGGTACTTTAGAATAATAGGTACTTTGTATTATAATTCATAAGTCAATCAATCATATGCAAATACACATCAAACTCTTATCATATACGTTGTTTAAGGCTTTGGAAATAACAGCAGTGAACAAAACAAGTAAAACTTTAGATTTCAGGTAGCTTATGTTGTAGTAGGGAAAAAAGATATGTAACAAGCAAGGAAAGAAAAATATAGTATGTCAGATGATGCTAAGAATATCACAGAATAAGGTAATAAAAAGTGAAGAAAAATCCTCATTTGTATCAAAAGTTCAAGAAATTTTTTATAGGTGTTTAATAAATTAATGAGTTGCAAGCACAGCTACATTTAAGTGTCCCATCATCTTCTGTGTGCATTTCTTTTTTTCCTCATAGGGATCTGATTCTCTCATATTGAGAATATAAGCCAGTCACAGTTAATGATTTCGGGAAGGGTGTTCAATATATCTGAGTGATGTGTAATTTACTTCCATAAGTCACAGTAAATCAACGTGGCCATGGAATCAATGTGGCCATGGGGAGGTATTTTCACAGTAGAAGAGTATAGCCTCTACCCCCCAGCCCCACATAAGAAGTATCAGAATATCTGGAGCCATAATAAAGTTTAACCCTTCCCTCTTCAAGTGATTTATTGATTAAAATTTGATCTTCCTGAAAAGGGCCTAATTAATTCTTCAGTTCTGTTCTAAGGGCATTTTTATAATCTGCTATTATAATATTTAGTAACATTGTTTTAAAGTTAGTTGCTTATACATATCCCTTACCATAATCATGGGAGATTTTCCAAAGCACAGACTTCATCTTATTCATCTTACTCATTTATAAAATGTATCAGGATACTTGGCACAGAGTTCCCACTAAATATGTTTTTACCAAATTAAATTGATGGTTTGCCAGTTCCATACTTTCTATACACCTGCCATAACACTGAAGATAAAAATAAATTCACTGGAGAGAGTTATTTAACTCTTCATTCAAGGACTTCTTAAAATATCACACTTATAGTAGTTGAGCAATGTTTTTAAATTATTCCTTTTGTGTTTTTACTGAACAAAGAATCTTGACAAATCTTACATCTAACATGTGCACAATCATTTACAAGTATATTTTGATACTTGGAAGTTTGAAACATTATAATATGGCCAGGCTTTGGTCACAGTAAAAGCATCTTAATATACTGAGATTATTTAAAAGAAGTCATACTACCCTGTCATTTCTGTGCTCTAGTAATAGGGTTCTTAATCAAACAGATCAATTGAGGACATCCTTTTTCTGTTTAATTCTACATGTAATATATTGGATTGGAATAAAGGAAAACAGTATTAAAGATAAATGATTTAAATGAATTTTCTTTTTCTTTGGCATTATATGACTCCAGAAAATATTTTTCAGACATCTACAACTCAGATTTAGGCTGGACATATAGAAAGTTCCCTTGCCCAATAAATACAAACATAGAATTTCTAATAGATAAATACTCTCTTCCACATTTTACTAAAGCCACTCATATTGTGTGTGCCTTTCTACAAATACATCCTAACTATACTATACTTTTCAAATCAATGGGAAATTAAGCCAATTTTGAAGAATATAATTATGTCTCTATGAAACAGTAGAATCATGAACAGTTATACTGTTTTCCCACTGTTCATGATAAGATATACTTGACTCCTTCTTAGAATTGAAATAACAAAGAAAAAAGGCATTAAATCATATATTAAAAACAAATAGATCTTTTCTTTTGGTGTCAGGAGAAAGAAAAATATTGAAAGCTCAAAGCCACAGCCGTTCACCCAGGCAAATTTTGGTAATCTGTTCTTAGAAAAGATTTCCATGTACTATATTTAAATTGAAAAGAATAAACTCCTGACCAAGATGTCAGATTCAACAGAACAGACAAT
Organism: Saccopteryx bilineata; assembly: GCF_036850765.1. Classification (NCBI taxonomy): domain Eukaryota; kingdom Metazoa; phylum Chordata; class Mammalia; order Chiroptera; family Emballonuridae; genus Saccopteryx; species Saccopteryx bilineata. The sequence continues at coordinate 92,519,284 of NC_089492.1, forward strand.
TGATTTTCTGGTCCAAATAATAGAATATTATTGAAAATATATATTAAAATTTTTAAATATAAATAAATAAATCTGATTCTACAGGGGATGTATTGGAAGAGGAATATCTAAGTGTCCTAAAAACAAAACAACAATAACAACAAGCATCTCGTAACCACTGTGTAAACAGGGAATCAAAGCTGAGAAACCCATAATGTACTATAACCTGGTATAAAACTTGTAAGTTGAAGGTGAAACATATACAAAGGAAAAATAGAGGACTGTGTACACTAAGTAGAAAAAACAGGAATCTGAGCCTGAAGCTGGATATTAATACAATGCTGTCTAGCATTGTATTATGTAAGGAGAACTGAAATCATGCACTGGGGAACATTTTTTTTTTTAATTTTCTATGTTGCATGATTCTACTGCTGCATGAGGTTTTAGAACTGTTTCTATATATTTCTACATCGCTGATTCCAAATCTGAAATCCATTTTTTGGTGCATGCTCTAGTTTTTAGGCAATTTTAATTTCTTTTTGTTACAGTTAATGGCATGCATTGGTTTTTAAATTGGAGTTAAAGGGCAATGACTCTTGGACTGAACATAACAATAAGGCAATTAATGTTTTACAAACATCACTTTTACATAATTGTAGTTGTTTTTAAATGTAAAATATTATTATCTTATAAAAACACCCTCTTATTTTGTTTTAAGATTGGATCATGGCTTCTTCGAGTAAGCATAAATGTAAGAATAGTCCTGACACCTTCTGTTATATATGTGGCTGTTACACACTTCGTCAAAGGCGCAATATTTCATCATTAGTGACACGAGCATATATCGCTTATTTTCAAGTTCCCCTTGGCGATCAAGACAAGAATTGGGCTCCTTATATTGTGTGTCATAATTTTGAGAAAATGCTTCATGACTGCACAAAAGGAAAATGCAAAGGAATGCATTTTGGTGTTCCCATGATTTGGCGTGAACCTAAGGACCACACAGTGACCGTTATTTCTGTCTTATCCATACCAAGGGTATCGTCAAGAAAAAATGGCATAGGGTCACATATTCTAATATTCTTTCAGCAATACGACCTATCCCACACTCTGAGACACTCCCAGTTCCAGTTTTCAATGGTTTTATTTCTTCTAAGGATGAAAAAAGTGAACATGGTGATCAAGTGTATTTTAATAAGATGCATGAGGAAATGGTTGTAGAATCTGAAGGGTCTTCCTCTGATGCCAAGCAGTCATTAACCCCTCAGCAGTTTAGCCAACCTGAATTGAATGACTTAGTAAGAATGACATAAAAATTGTTCTTGACTTTCTGAAGTATGAAGAGCATAACTGGATCATTTGTATGGATCTTAAAATGGAAAATTTCCTGCTAGGACAACAGAGAGGTTTCACGAAGTATTCTTGCTTTCTGTGTTTGTGGGACAGCCGAGCTCGGGAGAAACCCTGGACACAGAAGGAGTGGCCGAAACATGAAGTTCGGGAAGTAGGGATGCAAAATATTGTGAATGAACCTGTGGTTAATCGAGACAGAATCATTTTCCCCCCACATTACATCAAACTTGGCTTAATGAAGCAGTTTGGTCAGGCTTTGAATAAAGAAAGTAAATGCTTTCAACATATTATTTCTGTTTTTTCTGCCTTGTCTTTCGAGAAGGTAAAAGCAGGTGTATTAGATGATCCTCAAATTTGAACCCTCATACATGACAAAGAATTTTCCAGGAAGATGAATAAGGAGGAGAAAGCAGCATGGCAGTCTTTTGTGGCACTTACAAAGAACTTCCTTGGCAAGAAAAAAGCAGAAAACTATGAACTTCTGGTCAAAGGATGCTGTTGGCTTTCCGTGACATTGGATGTAACATGAGCATTAAGATTCACTTCCTGGACAGTCACCTTGATAAGTTTCCTGAAAATCTTGGAGCTGTTAGTGATGAGCAGACTACTGCTGGAGCATCAAACGAGATTGTCCTCAACAAGTACACAAACGCAAGAGCTACAAACGCAACTTTTTGCCTGAATATAATTTAAATAAGTTTTGAGCAAATTTTATGATTAAAATAAGTGTTTTAATATGTTCAATTTTGAAATTGTAGACAAATTCTGAAGTAATCATATCTTTTAGTGTATTAGTGTATTTACTGAGTTATAGAAATTATTATATTTTCACAAAGACGATGCCCAAGAAGACATTCTACTTCATTATGTTAAACTAAATGTTGAAAATTTTACAGTAAGATGAAAAACTAAAATCTTGAATTGCAAAAAAAACCCCTGTAGTTTACAGAGAAAAACTAATGTCAGATTTGAGATTAGCACACTCGAATTAGGTAAGAACAAGTGTTTTTGTGGATGCAACAAAAATTTTGTTCCCCAGTGTAATTGAAACTCTCAGCATAAAATACAAAGTTTTGAGGTTCATCTTTGTGTAAACCATATAGAACAGAAACCATAAATCTAAAAATTTCACATATAATTTATTTCTGAATTAGTGAATCCACTTTAAAAAAGAGATAGAGGTAACTAGGAAACTGTGCTCTATCTGGAAGGCATCCTACCCACCACCCCACAACATCTACATGGGACTCCTGGGATGTAGCTCCATGGAATTCGAAATCTCTAACCACAAATATGTGCCACCATTGGAGTTCAAAGGAAGTTAAATGCAAAGGAAGACCATCATAAATGGAATAACTGAGAAGATTTAAGAACTGAGGATTTGAGTAACCTGAGAGGTACTTTAAAAATAATACTGGATATAAAGACATTAGTAATATCTATAGAGGAAAAAAGGGGGGGAAACTGTGGTGCAATATCAGACAGTTTTGTAAATCAGCAAAGTAGAAATCTTAAGAAGATTAACTTACTTTTTTCTGTGTAATCTTACACATGTTACTTAACCCTCTCCCAGTCAGTTTCCCAATCGATAAAGTAGGATGACTCATGGAGTTGAAGTGGGATTTAATATAGATTAAGCACTTAGAATAGTGCCTGCTTCAATGGAATTAGCTATTATATACTAGCACTTACTACTACTATTAGATATGATAGTGCATCTGTGAAATACTAAGAGACTGGAAAATTAGCAATCAGGAGAAATTCTTGACTCTCTTAATACATATTTATTAATATTTAATATTTTAATAGAAAAGTTGAAAATTGAGAACAAACAAGACTGAAGACCAATAAAATGTTATATATGACTTAGTAAATTTATAATAAAAAATAGGCTTAGAACTAGGAAACATAAGAGAAAGTTTAAGTTATATAAGATTAGTTCTAGAAATGCTAGTATAGTCTTCCTAGATATATAGAACATAACCAAATAATAATAGGAGTTTATTAGAGAAATAAGTTTTTACTGCTCCCTGGTGGTCAGAGAGTCGCCCCTGGTGGGCGCGCCGGGTGGATCCCGGTCGGGCGCATGCGGGAGTCTGTCTGACTGTCTCTCCCCCTTTCCAGCTTTAGAAAGAAGAAAAAAGAAAAAAATATATAAGTTTTTACTGATTTAAAATATTGAATGTCATTGTAACTAAAACATATCAATTCATTAATTTTTTTTTTTTCATTTTTCTGAAGCTGGAAACCGGGAGGCAGTCAGACAGACTCCTGCATGCGCCCAACCAGGATCTACCCGGCATGCCCACCAGGGGGCGATGTTCTGCCCACCAGGGGGCGATGCTCTGCCCCTCCGGGGTATCGCTCTGCAGCGACCAGAGCCACTCTAGCGCCTGGGGCAGCTAATTCCATGGGCGCTTCCCCTATGTGCCCTGGCCGGGAATCGAACTCTGGTCCCCCGCACGCCAGGCCGACGCTCTACCGCTGAGCCAACCGGCCAGGGCCTCATTAAATTCTTATAACAAAAAATAAAAATAAAAATCACACCCAGTTCTAAAGATGATTGATAAATACAAGTTAAAATACAAGATATCAAGAATATTCAAAATTGCATGAAAGAAAAAAAAGAAGCAATTTCAGAGGAATATAAATTACTTTTGATCAACAATAAGTTAGAGACAATGAGATAATATCTTCAAACAGCTGAAATAAAAATATTGAATTTTATTATTAAAAGCAGAATGGATCTAAATGCTATCAGATCTAATTTTGCAATAATCTAAGGAATGCTTCGACCGCATGGAAATTTGTTTAGTCTCTTCAGTGGAATTTATTTGGTCCTGTATTACATATTGACTAGGCAATGAGTTAAAAGTTTTTATATGATAATCAAGAAGTAAGGAGAACAGAACATGCCCTGAAACAAAATAGTCTTGGACATCAGTGTTTGATGATCTTCATTTTCTGAGAGATTTGTTTAGTGGTCAGATACAGAGAGTAAACAAATGTTCACATCACTGAGCATAACATAGCACCTATGTTAAATACAACAAAGGGAAAAGATGAATTGCTGCTACTAATAAAAAAAACAGTGGTAGTCTGAGAGTCAACTAGGGCTGGCTAAGTAAGGCTAGAGAAATGTGTAGCTGTGTAACTATGTGGGATTAAAATGTGAACAAAATTTAGAACTCCATATAAGATTAATTCCAACTAAAGAAAAGAATATCTTCATTTATAGGAAATATGTTAATAAAAAGACATACTATATTAATGCCAAAATTCACTTAACCCACCAATGATATAGGCTGAACACTATTGTTTTCCCTATTTTAGAAATTTTATCTTCATATCTTATCAAAAAGTAGAATTACGTACATGGAATAACCATTTTATATTATTATTAATATTTAAACAAGAATAAAGATTCTTTCTTTGCTAAAAAAGGCTAGTAGAAAAGATTTTATAAAAATGCTTTTCACTGAACATCATAGGCTATCCCATTTCTATTCTTGGTTGCTAACCTTTCGTTTGTTACTATCAAAACATCCAAGACAATTTGATGCCAATCTCTTCTTTGCAATGATTTCTGTATCTTAACTTTGATATTATTTGAATAAAGTTGTCCCCAGATTTTTATAATTCAATTAATAGTGAAAAGATAGGTGACTCCTTGTTTCTTTTAAGTCAGAAATTCTTGTAATTCTCTCCTATAGGGAAGTAATTAAAGACTCCATGAGAGAAGTTAATGGAGAATAAAGACTCTATAATTGTTTCATCAACATTATAGTCTAATGTTGGCATTCTATGTTATGATTCAAGTAATCTTATAGGTGAAAAATAACTGTATGAATAAAATTTCACTGGGATTAAGCATAAGGCTTAGAAAATGGTAAAAAATCCTCTTTCTTCAAGGGTTTATTTTTCCTTTAGGGTTTTTTAAAAATATCATTTTTAGTTTTCGGGGGTTTGTCTAGTTTTTGGAAGTTAGAGAGTCTTTAGTCAAAATGAAGACAAGAATAATACACTAAAAATGTTCTTTGGTTGAGGAAAGCACTTCCTAAGTGTTTCTTTGTGTTACATTAATGACAGACTTGACACTGTACAGGTTGCATTGTAAATATACCAAGTCTCTGCACACTCATATGTGTGTTCAGAATCAGAAATCTGTTTTTCAAGGTCATACATCCAGCCCAATTGTCACAATATATTAGTAAGCATAAAGTAATTGAAGATCCAGATATGATCATTATTTAATTTTCTCTGAGCATGCATATAAACTGCAGAGTAGGTATAACTAGACAGCACAGATTAGAGGAGATACTTCTCTGCTTTGACAGACATTTTTGTGAATTTTTGTGGCAGCTTACCATGTTTGTTCCTAATAATAATAGAGGACAATTCCAATATTTCTAATATGTTAGATCTGCCTCCTCAAACACCCTGTTATTTTTCTCAGCCACCACTCACATATTCTGTAAGTAAATCTAGAAGAATGAGTTTAAAATGTTGGAGCTAAAAACTGCCCTCAGGTAGAATAATTCAGTCCATGCAGTTCTGGTTATATGAGGTAGGTGGGCCACATTAGGAAAAATGAAAGAATAATTCCCACCTGCTCAATCACTTGTGAGTGTGAATAGAGAGAATCAAAGAAGGTAAATCTGAGAATTTTTATGAAGAAATTTTAAAGAAAAAATTTAAAGGTGCTGAAAACTACATACATCTGAAGTTATCAATTTCACCTACTATTTTTTTTTTTTTTTTGCCTGACCAGGTGGTGGCACAGTGGATAGAGCATCAGACTGGGACCCAGAGGACTCAGATTCGAAATCCTGAGGTTGCCAGTTTGAGCGCGGGCTCATCTGGTTTGAGCAAGGCTCACCAGCTTAAACCCAAGGTCTCTGGCTTGAGCAAGGGGTCACTCGATCTGTTGTAGCCCCCAGGTCAAGGCACATATGAGAAAGCAATCACTGAGAAACTAAAGTGCCGCAACAAAGAATTGATGCTTCTCATCTCTCTCCCTTCCAGTCTGTCTATTCCTCTTTCTGTCTTTCTCTGTCACAAAAAAAAATAAAAAAATTTACTTACTATTTTCTAAACACAATACCTTAACTGTCAGAAAGCAAAGAATCAATTATACCTCCTACATCTGGTGAAATTATATATATAGGAAATTATTACATGGATTTGGTGCTTTAACTTCATATTCATATATAGCTACCTCTATTTAATTATACTTGAGTACAATTTATTCTTCTGTGGGTAGGATGCCTTAAGTCATTTTTTAAAAAAGTTACTTAAAGTCGTAATATGACATATGTCTTTAAAAATATCAGTGATATTATTTGAAGGTGCCTGCATTACATATGAAATATTTAAGCTTATTTAAGGCAGGGATTATGCTTTCTTCATCACAGCATACTGAACACCTAAAAAAATGGCACATAGTACAGTTAATTAATATATTCCTTTTGCTCAATTTAAATATTGACTTGCCACTAGGTACAATAAACTAAGAATAACTTAATTTAATAAAAAATAAACTGTAAATATATAATACCCTCAGTTTAGTGGAAATAATTGATAATGAAACAAGAAATATCTGAGCATAGAAAATAATCCATTCTTTTTTCTTCTGTTCTGTTTTCAGGTTTTTGTTTTTAAGTATGTTCAAAAAAGTAACCATTTTTTAATATCAAACCTTGCCTCAAAAACACTTTCTAATTTAAATAAAATCCCCTTGAATTTATGTATTTCATCCTTTTTAGACCCAGTTCTGCTGAATTATTTAGCAGAATATTCCTAAGGCAATTAAAGGGATCCATTCAGCAGGATTTAAACCAACAAATCAGTCAGCAGTTTTTTGTCACCTCATAAAGCAGTTAAGCATTACATCCAGTCCATGTATTTGATATTTCACATGCATTCATAATAGAGCTATCAATTTTCTGATTTGCAAGCCAGCTGACAGAGTTAATACCCCAAAGGGCTATTGCAGTGTTAAGCTCCTAAAATTGTTTTCGACTCACCCATAAATTAGACTATAGCCCAATCATGTACAATTTTATCCTTGTGCTCCTTGAAAAAACATGAGCTCAGTGTTCCAGAAATAGCACTCCTTAGAAGAATAGCCTATTGGATCCATTAGCCTTTCTTTTTTTAATTTTTGATGCTGACTAAGTATTCTGGTTCACCATAATATGCCATAAGTTACACAAGCAACAATAGGCTTGTACACTACTTGACCTATTACATTTGAAGTTTGTGCTTTAAATATCAGCAGAGCTTAATACAGCACGGGACACATATGGATCATTAAAAATATGTGAGTAGGAAGATGAAGAACTGATCTGTTTATGGTCCTTTACCCTGGTTGATTAAAGTAAGGTCTATCTTTACAAATAGATAGACTAAACTTTTGCATACAGTGTGTGTGTTAGTCACATGAAAATTTTGATGAAAAATTATCCCTCCTAAGAAAATTCGTGAAAATTATAACAGAGTATATTTTTAAATTTTCATAGTTTGCTCACAGAATTGTACTATGTAATGTACATTTGTGGTTTGTTAAAAAATTAGCTCTATGTCTGACAAGAAGTTTGTTTCTGAACTAGCATGTATGGCTACAGTTACTAATACTATTTTTAAATCTTAGCACAAAATAACTTTAATAAAACTACTAAAGATATTTTTATCTGATTAAAAAGAATTTAAGATGAATAATATAAAAATATGCATATATCTATCTGGCTCAAACATTTGCTCATATAACAGCAAAATGACAAGTTTGGTCTCACCCAAATCCCCTCCCCTTCCCATCTTCATTTCCAATTAAAAGAGCTCACTCCAAGGACACCAACTGCATCCTTCTTACCAATTCTTTTTTTTTTCTTTTTTTTTTTTTCTTTTTTTGTATTTTTCTGAAGCTGGAAACGGGGAGAGACAGTCAGACAGACTCCCACATGCGCCCGACCGGGATCCACCCGGCACGCCCACCAGGGGCAAAGCTCTGCCCACCAGGGGGCGATGCTCTGCCCCTCCAGGGCGTCGCTCTGCGGTGACCAGAGCCACTCTAGCGCCTGGGGCAGAGGCCAAGGAGCCATCCCCAGCACCCGGGCCATCTTTGCTCCAATGGAGCCTTGGCTGCGGGAGGGGAAGAGAGAGACAGAGAGGAAGGAGAGGGGGGGTGGAGAAGCAAATGGGCGCTTCTCCTATGTGCCCTGGCCGGGAATCGAACCCGGGTCCCCCGCAAGCCAGGCTGACACTCTACCGCTGAGCCAACCGGCCAGGGCCTCTTCTTACCAATTCTTAATGGTATAGCTTTACTCATTATCCTACTTGATAACTCTTCAGTACTTGGTTTTATTTTCTTGTCCCCATTCCTACCCACACGTTTTCTTTTAGAAATGATCCTTCTTGATGCATTCCTGTGACTCTAAATTTTACAGCTCATATCTGTTTATCCCACCAGGAGGTTTTCTTCCTATGTTACTGTCTATAGTCCTGACCTTTCAATATGGATTTCTCTTGGAATAAATGTTCTTTATCTCTTTCTTCAACTTAACTCACTTGTCATCACTCCTCCTTTCCATCTTCTCTTCTAAGGAACTTCCTCTGGAAGTTTTCCCTTCATCCACACCAATAGTTTTGACTGGTATATGTAAATTAGAGTATCAGAAAGGAGTTAGAGTCTTAGAGAGGGACCAATAAACAATTTTTTTCTTCAGCCAAATTCTGATCATATACAGAGATGAGACAGAGACTTGGGTAAATGGAAATTTTAAAAAAACGATATATTTATATTACTGAAAATACCGATGTCTTTGAATGTGGTCATATACATATTTGGAAATGTGAAACTCCAAATGATGAACTACAATATAACAGGGAACTGGCTACCCATTCGTGGCAGCAGTGAACCATTGTGGTCTGCTCTTTCCTCCAAGCACACAACGTGACAAAAAACATTCAAAAGCACATGCTTTTTGAAGACAGGATAATACCCAGAATAAAAGAGAATGAAAGGTGATGAGTTTCACAAATCCAGCTTTCTCTTTCAAATAATCATATGTAAGTGGGAGGATGGATTGAGGAAAGGGTATTTCAGCAGTGATCTCTACTAAGAGAAAAAACCCTCATCCACCAAATTTAATAATAACTGTCAAGTCTCTATGTTCAATTTCATTCTCTACGTTGAGATGTAGTCTCATGTATTTTATAGAGTGAAGAATATTTTGACTCAACTCTCTAACAGAACTTTTGAATTTAACATTTTCAAATTAAACTTACCTTATTGTACCATCAACCTGCTCTTCTTCTTATGTTCTCAAGTCAATGGATAATATATTATCTAATCAATTTTCCAAATACAGAAGCATAATAGTCCTTTCCTCCATTATACATATATACATGGTCAATAAAATGTATCAAATTTAATTACCATTACTTAATCTGAACTCAATTCTTCAATGTTTTTTATGATTGACATTTCAAACTGTCCAACTTCTTATCTGTGTACCACCAAGGACATCTAGAACTCCTCTCTCTTTCTAATTACACTACAAAACTTTCTCTGAAATGTACTTAAAGTGACATTTCCAAAAGAGAAATATAAATGTATGTATTGTGATAGCATTGATAATGATAGCTACCATTTACTATGTACTTAGTATGTGTCAGGCACAATTTAACATAGGTTAGCTTATTGATTACACAAACACACACACAGAGTGATATAGGTAATAGTAGTACTCCTTCTTTAATGGTAAAAAAAATTATCATTTGTCCATGTTCCTACCCTAAGCAGTAAAAACAGAAATCTGACTACATATAGTCAGCACTTAAGTGGTTCACCTTTGCTTTTAACATGACATCAAAACTCCTTGATTGAAAAGACTATGTGATCTAACTCAAACCATCTATCGCTCTTAACCTCTTTACAATCTAATACCTCACAGTTCACTTTTAATATGCATCATGTATAATATTGTTTGCATGGTTTTCACTGTGCTATTCTCTCTTTGAAAAGCCTTACATGGCTTCTCAGCTTGGATAATATAGGAGGTTCTTGAAAATCTCTGTAGTTAACTTTATCTTCTTACCCCTCTAACTAGTGAAAAATGATTTATCTTATTTTCAAATTTTAAGGCCATATGTATTAATGGATTGGATCACTATTTGCTTGATTAAATAGGCCATATGTATTAATGGATTGGATCATTATTTGCTTTGAAGTATGTTTAGAAGTGATGCTTAGGCACTAGACCCATCCCTTTCTCATGCATGCACATGCACTTTCTCTTTCATATTACCTTCTTATGTATCCTCATGGTGGCTGGCATAGCAAGATCATATCAGCAGCCTAATACAACTACCTAAGACTCTCCCTCTTATTCTCTTCTCTCCCCTCTTTGCTTTCTTCTCCATTCTCTCCAATCTTGCACTGAATTAATGAGTAAACTCATTACCCATGAGCAGGCCTGCCCAAGTAGGGAATCATTATTTTCTATCTTTTAAGTATGAGTACCATGCTTCCATCATTGGGTTCTAAAAGTGATTAGAGGATTATTTTAAATTCAGTGGACCAGAATTTTAATCATGGCTTTGAAATTTATTAATCATATAGGTGTACAAGTCATTTAGCCTCCATAGTTTCAGTTAATATAGAATATATTAGAATATTCACAGAAATCATTCTACCTTATATAGATATTTTGAAAATTAACTGAGGCAGTATATTCAAAAGCTAAGAACACATTTTCTGGCCTATGAAAAGATAACAATATGTGCAATTTGCAGCTGAGTATATCAAATACACACATAATTATACAGTATTGTATACAGAATTATTCAAAATGATTAGGTAAATTACTGAAATAATTAAGATGTCTCAGTCAAGTTTAATATGTAGATATATTCCATCACATTTGTTCTCAAAATATTAAAAATCTAATTGCAATAATGCTTTATGTAATGAACTAATACTCTAATTGACTTTGACTAGAATAGTGATGTTTTGCAAACATGAACATAATTCTTAATAATCTCTTTCAAAAAATGATTTACAGTGTTTTTATTTGGTTTCTGGAGGCATAACATTTGCAGAGAGGAAAAACAAAATAAAAATTTGTATTTAGACTAGCATGACTCCAACATAGCACTATCGACATTTGAGGCTAGATATTTTGTTGTTGTTGGGGTAAATATGTTCACTGTGGGATATTTAACAAATTCTCTGGGCTCTGCTATGGAATATCTGTGGGATCAGACACTTCTACTTGCAGTGTGAAAATAAAAATGTCTCCAGACTTGTCAAATTTTCAATTGCTAAACACGAATTTTAAATCAATCCAAAATAACTGATAGATGTCCCTCCTAAAGGAATCTGGGGCACTTCCCTTAACTCACAACATTTGCTTCTTTTAATAATAATATCTTTCCAACTCATTTTATTCCTGTCAACTTCTTACCCACCAAATTTCTCAGAGAGTTAAAAAATGAAGAAGAGAATAAACTTGTAATAGGGTTGTAAAATTCTGCACAGCATAATGGATGTGATATGATCACAGTTATCAATCTTTTAAATTCATTTTGTATGGCCTATATGAAATTAATATTTTATTTTTTGAAGCTTTCTCTCTTGAAAGTATAAGGTCAGTTTTTTGAGAATATTTCATTGTGCTTTAGTTGGGTTAAAGCAATGATTTTTAATCAGTGTGCTACAAGAATTATTAAAATATACAACACCTGACTATTTGGTCAGGGGCACTGACATCTTTTCCCCTAAATTGTCAAAAAAAAAAAATAGCCAACACAACAACAGCTGTTTGATGCGAACTAATCAAAATCATACTAATTTTTTTTACCTGATTAGCAAAAAATATATTTCTTGGTATGCCATAGAATTTAGTGATTAATATATGTTGCCATGTGATGAAAAAGGTTGAAAATTACTTGGTTAAAGTACAGTGTTATATGGTAGTATCTTCTGGAATTGTTGGACATAATGTTTTCTAAATATTTATTAAATCGAGTTTGATTATTTTACTGTTTAATTTTCTCTTTCTTTACTATTTTTTTCTATCAAATTCAGATAGATATGTTCAAAGTTTTATAACTAGTAATGTATTTATCAAACTCTAACTGTAATGTCATTTTTTGCTACATATCATTGAGTCTGGTGTTAGTACCTATGAGCTGTTACCTGATAATAACATGGATACATTAACTCTATTTTTTGAATATTATGCATTTTTCTGGTACATACTCTCCCACTTTATTATTTTCAACTGTACCAGATCATTATACACTGGGTTAAAAAGAAAAAATATATAAATTTGGACTTACAGCAATGTGTAAAGTGCTTAGAAGTTATTCAAATCCATATAAAAATAGAAGAAAGCTTAAATTAAAAATAAAAAACTTCTCTTAGACACATCAGATGTTTGAAGTCACAGAAAAAAACTGATATGTTTTATTATATTAGAAGTCATTTCATGCCTAACCTGTGGTGGCACATTTGATAAAAGTATTGACCTAGAATGCTGGGGTCACTGGGTTGAAACATTGGTCTTACCTGATCAAGGCACTTATGGGAGCTGATGCTGCCTGATCCTTCCCCTTCTTTCTCTCTCTCTCTCTTTCTCCCCTTCTATACCGTCCCTCTATTCTCTAAAAATATTAATAAATAAAAGTATTTTAAAAAAGTAATTTCATTAATTAAGTTAGAAAAGACTACTTTAAAAGGTTCAATTAGATAAAGTTTTGAAATCATAAGTATGACTGCCTAAAGACAAAACAATTCTACTGATATACAGGATAAAAAATAGACATAGATAACTTTAAAGTCAGAATGTCAAAGATAATGGTAAGAAAAATTTTTAGAAGTAAGCAAAAATTCAAGATGATCAAAAAAGGTTAGCATTAGTCATATACAATATTTGTCTAATGTGATAAATTCTAATAACAAAAATGAGAAAGGGGAGTCAATAATGACATCTTCTCAAGACAAAGAAATATACTTTTTTAAATTAATGAATTCTTCCAATGTTAGACATATAAAGATTATATTGTCAATTGTGAAGAATGAAAATGAATACACACATATATTCATACACACACACACGCATTCATATACACACACATACATACTTTCTCTTTCCAGGCTTCACACAGTTCAATATTAAGTGTCTCTTTGATTTTTGACATTAAGATGATTGTTAGAGTCATTAAGATGATTGCTAGAGCTCCAGCCACAAAATTCAAGTTTTAACCAATAGAAAAAGTAAAGAGACAGCTACCTTTACAGGAGAAATTTCTGAAATCTAATTTTAATGACCACTACTTAGTCTCTGGAATATTTTACAAGAATAATTGAAGTGAGTAGACTTACAAGAAATATGGGATTAAAATGATAGCATGTTCTAATTGTAACCATAGAAATAAAAAAACTCAAACCTAGCTCAACTCTTAAATAGAGTGTCCATTAATTACCTGACAGAAAAAAGAGACATTTTTATTTAATTTCCAAACAGGAATACTTTTTAACCACAGTCTGCTGTTTTAAATATGATGCTTAACACTCATTTAAGATTAAAGACACAAAAGAGAATCAAGGAAATAAACTCTATTGCCACGAAAAAAGAGTCAGCAGAACCATACTCAAAGATGTTGAGCCTGACCTGTGGTGGCGCAGTGGATAAAGCATCGACCTGGAAATGCTGAGGTCGCTGATTCGAAACCCTGGGCTTGCCTGGTCAAGGCATATATGGGAGTCGATGCTTCCAGCTCCTCCCCCCTTCTCTCTCTCTGTCTCTCTCTCCCTCTCTCTCCTCTCTAAAAATGAATAAATAAATTAATTAATAAAATAATAAAAAAACATTAATTGATGAAGAATGTTTTTAAAAAAAAGATGTTGAAAATATTTATATAAGTCAATGATTTTAAAGTAACTATGTTATAACTTTAAATATAGTGAAAGAGGCAATGATTAAATTAGCAGATAGGGATTTTTAAGAGGGAGAGATAAAAAATATAAAATTAAATGAAAATGCTCAAATTATAAAAGTATGGTATCAAGATAAAGAATGTATTTGATGGATTCATCAGTAAAATTAAAACGAAATCAGTGAACTTGCAGATAACTCAAAAGAAATAATCAAAGTTGAATCTAAAAAAACAACAACAAAAAGACACAGAACAGAGGATCTAAGAGTTATCAATTGCAGGAAAATATCAAATGGCTGATCATAAGATTAACTGGAGATCCAGAGAAAGAATAAAAGCAGAATATAGCAAACAGAATATAATGGACAGGAATTTTCTGAAATAATAAAAGCTGTCAAACAGTAGTACAGAGAACCTCCAAAGACATCAAAAAGAAAAATAAAATAATGCATTGATTAAATTGTACCCTTTAAAGGAGTGATTTGACGGTATGTGTATTATATCTCAATAAAGTTGTTACCAAAATATAAAATAATAAAAAGTAATAATAAAATATATCTCAACATCTCATATTTGAATGACTACAAACTAAATATTTTGAAAACTGACATAGAAGAAAAAAATGTATTATATAGAGAAAACTAAACATTACAGCAGTTGTCTCATCAGCAAATTTGTAAACTTGAATAAAATATGTGATTTTTTTATATCTAGAAAAAAATTTACTAACCCAGATTTTAAACTCAAAGAAAATATGCTTGAAAATGAGATAAAATGAACACTTTTTAGAAAACACAAAAGATGAGATAATTCATGGCAAATAATTTTGCTACAATTCTTGTTAAAAGTTTTCAGAAAGAGAGAGAGAGAGAGAGGGAAGGAAGTAAGGAAGGGAGGGAGGGAAGGAGGGAGGAAGGAAAGAAGGAAGGAAGGAAGGAAGGAAGGAAGGAAGGAAGGAAGGAAGGAAGGAAGGAAGGAAGGAAGGAAGGAAGGGAAAAAAAGAAAAAGTTAGAAAGAGAAAGAAAACAATACCAGATCAAAACTTGATCTCCACAAAGAAATGAAGTTAAAAAATAGACTTAATAAATTATTTCAATATTAGGTATGGTAAAAATGAATAAAGATAGCCTGACCAGGTGGTGGCACAGTAGATAGAGCATCAGTCTGTGACGCAGAGTACTCAGGTTTGAGACCCTGAGTCTCTGGCTTAAGTGTGGATTCACCAGCTTGAGTGTGGGGTTGCTGGCTTGAGTGTGGCATCATAGATGTGACCACATGGTTGCTGGCCCCCATAAGCAAGGGGTCACTTGGTCTGCTGGAACCCCTTGGTCAAGGCATATATGATAAAGCAATCAATGAACAAATAACGTGCCCCAAGGAAGAATCAGTGCTTCTCATCTCTCTCCTTTCCTGTCTGTCTGTCCCTATCTATCCCTCTCTCTGTCTCTATCTCTCTCACTAAAAATAAATAAATAAATAAATAAATAAATAAATAAATATGTTCATTATTTTTTATTACTCTAAAGGATAATCAATAAAAGCAAAAATAGTAACATTACACTGTAAGATTTTTAATATGTATAAGAATGAAATACTATATGGCAAAAATAGCATGGGATGATTTTGATGTATTGGAAAGTGATTACACTAATTATGAAGTTGTATAATATTATCCAAAGGTAGACTGATGAATTATACTGCAAATTCCAAGAAAACCATTAAAAAGGAGAAAAAGAAGTATAATTAATAAATTAATTATGGAAATTCAATAGAATATTAAGTAATATATAGTTAATTCAAAGTTTAGCAGAAATAGAGGACAAAGAATAAAATACTGGAGTAGATAAACAAATAAAAAAAACTTCTAAATATATATTATATGTGTGTGTATGTGTGTGTGTGTAAAATTTTGGAGTTAGAGAACTAAAATAACATGTAAGACCTACTATCTTAAAAAAACTCCAGTTACATCATATTGTACTTATTTTATGAGATAGAATCAAGTGTATAAATTTTTGATGATTCCAAATGGCCTTTTCAAACACTCCAATAATTTCTCTACTTTCATAGCAACTAATTTGTGAAGTTATTGCATAACAAGATCCTAGTTGAGTGGTTAAAAATTCAATTAATCTTTCTCTTCTCTATCAGAGTACATTTCAAATAATGAGTTGATGAATTAACAAAAATAGTTGTGTACATTTTATTATAATTCAAGGTAAATCTCTTACTGCTTTTGCTTAGAAGTAGTTATTTTTAATATGTAAACAAACAATTATCATCTATTTTATGTTCCATGAATATAAACTCCATTAAATTTTGTCCAGTTTTGGAAAGGTCTATGGAAATGATGTCTGTACAACTTGGTAACCTATAGAGTTGTGCTTACCTTGATTTGTTGCTATGTTGCTGTGATTATACTATTAACAAACTTAAAATATGCTTTATAACTGGCTATGAAAATATTTAGGTTAAATTGAATGTTTATTTTTAAGTGTATATTTTCCAATAGAATATATATGTATAAATTTTTTTTTACTTTTTACCTTCCCCCAGTTTAATCAAATATATATATAAATTTTATTGAGGTGGGGTAAAGCTCAAAACAAAAAGAAAACAGAAAGAAGAAAATAAAATAGAGTTTTTGAGAAAAGAAACCATTGTGGCCTGACCATGTGATGGGGCAGTGGATAGAGCACCAGACTGGGATGCGTATGACCCAGGTTCATAACCCCGAGGACGCCAGCTTGAGCACAGGCTGATCTGGCTTGAGTGCAGGCTCATGAGCTTGAGCATAGCTATGACCCCATGGTTGCTGGCTTGAGCCAAAAGGTTGCTGGCTTGAGCCATGGTCGCTGGCTTGAGCTGTAGGCCCCTGGTTAAGGCACATATGAGAAAGCAATCAATGAACAACTAAAGAGTCACAACAAAGAATTGATGTTTCTCATCTGTGTCCCTTCCTGTCTGTATGTCCCTCTCTTACCCTCTTTCTGTCTTTCTCTGTCTCTGTAAAAAAGAAAAGAAAAGAAAAGAAAAGAAAAGAAAAGAAAAGAAAAGAAAAGAAAAGAAAAGAAAAGAAAAGAAAAGAAAAGAAACCATTGTGGTTGGGAGAAAGAAAAGAACTTTTTGCAGTTTTCAAATATCAATGATATGAACAGCCAGGAGTATTTCTAGTAATAATTTGTAAAAACTATACAAATAACAAAAACTTTATAATGTTGCAGAGAAATTTAATATTTTATTTAATGTAAACTTTTATATTTGAAATGTAATAAAATCAAGCTTCGTGGATGGTACACACAACAGACTCACCTGCTATGGTCTCATTAGCTTCTCTGGAATTTTTCAAGACTTTTTAAATTCAAATGTTTTATAGATTTTATTATTGTGTAATCAACAAATTTGAGTGAAAAGGTTGTAAATTCTACAGTTTATTTTGAATTGTATTGAATGTCATTGTACTCTGTCATTAGAATGCAGTTAATTATTTTTCTGAATAAAGCAAATTGTGATTTAAAATTATACCTAATTAACATATAAAGTATTGAATTTAGGAAACAATTTTAAATATTATTTATTTAAATAATTATTAAATAAATTGGAAATTAAATGCTATTTTGTCAAGGCATGTGAGAAAATATGAAATATATAAAATATTTTAATTCACAATATTATTTTATAGTAGGGCTTATAACAGTTATTAGGAAAAGATACATTTCTATATAAAGGCACATATTAAAATAATTTTTTATTGTAGTGTATTAAGAACATAGATATTTTGAAGATAGTGAAATATTCTGCCCCTCTTAGTGACCTGTCATATATTATTTCAGAAAGAACACAAGGGATTTAAGTCACAAGGCAGTGGTTCCTTTGCTAGATGAAGGTGACTATGACCAATAAATGGCCTAGAGCCATGTCTTTCTAAATAACATGTTAATCTTAATTCTGCTCTCAACATTGGCAAAGAGTAATTTTACGCTTTTTCTCTATCCTTTGACAAGTGCTTCAAATATTTAGAGACAGCTGTCAGATTTCCACTAGGACTTTCTTTCTCTGGGGAAAAAGTCTCCAGGATCTCGTTCTCTATTTCTTTCTTGTCTTTTTTCTCACTGTGCCTCAAACAGCATTTCCATTAGCTCACTATTCTTGTTGACCTTCATTGTACTCTCTCATTTGTCAATTCCTCTTTTAAAATATGATGCTCAGAATTTAACACTGTAGTAGTTTATATGGTTTGACTTGTGGGAAACACAAAGGTAATTGTTTTATGTCCTGTTGTCTGTACTTCTGTTAAGACAACCTGAATGAACTCAAGGGATTTAAATACTAGGTTACTGTTGGTGTATTTTAAGGAGTTAAATGACTAACTGGATCTTTATATACCATGTTAGCTATGGAGTAAATGTTAATCAAACTATGGTAGAAATATATCTATAACCAAAATAAGTAGAAAGTATATAAACTCATTTGTTAAGATGTGAGGGACTGTCACATTACAATACAGAACAACATTTAAATGTATTTTTTAAAATAAATACCTAAAATATACCACTGTAGAGTTTAAAATGGAATGAGAAAAATATACTAGTAAATGATAAAGAAAACAAAACTAAAACATAGAATTTATTTTAATAATATCAGAAAAATATACTGAAAATTAAAATCAGTAAGGATAAAAGAAAGTTACCATATACTTATGAGAAGCAACTTGCCAAAATTATATAATAATTCCAAATAAATGAGTAACACATGCAAAAAAAAAGGTCAAAATATTTAAAGCAAAAATGACATTATAAAGAAAAATTAAGAAACTATATCATAGTACTAGTGTTTTAAGACATCTACCTCCGTAACTAAATCTCTGAGATAAAGAAAAGATGATGAAGGACTCAAACAATAACACAGAAGATTGAAACGGCACAGTCTTTTAAATTTGCATATACAGAATCTTGCAACCAGTGACACTTTCCTACAGACTTGTATAAGAAAACAAACTATGTACTGGGCCATACAAAATGTATTAAATACAAAAGAATCCATAGTATACATATAACTTTTAAAAATATAAATCAGTAAAATTAGAAAACAAATTATAAAATGTGACTTGAGAAATTTATGGAAATATTTGAAAATGAATAATCTGTCGACTATATTAGGGCTAGTCAGTGGATAGAAAAACTCAATATCATTTTTTCCCTAATGTTTAACTTTGATGTAAATTTAAGCAACTTCTCCTAAAACTCTAAGAATGGTTTATAAAATTCATATAGAAAATGAAAGTCCTAAATTGCCAATACAATTGTATTACTTGCCCTCCAGATGTCAAATTCCATTATAAAGTTGACCGAATTAAGAGTGTTGGCAAAGAAGTAATAAACAAAATAGTAAAAAATTATCAGAAATAACTCATTGTAAAAAACTGGAAAACTACCTATGCTGGAGGAAGAGTTGCTTATCTCTCACAGAGGAAAAAGCAGAGAGAGGTTTAGAAATTTTCTCAAGATTCTGTAGCAAGAATGTAGCTCAGTTACCTTTTATCCTAGACTTTCTCATGTGAGGATTTGAGAGCTGCTCTGTGGCTCAGGGAAAGAAAGGAGGTATTTGACATCAGAAACATGTGGTAGCCTGACCAGATGGTGGCGCAGTAGATAGAGCATCTGACTGGAATGCAGAGGACCCAAGTGCGAAACCCTGAGTTCACCAGCTTGAGCACAGGGTGGCTGGCTTGAATGCTGGATCATAGACATGACCTTATGGTTGCTGGCTTGAGCTCAAAGGTTGCTTTCTTGGGCCAAAGGTTGATGGTTGAGCAAGAGGTCACTAGCTCTGCTGTAGCTCCCCCCCTCCTCAAGTCATATATGAGAAAGTAATCAATGAACAACTAAAGAGTCACAACAAAGAATTGATGCTTCTTATCTCTCTCCCTTCCTGCCTGTCCGTCCCTCTCTGTCTCTCTGTCTCTCTCTCTCTCTCTCTCTCTCTCTCTCTCTCTCACACACACACACACACACACACACACACATGAAACATGACAGTCCTTGGTGCTGATCATCAAACATTTCTGGTGCTCTTCCTTCCAGTGCACATGGTAGGTTGCATTTTCAATTGATTCTAAAGTTAGGCATAGTAATAATAATTTCTTTGGACAACAAAATGGGAGAGTCAAGCAGACATCTCATTCTCATATAGAGGGTTAAGAGTCAGTGAATGATTTGGATGTACTGCATTTTTTCTAACTGCTGTGATGGTTGGGTCTCTGAATGAATTTGCTGAGTCATGTTGTTTTATGTCATTTGAGTAAAATATATACTTTTGTTATGTGAACCCACTGATATTTGGCACCATAATCTATCCCAATTTGACAAAATACAATAATTATGAAAAAATAAAGAAAAAGAAGTAGTGACATTGAGAGACATATGACCCTACTTTCTACCTAAATTAAATCATGAGATTTATTTTTATTTCTTTGAATGCCACATTTTCAGTCACACAAACTAAAGCTAATTCAGTAGAATAATTTGTTCAACCTAAAATACTAGGTAATACTAGTAATAAATTTAGCTCCTATATTCAAAATGTCAGAGAGAGACTAGCTTAATTTTAAAACTCTGTATTGTCAAACTGGTGTTTCAATTCATACTTTTATAAGAGAGATCATGAGTATTTAAGAAACAAATTAAAAGGGAATTAAATAATGTCTGCATAGGTCTTCTGTTTGTCTGAACAGCCATACAATAGGGTACAATACTACATTTTGATGATAGTCTGGGAAGAGAATAAATGAAGTGTTTAATTCTTGCACATGATTTAGAACCCAGACAAATTCCAAACAATGTTTGCAGAGTCAAGTGTCAGGATGATTTCTGGCAAGAGCCTTTCCTTCTTTTCTGTTAATACAAAACCTGCATGAAGTATTCAGATTAGCTCCCTGGCTTAATGCAAATCACCAAGAAACTACTTAAATTTCAATTATCCCTCTTCTATAAAGAAACTACCATTGAGCAATTGGAAATTTTTATTCTTAGAGCACAGAAAATTAGGTGTGCATTTTCTCTTAATTATCAAAGACCAGAGCTTTGTCACACATTTAAAGTGTTAACTAGCATTTCTTAGTATCTAAAGAAAAGGAAGAAAATATTTTAGGGCAATGCACGGAAAGATATAAAAATATAAGGTAATATATGTACATATCAATAAAAATGTTTTTAAGTTAAGGAATGAGAATCTTCTCATTTGAAAATTTGAAAAATATTTAATCAAAGAAACATAATCTGATTGGAGAACCACAGTTTATTACACTGATTATATAAATTAACTTTTTTTGTGTATGTGGCAGAGACAGAGAGAGTCAGAGAGAGAAACAGTTAGGGACAGACAGATAGGAAGAAAGAAAGATGAGAAACATCAATTCTTTGTTGCGGTTCCTTAGTTGTTCATTGATTGCTTTCTCATATGTGCCTTGACTGGGGCCTACAGCAGACCGAGTGACCCCTTGCTCAAGTCAGCCACCTTGCACTTAAGCTGGTGACCTCATGTTGCTTTAACTTCTTGACAACCAACATATAAACAAAATTTTAAGGCTACTTTACTGACTGACCAGATACTATTTAGACAGAAACTAAGTAGTATATGAAGCAAGTTATAAATTCATGCTCTGTTATTGAATAAAGCCATTTCTTTAATAATAACAATAAAACACAAATAGAAGAAATGATCACATGCACTGTGAAGAAGATATAGTGTCCCAAATATTTAACTTAAAAAATATCACAAAATACATTTTGTGACTTGAGGTCTCAAGTGATAGACTATGCCAGTTTCAGAGGAAGTGTTAGTAGCTGTGAAATGTATATAAACCTTTATAACATCCACAGTATTGAATTTGATTTAGAAAAAATGCATTGTGGTTAAATAAGCAATAGAAGTAAAGTGTTGATCTAATACATGCCTTTCTGTAAGGACATGTATTTTCTAATTTGTTTTTGCATGTCATCAATGTGGCAATATGGCAGAAGTTGGAACAAGGAAAAAAGGTAGACTTAAGTTTTTCTCATCTACAAATTTCCTGTTCAGCAAGAAATGCCCATTAAAACAGAAAACCACAAAGATAGATCAGAGGTATCTACCTGCTTTTTTTTCTCTCTTTCTACCTCCTCCCATTTTATCCTATTGCCTTGGCTAAGATCAAAGACATAGAAGTCATATCCCTAGATAATTCTATTCCCAGGAACAAACATTATCTAAGAAAATATCTTGAGTGTTCCTTCTGATGATGACCCTGATTTCCCTGCCTGATTACTCCTATCACCAAAAAGGAGACTTTATTCCCTACTGATATTTACCCAATCTGAATAGCCTGTCTCAAGCAACCCTTTTCTATTTTTTTAAATTTTTATTGAATTTATTGAGGTAACATTGGTTAATAAAATTATATAGGTTTCAAGTGTACAATTCTATAATAAACCATCTGTCAAGTCTCCTTCCGTCACCATTTAGCTCCCCTTTACCCTCTTCTACCTCTTCCCACCCACTTCTTTCCCTGTGGTCTGTGTCTATAGGGTTTTCTTTTTGCTTAGTCCCTTCACCTTTTTCACCCAGCTCCCCAACCTCCCTCTCCTCTGACAACTATCTAAGTTCCCCTTTTAAACAGAACATAGAAGGCTAGGTCATTTTTTTGTTTTGTTTTGTTTTCTGGTTTTTGATTTTTTTTTTTTTTTAGAGAGCGAGAACCATCAATTCATTGTTCTACTAAGTTGTGCCATTGATTGCTCATTCATGTCCTGACCTGGCTCAAACTCCTGGGGTTCCAGGTTGACACTCCATCCACTGCGCCACCAGTCAAGGTTGTTAAGCCATGTTTTAACACAAACACTGCTTAGGATGTCTAAAACCTGTTACAAAAAAGGGACTGTCTAATCATATGCTTTAGGGCAGAGAACGGCTTGCTGTCTGGGTCACAGGTTTAACAAGATGAGGGAAAATAATTATGGGTTTTCAAAATGTCAAAATCGTTTAAGAAAGCTGGCCTGTGCAAATGCTATTTCAAAGACTGATGGTAATAATTATGATAGAAACTCACACTTAATAAAAGACAACGACAGCCTTCATGATAAAGAAAAAGAGAAGCCTATGTAGAATTATTATCTTCCTGTTGAATGTGACACTCTCAGCCTGAAAATATTTCCATCATTATTTGACAATTGATCTGCATTGGAAATATATGATTGTTCTCAATTCCCTTGAGTTAGATTAATATGTGTTATATCTTGTACCAGAAGGTCTCTTTGATGGTCACTGGGAGTGTCAATAGGATATGACCTTAACTCAGTAGTGGACTAGTGACATTACTTTAGTCACTAGTAACTCCTATTGGCAGAATGGTAATCTTTTCATATTCATGATCTATCAACTAGATGGAAATGAGTTTCTACCTCCTGGTTTCAATGTTGATGGGTTAGATATAAATGTTGTTGGCTTTTAAAGGCATTTTGTCATCCTGAAATATTATAAAAATATTTATCTAAAATCTTCCAATGACTGGAGGATAATTCTTTCATGTTTGTTATTTTCTTTTAAAGGGAGGCTAACATGCATAGCAGAAGGCTCAGGGGGAAAAAGGAAAACAAAGTTTCAATAACAATTACATAATAAATAAAGTCTTTTACACCACAGAAGGAAATACTCTGGAAACACAATAGTGAAACCAGCAAAATATGGTCATATATATATAAATCTTCAACCAGATTTTGAACAACTTATGGGTATTAGCCACTCAGTAGTGGAGAAACAATTATCATCATTACACGATTTTAGAGTCCTCATCTTATCATAGATAGTTGAATTATTTTTTCTCTGTAGATATATATCATATATTTCCAGCTATTTAACTACACATATCCTATGATATTTTAAAAAATTGGTTATATATAACCATATACTGAGTTTTTCTTAAATATATATGCATAAGCATTGCTCAACAGGTAAGAGTGGTTGACAACATATGCTCAGATGCCAGCTCTGCCACTTCCTAGGCATATGATCTTGGAAATGTTAATTAGCTAGCTTAAGCTTGTTTGCTTACCTACAAATGGGAGTAATTAGTTCTTGTATTGTAGCAGTGCTGTAAGGATTAAATGAGTTTATGCCTGTATGCAGTAAGTACCATGCCTGTCCCATAGCATCTACTCAATAGGTTGTTTTGTTGCTACTGCTGCTATTGATGCTGCTGCTGCTGATGAAGATACTACCATATGTAGTATATTTCCCCTTTGGTACTTCAACTTCAAGGCTAAGAAATCTAGTAAATTAAGAAGGCTGATCTAAGCACACTGAGAAATTTAGATTTGGTTTTCAGCATTTTGAGGCATATACGTTTCCTTCAGTCGGAATTCATCTTTCACAAGTAGGTGATACCAGTTAGAGCTGTCTTTGAAGATGTAGAATGTGTTTATCTGGATCCTTTTAGCTTTCAGAATCTCTCTTTTCTCAGAGGCTCCTGTATTTAAGCTTTCTATTTCAGATACACTGGATGTTGAGTATTTAGTCCATTATAATTCCCAAGAATGTAATGGCATAGTATGAAGATATATATATATATAAAGAGAGAGATTTTGACTCCAATTCTTCCATCAATACCTGGGTTTTTATCTCAGAAGTTATTTAGTCTTGTTAATCCTCTGTTGTTTTGCAAATGCAGATAGTGACCTTTGAAGAATTATTTTTAAGTGTTTAAATCATCAGGGCCTGGATTCAGAAAGATTTGGATTTCAACACAGACTCTACCATTTCTAGGCAATGAGGCAGTGGATAAACTAATTGAACACTGTAATCATCAATTGCCTTCCATTGTAAATAAGGATGGTAAATGTAACTATTACATTACTTTATAGGGTTCTTTAAATAATTAAGTAAAATAAACCTGAGAGAATTTGGAAAATATATATGTTCAACATTAGCTATTATAAACCAATAGAAAACTCAGATGGAAGTAATTAATTTTCTTCCTTTTCTTCCCCCCTTTTTAAAAAGGCCATATGCCTTAGAAATGCTTGATCTAGACAGGTAAAAACAAATTCTCCAATGTTCAAGATATTCCTAAAACACCTTGCAAATCAGAGCCAGAGAATGTTGATGACTCTACTTGCAGTTGAAGACAGCCCTTGTTAGAAACAATGAACAATATACTTATTAAAATTGAGTTTCTTTATGTGTTGTGCCTTTTCTCTATAAACAGATACTGTTGATAACTATGAGTATAATTTCTGACAAATGAAATCCTCAAGCTATTACCAATAGAGTTACTTCTCATTTTTTTAATCATTATAAAACATTTGTAACTAATAACTGGAGGACCTTTTTTTTCTGTCTCTTTTTAGATGTCAGTGAGGCATTTCAGATGTTGCAGAGCTAAAATTTTTATCACTGTTGTTAGATAGTAAAGTTTTACAAAATAGCAGGCTTCTCTATAGAGGAAGTATTTTTCTCTGGATATATGGTCAAGTGAATATCTTAATTTATTGATTGAAGAAATAAAGGCTATATTCAAAATCATAATCTCTTACTTTCTGGCTTTTAGGAAGTGTCAGATAATAGAGTTTCTATCAGAAGATGAATTGGAAGATGCAGAAAAACTGTATTTCTCTTCCTTTCATTCTGAGAGCAGCCCCAACCAGGAAGGCTTAATGCAGTTCCAGTTTCCACCAGTTGACACCAGCTCCTGGGATCTAATTGCATTATTTCCCCATTGTTTTTTATTGTGAAACATGGAGATGTGCTTTTCTAAATCTTTTGGCCATCTCATTGTCCTTAATTTGGGTCCTCTGTACTTCAATTATCTGTGTAACCAATGTTCTGTATATGGAAAACCTAAAATGAATGTATTTTCTAACTAAATCCTAACTAATGCACTTAAGTTTAAAGAGAATATATTTGATCCCCACCCACTAGAAGCTAGATTTGTTCTTTCTGAAATCTAGAATTTAGTCATTATGGGTTGATTGCATCATGGAAGTTGTCAGAACATTTTCTAGGAGAAGAAAGGCTTAAGTGCATATGTTATTGGTTATCTCATCTAGACCAAAACAATATCTAAATTTTAGGTGAGGAAAAGAATAAAGCTATCAATAATAGACCAAATATGGGTTATGTAACTAATAAAATCACATTTAAGATACTTGAAATTATGTAATGTAGGTTATTAGAAAATCTCTACATATTTGGAAATTAAACAGTATAAAAGGGTATAATGTCTGAAACTTACTTTAAATAATTCAAAAATAACATTTTATGATGTGTCTAATTATGAATGTGCATGTGTGTGCACATGATACATGTGTATGACAAGAAAAAGAGATAAAGTAAATTTGGTATAAAGTTATCCAGGAATTATTCATACTATTTTTTATAATATTTAACAAAGTCTGAATTTGTCAAAAGAAAAGAGTGCGGATGATATAAAATTAAGATAAAAAATAAATAAACCAGAGTGCTATTATCAGCAAATCTTCTTAAATATAAAAGGTAGTTTCTCAAGCAAGAGAAAAATTATATCAGAGCAAGACTTAGAATTTAGGAAAGAATAAAGAGCAATGAAAAGAATAAATATGTGGATAAATATTAGCAAATATTGATACTGGCCACTATACAAAAGATATTGCGGAGGGTGAGTAAAATTAAAATGTATGAGTACACTAATGCAAAGTAAGGAATCAAATTATGTCAGTGTGTTTCTGGTGGGGAAATGGTGAATATAATAGTCCCTTATGTTTTAATAAATTTAGGTGAATTCTAAAGACATATTAATTAAATACATCAAGGAAACTAAAAATAACAAAAAAAGGAACAATATTTAATTAGTTCACAGAAAGTAGGAAAAGAGAAAATGGAACTTAAAACAAATGCATTAAAATGAAATAAAATAAATATGGAAATATATAAATACTTTAATTAAAATTGAACTGAAGTCTGACCAGACGGTGGTGCAGTAGACAGAGCTTCAACCTAGAACACAGAGGACCCAGGTTCGAAATCCCAAGGTTGCCAATTGAGCATGGGCTCATCAGCTTGAGCACAGGGTTTTTGGCTTCAGTGTAGGATTATAGACATGACCCCATGGTCATTGGTTTAAGCCCAAAGGTCACTGACTTGAAGCCCAAGATTGCTGGCTTGAGCCCAAGTTCACTGGCTTGAGCAAAAGGTCACTTGGTCTGCTATAGCCCCCGGTCAAGGCACATATGAGAAAGCAATCAATAAACAAGTAAGGTGCCACAATGAAGAATTGATGCTTCTCATCTCTCTCTCTTCCTGTCTGTCTGTACTTATCTGTCCTTCTCTCTGTTTATCTCAGAAAAAAAAAGAAAGAAAACACAAGGTTTAAAACAACACTAAACTGAAAACTTCAAGCAATATTCTACAAACTTAAGTGTATGCTCCTTAAAAGAGATATATATTATATATAAAGGCATTAAAATGTTGACAGTAAATTATAGTAAACCATAGAAAAGTATACAGTATGAATAAAATAAAACCCACGTAATTATCAAGTCATGTAAATCTGACATTAGAATATGCATATTTTACCAAAAAACAAAATTATAGAGATAATGTGAGATAAAGGGAGAAAAACCTTTTAAAATATTAAAATTAGAACTATGTATGCAACAAATAATATATTTTAAATATATAAAACAAACTTTATAGGCCTAATAGAAAAATAGGCAAAACCATAATCATAATGGAAGGTTTTAACATATCTCTATGAGTTGATAAATGACTCTAACAATTTGGAAAGAAAATAGATTATATGTACAATACAATGAACAAAGTTGACATAAATGATATGTAGACTACTACATAAAATAACAATAGAATCAAAAATTTTTAAAAATGGGATAGACATTTACTCTTGGATTCAGAAGCCTGTGATGGCCACCTATCTTTGCTAGATATTTTCCATTTAACATTCTATATCTATTTCCCATTTGTTTTTAAATGCTCCTCTGTTATCCTGTGAGAGCGTGCCACCAGTTTCCTGACAAGACTGTTTAACACAGCACCTTGTTCAGAGAAAAAACTAAAATTCCTGTGATGGTTCATAGAGCCCTCCATGATCTGGATCCTCTATCCTTCTGACCCATTTTCTCCTTCTCACTGTGTTGCTCATCCTGCGAGCTGTTCTCACCACCTTGCATTTCACAGACCATAAAACTTATGCTCAAAACTGAGTGACTTTGTGTGTACTGCTTTCTCTTGCTGGTGCTTATGCCATAGTCATGTCTTATTACCACACCTCTTTCAGGTATCTGCTTATCTATTAATTATCTCTATTTCCTTTCCTATTCCATTTCACCCCAGATGATATATGTTTATATATATATATCATATATAACATATGCTATATGTTTGTATATATGTTTATATATCATATATATGTATGATATATATTAACATGCATAATGTGTTCACTTTGATAGTTTCTTTCTCTACTCATTATCATATACGATCCATAAATCTCTCCTTTTTTTCTTCTTCTTTTGTTCTCTTCATTCCTGCAATGTTTAGAATCTTTCATGGCACATAGCAAGAATAGACAAGTAAGTTAATGACTGAGTGAATTTGAACTTGAAAAAATATGTATCTGAAAATTGATAGCCTTCAAATTTATGATGCAATATAAATTACTACACTGAATAAATTTCTTAAAGTGTTTCTTACTTAATATTCATATTATATTTGATTACACATGTTAAGTACACACAGATTTATGGAATGCTGGACTGAGGACAGAGTGGAATTGGTAGCAATCTAGAATACAGATGGACTGTCATGAACTTAAGGAAACCAGATTGGACAACCTCTATAAGTCAAAATGTGTCTGTGCATGCTAGTGAGTGAGTCCCAGAGTCATTTCTAGCTACTATTTCAGTCCAACAAGATTAATTATGCTCATTGTCTAAAAGACTTGCTGCTCTTATCATGACACATATTAAAATATCCTCTTAAATCATATAATCAGAAATTACAGTCTTTATAAACATAGGATTGAAAATTCAGGACATGTATCAGAATTAATTTAATCTAATCATCTGATTTGGTAAGTGCAGAAATTAATTCCAAGAAAAGTGAGAAGATTTGACAAAGATCTTGTAACTATTTTCAGAAAAAGCAGCAGCCAAAGCCAAGTTCCTTACGCTTTTACCTAAAATATTTTACAATACCATGTTTCTAAGTAAGACTATTTTTACAAGACCATCTAATTAAGAGTAATAATAAATATTTTTGTGATCTACCCTACAATGGATGGTAAAGAATCAATGTTTCCTGAACACATTTTTAAGCTCTAGAAAGAAATCTACTGCAGATATCCAAATCAATTTCTGAAATCTAAAATACTTTCTTTCTCTCTCTCTCTCTCTTTTTTTTTTTGGTTAATTTCTTTGAACTTTCTAAAGTTAAGCTTTTTTGAACCTCTCCAAAGGTACCACTTTTGACGTGAAGTGCTCCAGTAATTTATCTGGTATGTTCTGTACACAGGTAAAGCATAAATATTCTCTTTACAAAATAAAAATAAAAAATTTAATTTTGGTTCTTTTAAGTTAGAACATGTAGAGAGAGTGACTATAAAGTTTGAAGACATATATGAATATATATTTTTAAAAATAATATCAATAACATTAATTTTGTCTATAGACCTACATTTTGCAAAGTTATAGTCTATTACTAACTTTCTATCTGTGGCACAAGCCAAAAACCTAGCAGTGACTCTTGACTGCATTCTTATAATGAATTGCAAGATTTTCTTTTGATTTTTACCTAATAAGTATCTTAATTTGTCTATTTAAAAATTTTTTTCTCTACCACCATATTAGTCCAAATTTACAAAATCTCTCACTTGAATAATTGCCATAGCTTTCAAATGCAAGATCAATTGTTTAGCATGCTGCTTTCATCATTTCAATGGCTTCTTAGTTCTCTCAGGAAAAAAAAAGTCAAAACCCCATATTCAGCTTAAAATGCTTGTTTTCATTTGAATACTTTTTCAGCCACATCTCACATCATGTTCCATTTCCCGGCATACTTCCAAATTTGGCATAACTTTAGTTCCTTTATATTTGCCAAGGTCTTCCTTGCATAATACATTTTGGAGCTCTGATAGAATGTTCTTCTCTTTCTTTTTACCAACTCTTAGAAATGATTATACTTTAGCTTACATGCTTCATCTTCAGATAGGCCTAAACATCATTTATAGGTACTCTTTTAGGAGCCCTTTGAACAATTGCAAATTTACATTTGTACTTGCATCATGATTTGTAGTTAACTAAATAGAAAGCTATGTGAAAGCATGGACCATGACAGTTTTTAGTCACAATTTTGTGCACATGTTGAACCCATGGTCATTACACAGAAAATAATTTATGGAATCAATGAACAATCTTTGTCTTAGATGAGATATCATATATTGCATCTAAGTCTCCAGTCATGATGAACAAGGAATGCTTTAGTTAGACTCAGAGTCTGGATAACACAGATGCTGTGATAAAGCTTCATAGCAACAATTGCCAAATATCCCAGTGACTTATACCAGTACATTAATTTATTTCATGCTTGTGGATTTGTACGTAAACTACAATTTGATCAATCTCAGGTAGGATTTCTTATTGGGCTAGGGTAGACTGCTGGTTTTGAGTCAAGTTTAGTTCTGCTGAAAGTATCTTCATTCTAGGGCCCACGTAATGGCTTTCTGGGCAGGTATTCTTTATGTCCTAGGTTAGCAGCTCCAAGAAGACTGGTGAGATATTACCAAGCCTTCTAAATCTTAATCTTGAAACTGTTATTTTTGTCCATGTTCCATTTTGTAAAGATGTTTCCATGGCAAAGCCCAAAATTAGTGAGGTGGCACATATACTTCATCCTTAGCAAAACCATAGCTAAGATGGGGAGAGCAGGAATAATATGGACAAATAATACAATCTATGCCATAGAACAACCCAGAATAATAGTAAGAATTCTTCTGAATTGAAAACATTATAAAAAACTGAAACTCTATATTATTAAGAGAGAATCATCATAGGTTAAAGACACTTTAAAATATATATAACCCTGTGGAGATGCTTGGTGTTGCCTTAGAATCTAGTTATGACTTTCGCATTTACCTAAAATTCTGATTTCTGCTCAGAAAACACACTTCATGCCAATTCATTCACTTTGATTCCATACTTGTAAACATTCTCTTTGGTTTATTATGAAGTGTTTCTGTCTTCAATATATTTCTAGCTCTTTTATATGTAGCCTGGATTTGCTACAGAATGGCATGGGTATTTCCTCTGAGCCAATATCAGCTGATAATTCTCACTCCATTTCCTGCTGCTATCCTCAGGGCTCATAACTAATCCAGCTAAATCACCAGTAAGGACAAACCTGTCCAGGAATCAGAAAATAGACTTAAATGTGCTCCTACTAAAATAGTCGTCTATTATTTTGGGTATTAGAAGAGACACTATTTAATATACAATAATTCTTCTGTGGCTTTAGATCAAATTTGGATGGTATCCCAGGAGTATTTCCCCAGTTCCTGACAGTAATGAGTTTTCAATTAGCCTTACTACAGAAATTCTAACATCACTGATATTCTCAATATTATTGAAAATCCATATACAAACCAGTCAGTCATACTAGACACAAAACAGTCAATTGATGTTCTTACTTAAAATTTTTTTAATGTCTGAGCAAATAAAATTGTACTTCTTGAGCATACATAGGAAGTTGGTTTCCCTATGATTAAAATTATTACTACACAGTATAGTGGTATGAAAATACCAACTTAACACTCCATATTTAAAGGAAACAAAATTAATTAGCACACCCACCATAGTGTTTCAATCCAGTGCCAACATCCCAGCCAGCCAGCCAGCTAGCCAGCGGGCCTTGAGGAGCCCAAGGAGCAGGGCAGGCCCAAGGCCAGAAAGGACGAATGACAGCACATTCCAGGGGATGCAGTGTTGGCCACAGGGAGCCCTGTATACTTGGAGATCTCCTGGGGCTACAGGCAAGGGCCCAGTGAGGCACCAGGGTGAGGTCATGGTCAAATAAGTCAGCCCGGAGCTAAGAAGCACCTCATCCTAGGCGAGTGAATCCTGGAACAACACATTTAACTCTAAGACTGCCAGGAAGAGAAGGTTCCAGAATTGAGGACTGATGCAGATGAGCTCCTAGACATGGAGAGAGAGACATCTGGGCTGCCAGGGTCAAGGAACTGCTGGCCGACTGTTACAGACCCGCTGATTTCTTAATTTCTGGCCTTTTGAACACTATCTGGAGCATGCAGAAGCTGAACATGC
Source organism: Saccopteryx bilineata (assembly GCF_036850765.1). NCBI lineage: Eukaryota > Metazoa > Chordata > Mammalia > Chiroptera > Emballonuridae > Saccopteryx > Saccopteryx bilineata. The sequence continues at coordinate 92,551,899 of NC_089492.1, forward strand.
CCAAGAAGAAGAGTCACCGGACCCAAATGAACAGTAGCTCCCACGGGACAATCACCGCACCTCTAGCAGCGCACATCAAAATTCCCTGCAGCTAGGGCGGGAGCCCGGGCACGGCTCCCCACGGCTCTGGTCCAGGGACCTCTTCCCTGTCCCCTTATTTCCTTTTTCCTTGTTGCTCTTGTTGTTTTTGTTATTAAACTGATGAGACTTTTTTTGTTTTTATATTCACTCTGCAGTGCAGGGCCTTTGATAAAACTAAAATAACCCTTTGGTACAACTAAAAACAAAAATAAAAAAAGAGATTAATTCCCTGCCCTTGAATATAGATTTTATTCTAAAAATTTTAAATTTAGATTGATTTCATATTTGCATAGACAAAAAGAAACACTTTGCATCCTTTAGGTTGCATCAACTTATTGCTAGTCTCTCAGTCACTAACATAACTGCCCTAGTTCCTCCTTCCTGAGACTGTTCTTCCATTGTTTGAATACACTTTCTAAAGTGTATTTTCCTTATAAAACATTTTCACCTCTTTTTTCTTTTCTTCTATAATGATAGTTTAAGAACCATCCTCCAGTTGTATAATCTGCTACAAGTGCGCATGCTGGCATGCAGTATAAATTTGGTGTCTCAAATGAAATTTAGTCATCAAGATGTGTGGGACAGCCAGGTGGGGGAATGTGTGAGCTGACTTTCTGCCTAAAAGAACCATTAAAATCCCTTCAACTTTGTTGTAGTTGCTCTAAATCTACCCGCGTTATTTTCCTGAAATGTTCACATATTGAATTGCACAATTCATTGAGTTTTGATAAATGTATCCATTCAAATCATTCCCCTCACCTCACAATGGGCCTCTGAGTCCCCTTTTGGAAGATCCCCATTTAACATAGGTTAAAAAAATTCATATTTTTATTCCCATTTATTTGTTTTGTCTATTCAAATACAGCGAAATATATAGAATGTATTATATTATTTTGGGTCTGCCTTTTTTAAGCAAGGTAATATTTTTAATCTCTAATTTTGTAGTCTATATGACAAGTTTCTGTGATTCTAATATAAAGAATGTGCTATTGTTGCTTTCTTCCTGCCAAACAGTAGTAACAATTTAACCTTCACATGTTTGCTTCCCATGTGATTTCTTTTATTTCGACCTGTGAGATAAGAAACTTTTTTTTTTCTGTTCTTAAAACTACGAACTTGGTTTCTCTGTATTGACCATCAACAATCTTTAGGGAATTCAATTTCTATTCGTCTTGTATCTTTGTAATTTTTGTAATACCTGCCCCTTGGGTTCCTGTCCTGTTAGCTGTCAATTGTTCTTGCTGGGACAATTTTGAATGGTTTCTGAGATCTCATTAGATTTTCATTTGGACACCTCATGGTTTTTATTCATGTTGTGCTTAGTATTGTAAGTCATCCCGAAGGTGAGTTCCAATACCATTCTGAGAAACAAAATTAGTATTGGTACATTAAATGTTCTTGAATGTTATTGCTTTTGGCTGTTTGATCATATATATTATACTTGCTTATCAAATCTAATCACAACTTTGATGCTGTGCCTTCTAGGTGAGTGATTTTAGTTAAATCGAGCATCTCTTTACACATTTCAAAGTTAAAGCTCAAAATGATGTTTGTGCTTTTATCATTGTACTAGTAAATACTCTTATTTATTTTTTCTGAGTGAGATATAAAATAAGATTATATTATTATCTTTAAAGCACTAAAAATGCAGTGTCTATGATACATTGAAAATTAAATAATGCAGAGACACCACTAGCAAAATCATGTTTGAAGCAATATGTTAGAATGGAAGTTATATATTCACTGTTTTTCTATTTTACCTAAACCCAAATTTACCTTCATATTTTAAGAAGAAATAAAACTTTATATTCATGTTTTTAAAATATATCAGTATTTTCATGATTTATGGAGTATTTAAAAATTATTAAACATTCACAACTTTATTACATTATTAAACTTTCAACAGTAAGGTGTGTTTATAATTCTATATTTTAAACTTTCAATTTTCAAAATAAGTCTAATATTTATTTTTAATCCTCCTTTCTTAGTTAATTCACCAACTTTGCTAAAGAGTCATGGGCTACAATATTGACCTTTCCAAATATGTAGCCTATGAACTGTAATGAACCAATAGGACTAGTTATGCATACTTTTTTCTACTGATCATTATAAAAGTGAACAAGGTAGATATAACATTAATCGAGAGGTAAGATTTTGATTAATAAAGTACCTGTGGATGACTTTCCTTATATCTATTTAGTTTGGTTCTGTTGGTTTTCTGTCATATTTACAATATTTTCATCAGTATGACTTTGGCTACCTTATCTATGCCATTCTCTTTCTCTTTCTTAATTTCAATTACATCTTTGTTAGCCTCCTTAACACTGTGTCATAAGTTACTGAGATTCTTTCATTTATTTTGAATAACCATGCCTGTTTTATGACAAACCAAGAGATAGCATTAGAAGGAACTGCTTTCCAGGGGCTGAAATTAATTTTATATTTGAGTTTGCAATATACTCCATATATTCAAAAGGTGTGTGTGTGTGTGTGTGTGTGTGTGTGTGTGTATTATGTCAATTTTATTGAAGTAAAATTTTAATAAAGGAGGAGACAAGTTCTTTCATAGATATGTCAGGCAAATATTTTCTCCAAATCTATGGTTTATTCTAATATTTCCTTAATGGTATATTTTCAAAAACAGAATAGTTTAATTTTGAAGCTCTAGCTTTTGACTTTTTCCTTTATGTTTAGAGGTCATTCTGTCCTAACAACAACAAAAAATATTTTAGTATTTCAAGTTTGCTACTTGGATTTTAAAACTTGTCATTTCCAGGACTGATGTTTCAGTACTTCACTGCTCATTGCCTGGTGTCTGTTTCTTCACATCAGCATTGCAGTTAGCAACCAATCACGTAAAATATCATGTAATTCTTTCCAACTTTACCAGGTTTTCAGAAATGCTGTGCTTGACATTATTGAGCATTTGTAGCCTAAGGGAAGTGCTGGAATTGTTTGGCAAGTCTCATTTTCCATTTTGATGGTCTTTTCATCTTGCAAAATGAAGCTGTAAAGAAAGCCACTGGGTAGCAAGACTGTGGATTTCTAATTGATGCCCTGGCCTTTAAATCTGCCTTCACACAAGCTGTGATGTCCTAAAGAAACACTTTACTCAAGGGGCCATTAGGCAGAAATGTTCTTGCCTGATAAACGATGTCCTGCCTCTTCAATTTGTCTTTCTCAAGGTGGCTCTTTATTTAAGGGGTACATGATAGAAGGAAGAATGAGGAGGAGTAGGAAAGACTAAAATGTATTCCTTCCCATTATTTCATGCTTAATAACCCACTTTTTACATTTTTCTTCATCAGAGTAAGTACTTAAAAAGAAGTCCCTTTCCTCGTGAGAAATTTCAGACCAAGGATGTCTATACTGAATGCATTCCTCCATTTGTTTTTCTTTCTGAAAGAGAATGATGGGTTGTCTTGTGCTCATCTCAAGCATAATGAGAATAGCCTCATGGAGGCCCCTCAGTGGACTTGAAATATATCCCCTGGAGCTATGTGGAGATCAATAACTACTGTTTGACATGGACCTGAGCAATCTAAAGGTGTGAATATATGAATATATGTGTATAGAGCAAAAGTAGAGTGGACTTTTTGGGCACTTTATGACAATCTAATATAAAGTCACTGTCATCCATGACAGTTGTGTTAAGTAGCATTATGCCTAAGATTGAGATAATGGGGTATATGATGATAACACCCTTAGTGGGTGGCCAGAATCCCTAAACCACAAGTCTGGACACTTTGATAAGGCCTATCTGGACACTGGTATGAGTGGGACCTTTGCTCCTCATTGGCTATGAGAACTCAGAGCTCCAAACACTTGACACTCAAACTTAGCTGTATCACAGGTCATATTTGGAGCCTTGCCTGCACATCCACTCCTTCTGCTGCGTGTCACCACTGTAGCTGCCTGGTTTGAGACTGACACCATCCATGGACCCCGCCAGTGATCAGAACTTCATATGGAAGTTTTTCTCTGCTCATTATATTGCATAAGCTCCCTCTCTCTGTGTGTAACCAGCATATAAACCTGTTGGCTTATTGGGGAAGTCTCTCCTAATAAATCTGGCATTGTGGAAAGACACAAACTTGTGTGAGTGATTCCCTTCAGGTATGTTCCATTCTCACAAGAGTACGGTAATAAGTCTGAAATGGCAGAGGAGATAGACAAAGAGAGAGACAGGTGGAGATTGGGTTGCATTGGGAAATGGCTATGCTTCTGATGGCAGGAGACATATGTCTGTTTCATAGGATAGAAGAGCACATGCAGGAGAAGGAGCCTGCAAGACATCATTTAATATCCTGCTTCAAAATCCAACTGTAAAGGTATTTGTGATCCATCAGAAAACCTGAGAGAAGAGGACATAAAACTAAGGAAGAAGCAAGAGGCTGAGTAACAGAGAGTTGTCAGTGTTACTTGTTAGCATAGGGTGTGTAGTTGGATGCTGCATCTGAAGCACCCACGGAAACCTCCCTAAAGAGAATGAGTCAACTTTCAATACCTGTCTTACCCAGAAAGGACAAATACCTCTGTAGAATTCCCTGGTCAGGTGTAAGTCTCACATTCCCCTTTATCTCTTCTCTCTCCACCCACTTAAGACACTGATGGAAACCCAAACTTTGTATTGTTTTAACCATTTGAAAAGCTGTATTATTCACTGTGAGGACAACAAATGTGTTTCCTATAAAGGCTGTGATGACTTATGGTCCTCTTTCAGCTTCTGGGTTTTTGGGTTGTTGTTTTTTTTTTCAGTATTTTGACTAATTGTCAACCTCACTTTCAAGGGGCATAATCAGGATTTAAAAAAGAAAGAGAGCCTTTGGTGTAAGGAAACACAAAGTGCACGTAAATATTTCATGACACCTGTAAAATGGAAGTCTATCAGCCGATGCTGGAACAGCCAGCATGTTATCAATTGCTAACCTGTCCTATCATGAAAATAAATGAGGAGTGCCCAGAAAAATGCCTGAGTCTCCAGGTGAAGCTTAAGGGTTATAGTTAATAAATTCTCTGTCCATGACTCTTTGTGGAAGCTTTATTTGATCCATAAGTTGTTTGTTTGTTTTTTAACTTAACTATTTCTTTTTCTTGTTTTATTACTTCAGTTCTGAAATAATTCAAACATTCACATATTAAAAAAGGACATAATTAATACTCATTTACCCCAAACCTTTTTCAAACAAAATTTAATATTTGGGCATTTTAACATCTCATACTTTGGTTTGTTTGATTTTAAGAAATATAACATTACAGATAAAGTTCAAAATCCCTGAGAGTTCCCTTCATCAAATCTTTAACAAAAGAAGCCAGTATCTTCAGATTATATAGTTTCTATGTCTAGATATATATATATGTATATATATATATATTTTAATTCCTATGTTTATATAAAAAGGTAGTTTTATATGTGGGCTTTTAAAAAATAATTGATATATTATACCATAATTATTTTATGGATCTCATATTATGTTTTTGAAATGTATCTTTTCTTCTACGTGGGCCTCTATTTCATTCATTTTCATTTCATTATAGTACTTTGTTTTTTATTATGATACAGTTTACTTTATCCACATGTAAACTGATGGGCCCTTGTTTCTAATACATTAAGAGCTGCAAAGAACACCCCTGAACCTATCTCCTTATCATTATGTGCAAAACTTTCTCCATAGTTGTGTTTCTCAAACCTTATCTTTTTTTTTTTTCTTTTTTTTTTTTTTTTTTTTAAATAAATTTTTATTAATGGTAATGGGATGACATTAATAAATCAGGGTACATATATTCAAAGAAAACATGTCTAGGTTATTTTGTCATCAAATTATGTTGCACACCCCTCGCCCAAAGTCAGATTGTCCTCCGTCACCCTCTATCTAGTTCTCTGTGCCCCTCCCCCTCCCCCTAACTCTCTCCCTCCCTCCCTCCCATGTCCTCCCTCCCCCCCCCCACCCTTGGTAACCACCACACTCTTGTCCATGTCTCTTAGTCTCATTTTTATGTACCACCAATGTATGGAATCATGTATTTCTTGTTTTTTTCTGATTTGCTTATTTCACTCCTTATAATGTTATCAAGATCCCACCATTTTGCTGTAAATGATCTGATGTCATCATTTCTTATGGCTGAGTAGTATTCCATAGTGTATATGTGCCACATCTTCTTTATCCAGTCTTCTATTGAAGGGCTTTTTGGTTGTTTCCATGTCTTGGCCACTGTAAACAGTGCTGCAATGAACATGGGGCTACATGTGTCTTCACGTATCAATGTTTCTGAGGTTTTGGGGTATATACCCAGTAGAGGGATTGCTGGGTCATAAGGTAGTTCTATTTGCAGTTTTTTGAGGAACCACCATACTTTCCTCCATAATGGTTGTACTACTTTACAGTCCCACCAACAGTGAATGAGGGTTCCTTTTTCTCCACAGCCTCTCCAACATTTGCTATTACCCGTCTTGTTGATAATAGCTAATCTAACAGGAGTGAGGTGGTATCTCATTGTAGTTTTGATTTGCATTTCTCTAATAACTAATGAAGCTGAGCATCTTTTCATATATCTGTTGGCCATTTGTATCTCTTCCTGGGAGAAGTGTCTGTTCATGTCCTCTTCCCATTTTTTTATTGGATTGTTTGTTTGTTTGTTGTTGAGTTTTATGAGTTCTTTGTAAATTTTGGATATTAGGCCCTTATCTGAGCTGTCGTTTGAAAATATCAGTTCCCATATAGTTGGCTGTCTGTCTCAAACCTTATCTTGAAGGTGGATAATCTGAAAAGCTTTTTAAACACATTATTGGGCCCCACTGTAGACTTCTACCGACAATACCAGCATGATCTGGGAGCTTGCTAAAAATGATTATCAGATATGAACTCAAACTTCCAAAATCAGAATCACTAAGGGGAGAGTCTTGGTATTTTTGTTTTAAGCTCTTCAGGACATTCCTTCCTATTATAATGCTTAAGAAAAACTCATGTAACTAGTAGAAAAATATTGCTGTTGTTCCTAGAGGACCCAACCACCACACCAGATAGTACAAACGGTTTATTAAATTAAACATTTTTATTCACAAGAGACCCTGTGTCTTCTTACAATGTATGTACTTTAATAAACACCTGGTCCTTCTGTCTACCAAGTTGGGCAAATAGAAATTGTTTGTGGCAGGAGATTTTTCTTTCAGCTTTTGCTTGATGGAAGTTTTTAAGTTGAATATTGTTCTCTGTCTGTAATTCAGACACTCAAGAGAAACACTTCCACCTCAGCAAGTGCCCTGGATGAAGCAAACTGTCAAGAACATTACTGATAAGTGACAGCACCGGGGAAAGGACAGAGACCTATGAAAGGACAGGTGCCCTTGGAGAGTACATCCAGTCAGCAGCACTTCAAGAATGTGATATCATAGCTGTAAGTGAAAGTCAGGCTTAGTCAGCAAATAAAAAGTTTTATAATAAAAAAAAGAAAGAATATAAAAATATATTAATCATGGTCATGCACATATTCAAATTTCCTTTTAAATATCATACTAAACTGAACTCTACTGCAGTATTACAAACGTACACCACCTTAAATGTCATTTTTCTTATCTACATACTCGTCTACAATCAGTACAGTCAGATACTTTTAAACTTATTTTACTTTTAAAACTTTGCCAATGTGATGGTGTAAAACAGAAACTCATTTATTTAATTTGCATTTCATAAATTACTGTTGCTTTTAGGGCTTTTTATTAATATTTTTTATTTTCTTGCATGTCTATATACTGGGACTTATTTTATAATTTTTTTTTAGATTTTACTTATTCGTTTTAGAGAAGAGAGAGAGAGAGAATGGGGGAGGAGCAGGAAGAATCAACTCTCACATGTGCCTTGACCAGGAAAGCCCAGGATTTCAAACTGGCGATGTCAGCATTCCAGGTCTACACTTTATCCACTGAGCCACCACAGGTCAGGCTCCAGGAAATTTTTTACACTGATTTACTTGTTTGTCTTCATATCACTATCTAGGAATTCTTCATCTATAGTAGATACTACTCTTATGTCAAGTATGTACCTCAAGGATATTTTCTGCAAAACTGACTACATAGATTAAATTTTAATGTATCATATATCAATGTATGGCCTAATATAATACATTTATCATAAAGATATAATGCTATAGTTAATTGAAATATTCAGTATTTTGAATTTTAAAATGAGTTCATTTATTCATCTAAAATTTATTTGTGTATATATTATTATTCACAAATTTGAAATTTTATATATAAATAATTATTCTGGCACCATTTATTGATAATGTGTTTTTTAATGATGTGTAATGTCACTTGTCTCATATCAAGTTTTCATATTTTTGTGGGTATATTTCTGAATCTCTACTTGGTTGAATTGTTCTTTACCAGAGCTAATGACAGTGAATTATAATAATAAATAAGAAATATATGGCTCTTTTTTTTTCCTCAAAATTGTCTTATGTCTCCTTGATAATTTACTCTTCCATTGATTTCTAAGCTTACCCGCAAATTTTATAGAGTAATTAAACTGAATTTACAGATCAAGATAAGGGAAATTTATTATTGTAAGTCTCTTATCAATGAAAAAATCATATCTTTGTATTTATATATGTTTTGTTTGAGCAAATCTATTAATAGTTTTATAATATTATTTATTGTACTTGTTACAGTTTAAACTGAACATTTTTAGCTTTATATTAACTAAATGATGTTTCTCACTGCATAGGAATGTCTTTGAATTCTGATATTTTATCATTAGGTTATTGTGAATTTTATGATGGTTTTGTTATGTTGTTTCTAATTATTTGAAATCCAATATAATTATCTTATTTCCAGTGCTTTTCATCTTTAGTACAACTCTGAAGACTGAATGTCATAGCAGGCATCCATTACTTCTTCTGGATAATATGAAAAGTTCTAAAGTTTTCCTATTTTTGCTATTGAATTTCAATAGATCCACTTTATGAGGTGTCTTAATAAAGTTTCTATCTATTTCTTGTTTTCTGAAAGTTTCATTTCCTTTGAAAATATGAATTTCATTTTATTAATTTTATTTATATGAGAAGTTTTATTTACCTTTTAATATATTAACAGCATAAAATTTTTAACTGCTAAAATTAACCCTGAGTGGTTCTAACGTATGATAAGAATTTCTATTTATTGAATACATCAATTTTTAACATTTAATCTATATTATTTTGTATAATTGTTTCTTCTTTTTGGTATGTATAGTGTCAAGATTATGCTATCTTTAAAGTTTGGTAAATTGAATATATGTAATTGTTATATACATATATACATAATATGTATATTATTGTTATATCTGTATATACACACACAAACACACATATATATGATACACACTTTTTGCTTTAGTTTTATGTACAGCATTTATTTTATGTCATATTTTCCCTCTTAATGTCCTTTTTTTGTTTAAATAAGTTCTTTAGTAGTTCTTGTGAAGGCAATGGATGATAAATTCTTATAGCTTGTATATGTATAAAAAGTCTTTTTAAAAGGTCTCTTTCTTTAGGCCCTGGCTGGTTGGCTCAGTTGATAGAGCATTGGCCTGGTGTGCAGATGTCCCGGGTTCAATCCCCAGTCAGGGCACACATGAGAAGCAACCACCTGCTTCTCTCTCCTCCCTCTTCCCCTTCTCTCTCTCTTCCCTTCCTGCAGTCAGTGGCTCAATTGGTTCTACCATCAGCCTCGGGGGCTGAGGATAGTTTGGTTAATTCGAGCATCAGCCCCAGCAGGGATTACCAGATGGATTTAAAGGTAGTTTAGCTGACTAGAATTTTAGGTTAGCAGGTATGTGCCTTAGCACTTGAGAATATTTCTCTATTTTTTTTATTCATCAGAAGTCTGTTTCAATTTAAATTTCATTGTAGTTTTTATATCTTCTCTTTATTCTGTACACTATATATTTCACTATTATGAGTCTAAATGTAGATCTATTTCCTTTATCTTAATATAGATATTTGACAGAGTTTTCAATTCCAAATTCTGATCACTCCATCTAGAAATTTCTCTTCACATATTGGTTTTCTACTTTCCCTTCTTTTCTTTTAAACTTCTATCTGACATATAGTGGGGCATTTGACGTGTCTACTCCTCATACCTCTAAATCCTCCCTTCACAATTTCCACAAAATTTTATCCTGCTCTGCTAGCTCTGTGTGATATCCTCAGTTCTTAAATGTCCTTTTGCTTTGTTCAGTCTGGAATCAGTCATTCTATTGAGAATTTTTTATTGAAATGATAATAGTTTCACTATGAAAGGTTATACATGGTTCTTTATTATAGCACTTGTTTTTATATTACCAATGTCTAAAGGACACATTAATTATTTGTTGTTGGACATTATGTCTAAACTTACTCCCTTTAAAAATATTTTTAAATTTATTTAAAGGTATTGCATCTTCTGTTTCAATTTTAATTTAATATGTACTAATTTCAAGTTATGATTCTAGATACGCAACTATATTTCTTGTTAATGCAGTGATATTTGTTTGTAGCTCATATTGAACAGGTTTGTTTGATGTTTCAAATTAAGATTCATTCCGCAAATTCTAACAAGTTTTTATTTCTTTTCTTTTTTTTTTCTGAAGCTGGAAACCGGGAGAGACAGTCAGACAGACTCCCGCATGTGCCCCACCGGGATCCACCCGGCACGCCCACCAGGGCGAAGCTCTGCCCACCAGGGGGTGATGCTCTGCCCCTCCGGGGCATCACTCTGCTGTGACTAGAGCCACTCCAGCGCCTGGGGCAGAGGCCAAGGAGCCATCCCCAGCGCCCAGGCCATCTTTGCTCCAATGGAGCCTTGGTTGCAGGAGGGGAAGAGAGAGACAGAGAGGAAGGAGGGGGGTGTGTGGAGAAGCAAATGGACGCCTCTCCTATGTGCCCTGGCCGGGAATCGAACCCGGTCCCCCACATGCCAGGCTGACGCTCTACCTCTGAGCCAACCGGCCAGGGCCACAAGTTTTTATTTCTTTTACCCATGTCTTGGACAACATCCCAGGAATATAAATCTTACATTGATTATTTGGATTTCTGTCCCATTGTTAAGTCACTGCTTCTGCAGTATTTACCCATAACATAAATTCTCCCTGTATCTGAGAATTTCCTTTAAGCCATTGATCCCAACCATGCTAAGTTATAGCTTTATAAAATATACATAAAATACCACTCCAGTACCCAACATATAGTGAGGAATCTGTTCTAACCCTCAAACAAGACTAGAGTATTTTAAGGATATTGAATACCTGGTCAACACTATGTGTATGATTCTTACCCTTGGTTTAAAATAGAAATATCTGAAGAGATTTTTTTAAAAAACTGATGCTTCTATTCCCACTCCCTCCTCTATCTTGTTAGTTAAACTGGTATAGAGCGGGGAACTTTCAAGAATATCTGAAAGTTACTACTAATTTTAATGTGCAGCCAGGACAAGAAACACTGACCAATCTGAGACCTGGTGTATATAGAAATAGATTTAACTTTAGCCTCACCTCACTTTGTATGTCACTTTTGTTTCTGCTTCATAGAGGTGTTTACAGTTATAAAATGTTCAATAAGTTACGTTTTAGCACATCCTGAAGACACAGTAGGTATTCGTTAAGCACTTGATTGTCAAAGACTGAAGAAAGTTGACCCATTCTCACACTGCCTTCTAAACATATTCCTAAGGTTCTTTCTCTTTAATGTGACACCATTCATTGACTGTCTAATGTGTGTTAAGCACTATATTAGAAGCAACTGACAGAATTCAACAAGCTTTAAAATTAGGAAGGGATATAGGCAAATAGGCAAACACAATAAAGTTGAATAAATACTTAAACACTAGACGCTGTAACAAGACAAATGTAAGTACTTTGTTAATTATAAATTAAGAAAAATCAGAGGCAGAATGTTATTCAGGTGGAAAATAAAGAAAATTCTGTCAGGTACTACAACATGGATGAACCTTGAGGACATTATAATAAGTGAAGTAAGCTAGCCATGCAAGAACAAATACTGCAGGAACACACCCAGGTGAGGTGGCTACAGTAGTCAGAATCGTAGAAGCAGAGACTAGAAGGTAAGTGCCAGGAGCTGGAGGGGGGAAAGGGATGAGGAGTTGCTATTTAATACACCTAGAGTTCCAGTTCTGCAAAATAAAAAAGTCCTAGAGATCTGCTACACATTATGCTTATAGTTAACAATCCTGTACTGTACATTTAAACATTTGTGAAGAGGATGTACTTTATCTTATGTGTTTATTATTTTAAAAATTTACTGGAGGAGAACAAGATAGCAACGGGAATAGTCAGAGACAGGATCAGTCCAAGGAAAGAAAGCAATGGAATTCAAAAACAGAATCTTGAGAGCACACTGGGGAAATACAGGTGCAGTTTGCTGAGAGCTTAGAAAGCAAGACTAAGAAAAGAAGTAAGGTCCTTAGACTTCGGTCAAGAGTTCAGACTTTACTCATAAACACATAGTATTTAGACATATATAAGGAAGAGTCAATATGGTTAGTGTTTGGATCACTGGATTCCAACACCATTTTAGAGTAAAAACATCTATTTTTAAAAATTTTATGTGTAATTGCAGTGTATAAAACGGGTCAGATCCCTGGTGCTCTGCTTTAAACTGAAAAGAACTGCTGCTGATTTTTTTCCAGACCAAAGCCTTTTCTGAGGCTACATCAGGTAAGTTTATATTCACGTGGAGAACAGATTGAAAAACTCTGTCACAGAGAAATCATGAGCTGATTATTTATTCAGTTTGTAATGTAAGAAGATTTTACTTGATTATCTGTCAATCTGTACATTACCAGCCAATAGCATATGACATATCTCTACTGTCCTCTGACCCAAGGTTAGGGTAGCTGATGCATAATAAAGCAATTACTGTAAAATATTTTCTAATATTTAGCATAACATTGACCTTGCTAGTGATTAAGTACATTATTTAAAATGTCTTGTCTAATTTATGAGAATAATTAGCCCTCAGTCTATTTATAAATGTTTATATTTTTATAGATTGCTAATTAGTTTATCCCTAAAAAATTTCTCATAAGATTATTTATCTGATTATCATGACCCCTTATTCTATATTTTTTTTCTTTATGGACACATAATCAACATTTACTATGTAATACTTAATATAAATATGTATATATACATATATATGCAAATGTGTGGGTACATAAACTTAAAATTCATATTTGTGGGTAGAGATGGCATTTAATTATAGGGGCCATTTTTTAAATAAATTGCTCTTTTGATTTTAAATGTATGAAACGTATCTTTTGTTGATATAGATATAGTCTTACAAAGTACTATAGATGAAGTTGAGAAATGATCTATATCAAAAAAGGCTAAACAGCATAAATATACTCATAGGGGAATTATATGCATTGCCTATGTGTTTGTTGTGAGCATGAATTTTAAAAGTTCAGTTATTTTCTGAAAAATCAGACTAATAATTAATTTCAAATTAATAAAGATTATTGGGGCAGTTTGCACAAGTTTTGTCTTAAATCAAGTAAAATATCCTTTCCATCATGGATTGCAGATCTTTGATGCTGGGTAGTTGGAATAGTCACCACCTAAACAATTTGCCAACGGACAGTCTGAAACCTCTGAGACGGGGGACAGAGACTGAGAGAGAAAGGAGAAGGAGGGGAAGAAGAAGGAGAAAGAGAAGGAGCTGATGGAGAGAAAGAAGCAGAAGGAGAAAAGGGATGGAGGGAGGGTAGGAAGGAAGAGGGTGGGTTTGACGCTCTGCTTCTTAAACCAAATCAACAACAGAAAAGTTGCAATGGCGTTGCTCCCACCTCCTCAGGAAGCTTTAATACATAAACAATTAAACTGAAAATACTCACATGGATTTCCCTAGAGAAAAAAATTCCAAACCTAATGTGCCAAAAATAATGAAAATAGAACTTTGTCATTCAGTCAGCAAAGGCCCCAGAGGAAGTTAAAGCAACAGATGAATGCATTGCTCTTGGCTGAGAACATCTCTAATCATGCTAATTATCTCCTTGAACACAGACAAGGTTAGATGGTAAAAGATTGGGGGGAAGGCTGCCAGGCTCCAAGAGTGTGTCTATACAGGCCCTGGAATCTGACATAGTTGACTGGTTTGCTCCTTCCAATTGCTACAGGCCATTTACATGACTGAATAGCAGTGGAGTCTCAGAATCTATGTTCTGCCTCCTACTTGATCATAGGATCGTAAGAAGCACAATGCTCGTCATTGTTTTCTTTTTTGAAAATTACAGTGTGATTTATATTTTTTCAACAAGATAAATGCTCTACCTTGGAATCTTTTGCCTTAACTATCCACCTTGAATTTATTTTGAAAAGGAAATTCTCTCAAGAAGGTAATGTGTCTGAATGTGTGTGTGTAGGTTGTGGAGGGGTTTGTTCTTAAAGCATAAGGAGGCAAGAGACAGCAAATGAACTAAACTAGCTCTTTCTTTGTATTTATGTAGATAAATACAGACCTAATATGTGTGTGTATGTTACTTGTGTGTTTGTAGCTTTTTTTAAATTTGTATACAGAAAAAATAACACATTAAAAATGACCCAGAAAATGAGGTATTGTGGAAAAAACTCTAGAGTCAGGAGGCTTTGACCTCTGGTCTTAATTCTATTACAAACCAATTATAGTATATATGATAGGATTTGAATGATAATAGACTTGGACTTGACCCTAGGTCTTCTGATTACAGGCTCTAAAGTAGATTATATTAATTGTTTAATCTTATCTAGCTCTGAAATAAGGACTAAAAATCAGGGAATAAACAATGGGCTTCTGGATTCAGAACAGTTCAAGTGTATAGCTGCTCCTCAGTTTGTATGATGTCAGTGTAAGGCCAGAGGTCACCGCCATCATGACCATTCACATGCAAATTCCCATTAGATTTGGGTAGACGGTAAAGAAACTGTAGAGCCAAAACTGGTGAGCCATTCCTTTATTCTAGCCTCGCACCCAGCAGGGCTCCAAAACCCACTCATTCAGAGCTCACAAAGCTACTGACACATCGGGTTTTCCTAGAATCAAAGGCCCCCACCAGCTCAGTCAACTCTAGACCTCTAGTTCCCCATCTATACACTTTCTCTCTTCTCATCTCTGCACAAACTGACTTCTCCTTCAGCACCCTGCCACCATAGCTTCTTCTTCCTCCTCCTTCTAAAAAAATACTTGGGCTAACAAGGGCCGCTCCTCTAGCACACATTAGCATAACTAAGCCCCTTTCCAAGCAGGAAAGTAACTAGCAGTTTCAACTGGCAGCACTATTCACATGGGCAGCGCCAATTTAACAAAGTGAACAAACATAAAAATCACATTTTACAAACTTGTTTTCCCAACAGTCAGCTAAATCAGATAGTCCTTTTGAATTTATTTGTTAATTATAAAATGAATGATGTCAAATATACCTCAAAGAATTGAGGTATATGGCTCATATAATTATGGCAATGGCTAAATGTTAGAATACCAGTGCAAAAAGTACTCACAAACATTTTGGCTACCATCTTCTCATGTGGGACAGCCTTTGGGTTGAATTATACAAAGTGTTTGGCAAACTACACTGTAACACACAGATAACTGCTTCCTCCCTTTAACCAACAAAGTTGGCTTTGTCCATTGGTAATGTTGAAGACTAACAAAATAGAGATCACAATTTCTCCATCATTTATTTTACTATAGACCAGGAATAACTCTAAAAGTTTTACATGTACAAATTTTATCCTTACAGCAACCTATAATATAGCTACTATTGTTATCATACCCATTTTACAGATGAGCAAACTGCAACAAAAAGAGATAACACTGTCTCAAGGATTCACCGGTTCACAAATAGAGCAGAAATTAAAGTCATGTAGTCTGGCTCACAGAAATCAAGATCTGAAACCTTGGAGGAACACTTAATTCTACTTTCTATATTATTGTTCTTTTTAAACCTGTGTAACGCCTCCTATTTATAAACTGCTCACTCTTGGTAAACACCTTGGCTTACAATTTCTCATATAGTTTATTTCAGTAGCTGTCTAGCTGATTTCTCTCCTCACCTTCATTGTTCCTCCCACAATCAACTTTACACAAAACAACCAAGTTATCTTTTAGGAATCAGGTCGGTCTCCTATACTCCAAAACATTTCTGAGTTCCCTTCAGTCTTTTAAACAAAGTCTCAACTTTCCAATCCAGTACTCAAAGCTTCCCTGCATGTACTCAACCTGAACTTTTTTTCCCTTCTACAAATCAACAACATTGTAGTTTTAGAATTGAACTGCTTAGAAGTCCCTAAAAATGTTTTGAAGTTTTGCACATGTGTCTTTAATCATGTCATAGAACTATCCCCTTTTTAAAACCCTGTTTCTACCAGTTGATCCCTGTGTCAGATTTAGAACATAATTTCAATGTCATTTTGATCATCAGATATTCATGTTACCATAAGCACAGAGGTTGTTTTCCATTCTCAGAGAAAATTTTGGCACAAAGTTCATCTTTAATAGCATGATTACAATAAAGTCATGGTAATTGTATATGTGCATTGTGTGCATTTGTGTATGTGTATGTGTTCTAATATATATTTTTCTTGATTTCAAGATTTCTATCCCACACATTTTGTATCATTCTTGCTCCATATCAATATTCTTGGATCAACTAATTATCAGTAAGTATGTGTTGAATTAGTAAATGAATGAGTGACTACATCACTATACTGGCACTGATGGTTTTCTTCCAAGATAATTTAATTGCTTGTCGATTTTACTGTTTTTACAAGGATCTATTAATGCACTGTCAAAAAATAAAAAGGGGATAGAGGGCTTGGAAAATAGAGTAAATTATAGTGTTAGTTATTCTTGTTGGTTATTGCAGAAGCCACATATCTACAGAGACATATCCTAATCTCAGTTCTACCAAAACATGTGTGATATATTAACTGACATCAAAAAACAGTGACTATAAATTATATAATCAACTCTAACACTAAAACAAAAATGCCAGCCATAATACATAAAGTCATTGATCTTTAAGTGAAGTCAGTCATCTTACAATCACTTGTTCAATTTTAAGAGGATAAAAATTTAATATTCATTGTTCTCTAAGAATGTAAAAATCTGAAAATAACCAAGTATCTAATAATGTAGGAATGTATTATGTGTTACAGGGTCTGTTAAGAAGTATGTGTAAATATATTTGTTTTTATATGAAGAATATCTGTAATCAAAAATTTTTTACAAATACTAAAAGCAAACAAATACCCATGGCATTGCATGCACACAAAATGACAACACCTGAGAAATACCAAGGAAAACTTGAGAGGCAGCTCTTAACTGGCATCTGACAGCTTTGTTGTTTTGTTCTGAACCCTTTGTGACAGACACTTTGTCTAAGGATGACAGCATTTCATCACCCTCATAAGATTAAAGTTCCCTTTCAAGTATTGGTTCCAACACTGTTCAAATGTGTCAGCAGAGTAGAAAATTCAATAAAAATCCCTGAGGGTGAGATAGCAATTAGGCCGAAAGATGCCAAGATTTGCCCAGGGACAATAGGGAGAGCACTGGGGCTATTCAAATGGCACAGATTCCTAAGCACTCATTTATTCTTTAGTTCTATCACACTTTGGGATTTTTAAATTTTCTTGTTTTGGGGGGATGGGTGGGTGGGTGGGGAGGGGTTCAGCATGGATGCATAACTCATCCCAGTGCACAGACGGAAACAACTCAGACAACTTATGGCTCTGTTTTTATTGAATAATGTGTCAAGATCACAATCTGGCTTAGAAAATCTATTTCTACTTACTTTACTTGGATGTTAAGTAGAAATATTCAGAATTGAAACTATCCATTAAACTTCATTTGAGAAACAGTGGGAGAATTTCAGCCTATTACCAGAGCTCAATTATATAATGTATATATACTTATATATATATTAATATATATATACTCATTTATAAACATATATGTGTATGTGTTTGTGTATCTCCTCAAATACTAAAATTTCTTTCAACTTTTTTTTTTTTTCATTTTTTTTTTTTTTTTTTTCTGAAACTGGAAACAGGGAGAGACAGTCAGACAGACTCCCGCATGCGCCCGACCGGGATCCACCTGGCACGCCCACCAGGGGCGACACTCTGCCCACCAGGGGGCGATGCTCTGCCCATCCTGGGCGTCGCCATGTTGCGACCAGAGCCACTCTAGCGCCTGGGGCAGAGGCCACAGAGCCATCCCCAGTGCCCGGGCCATCTTTGCTCCAATGGAGCCCCGGCTGCAGGAGGGGAAGAGAGAGACAGAGAGGGAAAGCGCAGCGGAGGTGTGGAGAAGCAAATGGGCGCTTCTCCTGTGTGCCCTGGCCGGGAATCGAACCCGGGTCCTCCGCACGCTAGGCCGACGCTCTACCGCTGAGCCAACCGGCCAGGGCCTTCTTTCAACTTTTATGTCTCTTATTTCAAAATATTTGGGGGGAATTAATTAAATAGATATTACCTTATGGTCAATTATATGATAACATTATCTATTATCTATGTTCTGATCTAGTTGAACAGATCATATAGGCAGTGATGTAGAAAGGTTCTGAGGGACTGGAACCAATGGCAGGTCATTTCTTGTGGAGAGGAAGCTAGGACAATCTGCAACAAATCATGCAGAAAAAGCAAAGTAACATCTCTGAAAACCAGGGAGCATCATCAGACAGTTCTGAGGAGAGCAGGAATGCAGGAAGGAGCTAAAGGAATGCAAAAGACCAATATCGTGTCTCATATCTGAAAGCAATTGAGACACACACACAAACACACACACACACACACACATGTTGTAGTTTAAGAATGAAAGAAACCAACAGTGAAGAAGTCTTAATTTTTAGTCTTGAGACTGTGTACTGTGTCTTCTCATTTAATATTTAATTTAGTACTTAAACAGAGAGAAAGAGAGGTAATATAATTCCCATTTTACAGATACTGTGGAACATAAAAAAATCTCCAGAGTCATATAATTTCTAAGACAGTGACTTAGAATTCTAAATTAAAAAGTAATTATTTTTCTCTCTTTGACTCTCTTACTTATACACACACACACACACACACACACACACACGTGCGCAAATACCACATCTAAAATGGAATAAATATTAGTTGGCAAAATAAAAGATTAGCTAATCCATGTCAGATTGATAGCATGTATTTCAATACTTAAAATAAAGTTCATTTAATATTAATTAAATACATATAATTGCAGCAAATGGATTGAAAAAAAAAGGTTTTGTTTTTAGTAGACCATTAAAGGGAGACACAGGGTTTTCATTATTAGGAGCTCAGAAGGACTCATGTGTGTACAATGATTTCCAAAATGTATTGAAATTGTGGCTTCATTAAAAGCAGTAGAACATCTGAAGCAAAGGAGAAGTAAATCTTCTCTACATTTAATAAATCAGTCATAACTTAATTTATTCTATAAAAACATATCTGGCATATTCATAAACAGATATAAAAGCTGGGAGATACCCTAAAAAGAGCCATAGAATATTAAAAGAACTAAAAACTGTTAGAAGGAGCAGTTAATGAAACTGGGAATGTTAGGTATAGAAAAAAGAAGATTCAATGTAATGTGAATTCTGTATTTAAAAATAATTATATAAATAATTATATAAGGAAAAATTTTGTCCATATAAATAAGAAATCAAAAATTTTATTTTAGAATAATATATATCAAAGTTGCAGAATAAAAATGTTAAACAAATAAAATGCATGTGAATATTTTTATGATTTTAGAAGAAAATAATTTCTTTTTTTTTGTATTTTTCTGAAGCTGGAAATGGGGAGGCAGTCAGACAGACTCCCACATGCACCTGACCGGGATCCACCCAGCACCCCACCAGGGGGCTATGCTCTGCCCACCAGGGGGTGATGCTCTGCCCTTCCAGGGCGTCGCTCTGTTGCGACCAGAGCCATTCTAGCGCCTGGGGCAGAGGCCAAGGAGCCATCCCCAGCGCCCGGCCATCTTTTGCTCCAATGGAGCCTCGGCTGCAGGAGGGGAAGAGAGAGACAGAGAGGAAGGAGAGAGGGAGGGGTGGAGAAGCAGATGGGCACTTCTCCTGTGTGCCCTGGCCAGGAATCGAACCCAGGACTTCCCCACGCCAGGCTGATGCTCTACCGCTGAGCCAAACAGCCAGGGCCTAGAAGAAAATAATTTCTTCAAACACAACATAAAAAAGCATAACACATAAAGGGTAGAATAAGAAATGTGTCTACATAAAAATTAATACTAAAATTTTTACAGTCAAATTCCAAACAAATGACAGATGGCAAAATGTCATTTATATTGCTTATCAGTGAGAAGGATAAAGGTCCAAACATTCATAGTACTTCCTTGAATCAATAAGAAAATATCACACAGTTCAATATAAGTAACGCATATGAAATAGTTTTTTACATAAGGAGAAAGTCATTCGGAAACTAACCACATAAAAAGATGTTAACCTTTCTATTAGGTAAACAACTGGAAAATTTTTTTCCATCTCCATAAGTTTGAAAAAATTACAAATTGCCTATAATTGGTGACAATGTGAGATAACAAAAACTCTCATAGACTGTTGGAAGATATTTAGTTTACTAGAAATATTTTAAGGGACTCTGACAATTTCCAATAAAACTGAGAATACTTGTACCTGTCCAGAAATTTCATGTCAAGGAGACTTGCACACCGACATTCATAGCACCATGTTAGCTTGAAACATAGTGGAGACCACCTAAATTCACATTGACTGTATAATGGATAGCTAAGACATGCTATAATCATACAGCAAATTACTATAGTATAAGAGTTAAAATGAATAAATGAACTACATCAATATATGTCAACATTGATAAATACTGTGACTTTCGTTCAAGATGGCGGCATAGGTAAACACAGTACTAAAATCCTCCCACAACCACATCAAAATTACAACTAAACTACAGAACAACCATCATTCAGAACTGCCTGAAATCTGGCTGAATGAAAGTCCTACAACTAAGGAATTAAAGAAGAAACCATATAAAGACTGGTAGGAGGAATGCAGATGCAGAACAGGATGGACCCACACCCTCAGCTGGTGATCAGAAGGGCTATTTCAGCTGTGGAGGTTTCCACTGAGGAGCGAGGGATCTCAGGCTCACACCAGATTCCCCCAGCCCAGGATTCCAGAACCACGAAGAGAAGTCCCCATAATTTCTGACTGTAAAAACCAACTGGGATTGTGGCTGAGTGAGAGGGAGGGCTGCTGATGTCCCTAGCAGCTCCTTTTACAGGGCCCACACGTGAACTTACTCAGACTCACTCCCTCTAAGCTCTAGCGCTGGGGCAGCCGCTTAAAAGGAACCAGGGATATATGGGAGAAATGGATTGTCAGGTATCAGGGCAAGAACTGAGAAGGGGCAGGTTCTGCTAGACAAAAGTGTTGGCCGAGGCACTTTTTCTGAGACTCCCACCCCCACAGAACCCATAGGGAGGTGGCAAAGCTGAGTTCCCATTGAGCTCTATCACACTCTCCGCCTTGCCCTGGTGATTCCCAGAGACTCTGTCCCACCCAACTTGCAGGCCTGCCTGCCTACTGCTTTCCCATACAAAGTCATGCTTCAGACTTTCCTAAAAGCTCTCAAAGAAGTAGCATCTGGCCCCTGCATACCCAATACCCCTTGATAAGTGGCTCCAGGCCTGGCACTAGTGGCAGCTTCTTTGGTTCACAGCTTGGCCTTTCCTGGGCACCTCCAAGCCATCTGTACGTTTCTCTAGAGCTTGTGCTGAGACGCCCCAGGCAGGGCACAGGCAGTGGCTAAACGAGCACCTCCCAGGAGGACTGGCAGTGGCTAAATGAGCACCTCCCAGGAGGATTGAGAGCCAATACACCCAGTGGATAGCTTCAGATCATGCTAGATTACAATTCTAACACCTCTATGAGTTGCACACTCAAAGGGCAGATGCAGTGAGTACCAAAGCCCCACTGAAGCAAGTCCTGTTTCCCAGAGTTAACTACTGCACAGCAGCTCTTCTGCTGTAGTCTCAACTAGCCCTTAAAACCAATAAGTCTGGAGGTCAATCCCTCCCAGTGATGTCAACAGAAATCAAGACTCAACTACAACAAGATAGTGCACAGAGCCCATACAGTGGCACATCTTTAGTGCCCCTGTCAGGTGACTGAGGAGGCGGTGCCACTGGGCCATACAGGACAGCTACTACACAAGGCCACTCTACCAAGTCTGGGAAATGTAGCAGCTCTACCTAATACATAGAAACAAGCAGCTAAAATGGGGAGGCAAAGAAACACATCCAGAATGATAGAACAGGAGAAATCACCAGAAAAAAAACTAAATAAAATGGAAGCAAATAATCTGTCAGATACTGAGTTCAATATGTTGGTAATAAAGATGCTCATGGAACTTAATGAGAGCTTCAAAAAGAAATAATAAGCATAAAAAAAGACAGAGACCATCAAAAAACAAAACAAAAAAACAACAGTCAGAAATGAAGGATGATATGCTAAAATAGTGTAAGAAATCTCTGAGACAGATTTACCAACATTAGCATCATGGGAGTGCCAGAAGGAGAAAAGAGAGCAAGAAATAGAAAACCTATTTGAAAAAAAAATAATGACAGAAAACTTCCTAACCTGATAAAGAAAATAAACATACAAGTTCAGAAAGCACATAGAGTCTCAGATAAGATGAACTCAAAGAAGCCCACACCAAGATGCATCATAATTGAAATGCAAAAGGTTAAACACAAAGAAAGAATTTTTAAAGCAGCAAGAGAAAAGCAGTTAATTACCTACACGGGGGCTCACATAAGGCTGTCAGCAGTTTTCTCAACAGAAACTTTGCGGGCCAGAAGGGAGTGGCAAGAGATAATCAAAATGATGAAAAGCAAGGATCTACAATCAAGATTAGTCTACCCAGCAAACCTATCATCACAGAATCAAAGTACTGTACAGATAAAGAGCTTCCCAAAAAAGAAAAAGCTAAAGGAGTTCATCACCACCAAATCAGTATTACATAAAATTTTAATGGGTCTTATTTAAGAAGAAAAAATAAAGATCAAAAGTATGAACAATAAAATTGTAATAAGTATGTATCTATCAACAAGTGAACCTAAAAAACAAACAAAAAAAATGAACAAGCAGAAAAAAACCAAATAGATACAGAGAACATTTGACAGTTTCCAGGTAGGACGGGGGATTGGAGGAATGGGTGAAAAAAGATGAAGGGATTAAGAACAAATTGGTTGTTACAGAATAGTCATAGGGATGTAAAATATAGCATAGGAAAAATAATTAATATGTATAGCGTCAGATGAGTATGGGACTTATCAGGATGATCCCTTAGTAAGTTATATAATGTCTAACCACCAGGTTGAACACCTAAAACTAATATAATAACGTATGTCAACTGTAATTGAAAAATAAAAATGATTAAAAAAATTGATAAATACCAAAACAAGAACAAATCATAATTGCAGAAACATACCTGTGGTGTAAGAAAATTCACATTAAAAAACAAAGTGAAACTGCATTTAATGAATTTATATGTATGTGTTAAATTACATAAATATAAATAATATACACATATTAAACAATATATTACACATCAGACTTATAGCAGTTTTTCTTCTGAAAAATAAATGAAGGAAATAGGGTGGAGAGGACTATAAAGAAAATTAATTTGAAGCAAATACAACAGTTTGTCAATATTGGCTAATTCTAGCTTGATCTGTGGTAGTGCAGTAGACAAAGCATTGCCCTGGAATTCTGAGGTCACCAGTTCAAAATCCTGGGCTTGCCCAGTCAAAGCACATATGAGGAACAACTACTAATAGTTGATGCTTCCTGTTCCTCCCCCTGCCTCTCTCTAAAATTAATAAATAAATTTTAATTGGCTAATTCTGAGTGATAAATACAAAGATGTTTACAATATTATTTTGTTGAGATGTTATTTAATTGCATTTATAATCAAAAAAGAAATATATATCATTTAATAGTGATCTGTCTAATCTTGAGGAAATGATCAAATTTTGTAGCTTGCAGGTCAAATTTTCTATGCTATAGTAAGAACAGTAAAATGAGACCGTTAGTCCTTACCTTGAAGATTTTCGGCCCTGGCCGGTTGGCTCAGTGGTAGAGCGTCAGTCTGGCGTGCAGAAGTCCGGGGTTTGATTCCCGGCCAGGGCACACAGGAGAAGCGCCCATCTGCTTCTCCACCCCACCCCCTCTCCTTCCTTTCTGTCTCTCTCTTCCCCTCCCGCAGCCAGGGCTCCATTGGAGCAAAGATGGCCCGGGCACTGGGGATGGCTCTGTGGCCTCTGCCTCAGGCGCTGGAGTGGCTCTGGTCGCAACATAGCGACGCCCTGAATGGGCAGAGCATCGCCCCCTGGTGGGTGTGCCCAGTAGATCCCGGTCGGGTGCATGCGGAAGTCTGACTGTCTCTCCCCGTTTCCAGCTTCAGAAAAATGCAAAGAAAAAAAAACAAAAACAAAAAAAGAAGATTTTCAATGCACTTTTATATAGAAACTTTTTGCAAAAGTAGTAGAATTAGATGGTTAATAAGACTAAATAAATTTCAAGGTCCATATTAACTCTGAGAAGATACAACCAAAATGTGTGTTGGATTTTAAGAAATCATTTTAATTAGATATTTATTACTTATTTTATTATCCAGGATTAATGACTATAGATATTTAACTTGAAATTTATTTTTTTTTTTGTATTTTTCTGAAGCTGGAAACGGGGAGAGACAGTCAGACAGACTCCCGCATGGGCCCGACCGGGATCCACCCGGCACGCCCACCAGGGGCAAAGCTCTGCCCACCAGGGGGCGATGCTCTGCCCCTCCGGGGCGTCGCTCTGCCGCGACCAGAGCCACTCTAGCGCCTGGAGCAGAGGCCAAGGAGCCATCCCCAGCGCCCGGACCATCTTTGCTCCAATGGAGCCTTAGCTGCGGGAGGGGAAGAGAGAGACAGAGAGGAAGGAGGGGAAGGGGGTGGAGAAGCAAATGGGCGCTTCTCCTATGTGCCCTGGCCGGGAATCGAACCCGGGTCCCCCGCACGCTAGGCCGACGCTCTACCGCTGAGCCAACTGGCCAGGGCCTGAAATTTAATTTTAAAAAATGACAATTAAATTTGTACCCCAATACATAAAAATGGGGTATTTCAAAAGCCAAGCAACCACAAATGATCTTGCTCTTTTTCTTTTCCAGCCATACCATGACTCTTGGATTGAGCTTCATCAACTGCCTCTGAATTTATGGTTCTCAGGAAAGTAGCTGCATTGTGGCAGAATTGAGAATTTTGCATTCCAACATTTAAATATGGGCAAGCAATCAGACTCAGGATTACTTGTCTGTCACTCTTCACTGATTTTATTTGCCTTTTCCTACTCTGAGCTCATTCAATTCCCCTCTGAACATCTTTGGGAAATATTACTCTAGGACTCAGTCAACCAGGAGAGCTTAAGTAACACAGAGTTGGCCAGTTTTGTTCATAGAGATGAAAAGCAGGGAGCTGCACCAGTGATCATGATGTGAACAGTCTAGCTAGAGGGAGGCACTGTTCTGGACTCTTTTCTCAGATGGCCCAGGGAAAGCTGTGGGATATCGGAGGCTCAGGGATAGAAAGAGAATGTCAGTTCAACTGCTGGGTGAAATGCAACAGAACGGATAAAAGGCCAGTTGAGGTGTTCTTTAAAATCTTTGAATGTCTTTTACCCTTTTCATGTTGCTTGTGCAAGTTTGTCTACCTAGGTCAGCATGGGCAGAAATGAACAAAGAACAAATGAGAGAGTCTGCTGGTTAAAGAGCTGCGTTCAAATCCCTGGGCACAGTCAGCAGGACACAGGGGTCAGATTCCCAATGCTGCATCAGCACTCGGACAGATAGAAAGCGGAGAAGAGGTGGAGAGGGTGATACCTCTTGTTCTAAGGGTCACTGACACTTGTCCTTGGAAAAACTTATGCAGCGATAGGCCGATGCATGACACAGGCTACCAGTTCATCTTTAATTCATTTGCTGTGAAAACAGCCTGAGTGTAAAATGGAGTTTGCAAGAAAAACCCTGAAATCAACAAAATGAGTACCCCTGGAGGAAAAACAAAGCAGAGGATTTATTTTCTATTTTTCCATATCCTTGCCTTAGTCACCAAGTTCTTAATGCAGTACTTAGACACTGAGTACATATGCAGAAATCTAGAAATTTCATTATATTCACAGTTTATATATAGAAATCTTTCTAGAGTTGTGTGAGCATAGGATGATTTTTGTACGGCTTTATTGTCACATGGTCAATAACCTGGATATATTGGAAATGGTAGGTGCTATTTATTATTAGTTTTCTACAGAAGAAGCAGCTGAGACAGTCATACAAGAAATGGCATTTCCATTGCTATAAACCAAATGTCTGTGTTTCCCTTAAATTCACATGTGGAAGTCAAGATTCACATGTTAACATTGTAACCCCCACAAGTATTAGTAGGTTGTGCCTATTGGGAAGGGCTTAAATTATTAATGTGACCCCTTATTAATGAGATTAATTCCTTATAAAAGAAACTCCAGCGAGATTCCTACTGGCTTCTACCCATGTGAGGATATGGTGAAAAGCAGGTCACCTGCAAACCAGAAAGAGAATTTTCTCCAGGAATTTAATTGTCCGGCACCTTGATCTTGGACTTTCCAACCTCCAGAACTGTGAAAAATAAATGTCTGTTGTTTAAGGTACCCAGATAACAGTATTCTGTCATATCTTCTAGAACTAAGACATTGCTGGTCAACAAACAAATTAGTAGTGAAGTGTTATGTAGAATCTAGACTCTAGCTTTTTTTTTCTTTTATTATACTGAATTGTTATTATTAATTTAAATGTTAAGAATTTGTCATTTCCTTGACCTGTGGTGGCACAGTGGATAAAGCATTGACCTGGAACACTGCGGTCACTGGTTCAAAACCCCGGGCTTTCCTGGTCAAGGCACATATGGGAGTTGATGCTTTCTGTTCCTCACCCTTTCTCTCTTTCTTTTTCCCTCTCTCTTTCTTTCCCCTCTCTAAAATGAATAAATAAAATATTTTTAAAAAAGAATTTGTCATTTGCCATAAACAAATATTTATAGGAACCAGATCAATAATATAAATGTCTATACTGACTATGTATAGAGGGGTGGGGGGCTGTATAAAAAACTGGAGACAGTGGGTTCCACATAATTCATTCAAATTATTTTTTACCACTACAGTAAACAAATAATTTATACATGTATTCATATATATGATGTTTCCTACATTTTAAGCTAAATAATATATGATTATTATTAGAAATTATATTTGTTCTTATTATAGAAAGTTAGACCTGAATCTGTGATGATCAGAACCAAATAAACATTAAATATATATATTTTTTAATTTTTATTTATGTTTTTTTTATTTTTTTTATTCATTTTAGAGAGGAGAGAGAAAGGGGGAGAGAGAGACAGAGAGGGAGAGAGAGAGGAGAGAGAGACAGAGAGAGAAGGTGGGGAGGAGCTGGAAGCATCAACTCCCATATGTGCCTTGACCAGGCAGGCCCAGGGTTTTGAACCGGCGACCTCAGCATTTCCAGGTCGACGCTTTATCCACTGCGCCACCATAGGTCAGGCATAAACATTATATTTAATAATAACAACAAAAATATATCATAGACTTGACATACCAAAAAAAAGTTTGTTGAAAAATCTGGAGTCTTTCCATATTATAGTAAACTAAATATTCTTAACTGAATATACAATTTTAAAACAAATGATTATTATGCATCTCTTATGGGCGATATGACCAAGGTATACTTAGAACAAGGCACAGAATGTAAACAAACAATGGGGAAAATGTGAGTGTGTTTATATTTGGAAATGCCAGTTTCAAGATTTCTTAGTGTATAGTAACCTTGTTTTCCAAATTGAAACATGCTAAAGAATGAAAGGGTGATTTTAATAAGTATTCTGGGACCGCAAATATAACCTGAAACATAGTTCATGCCATCTAAATAGCCCACTGGTATCATCTTGAAATGGCAACAATTTTTCATTTACATTCTGTGGCTAAAAATGTGGAAATGGTCCTTTCTGCTTCAAAGATGGACTAATAGAGCAAATGACGTCTTGTGGCAAAATTGAGAGTGTTGAATGGCACCTTTATTTTTATTTTAATGATTTCACTTGGGTTATTAGACTAAAGAAACCCCATGCCTGTTTTTTTTTTAGGCTGCATCAAAACCAGTTCTTGAGTCCAGTATGAAGCATACAAATATTTCTCCCAGCTGATTTTCTCAGGCACCTTAAATTCTTCATTTCTCCCTTTATCAAGTGTCCATCGTCATTCTGACAACCTACAAAACATTCTACATTGGTCCTGCTCAGTGGCTTGTTTCATTCCTTGTTAGCCCCAAGTCATTTCTATCTCCATTTCATAAAATTTTTTGATTCAGTGAGAAAAACATTTTTTACCTTTCTGAGGATTTGAGCTAATACGTTTTCCAGATGCCTTATTACACTGTGAATGAGTTTCATTTATCACCTGAAGACAGTCTACCAACACAATGCAAGGTCGAAAATTCTCCCACTTCATGTTCAGTCTATATACAATTTCATAAAAATACATATTAAATATCAAACTTTTATTGTTATAATGAAACTGACAGTCAAAGATCATTAACGAAAGTAGGATTATGTCTTGTGCAATAGTATTTCAAATTTTGAATAGCACATCATTTCAGAGTGTGACAAAAATCCTATTATGACCTTTCATAATCCAAGACAACACATTGTTGGAAATTACTGAGATAGAATACACTCTTCGATTTGCATTGATAAATGTGATTTAAGGATTAACTTTATTTTTATTTTCATGAGCGATGATACAACTTTTAATGTTTGTATTCACAAAGGCCTAGACAGATTTGCTCTTAGTTCTTCTTCTTTAAAAAAAAAAATTTTAAGCAATCTAGGTTACTTTTAAAATGGGACTCTATCTGCCTCATTGTTAATTGAATTGGGCATTCAATTAACATATGTCTTGCTTATGACTTTGCAACTTTGTCAGTATGGGAAAGAAAAAGTTGAAGGCAAGAATGCCAATTTTACTTTCTTTTATTTCATTCTTTTTTCCAACAGGAAGTCATCTGAGTTATTTTTTCCTGATTAACACATTTCTTCATCAACTATAATGGCAAGCCATTAAATTAGATTGTCTTCTTTTTATCATTTCTGGCTGCAGCTCTCTTACGAGGGGAATATTGTAAACTTTCAGATTTGAAATATATATGTCATTCAAACACTGAGATAAAGATTGTTTAATAAAATTACTTTTCATCATAATGTACCTTAATATTGTGCAATTATAGTAATTTAAAAACTTTATACTTGCATGTATACAGAACATCTTTTCATTAAGAAAAAAAAGCTAAATATCATATTAAAGCAGATGGCATTTTCAAATGCAGCCTTTCTAAGACTGCAGAGGCTTTAGATTTGTAGAAGGCCTCAGGCAAAAATGTTGCAAAGCAAATAGTATCTCTTGAAAGACCAATTTATATTCCAATATAAAGTTTATAGACATAGGTTTGAAAAGTAGGTAGTAGAATAATCATGAAGAGATTATATCATTTGAAAAAATAATATACATTATGACCATTCTTGGTCTAAATTGAAAAAAGAAGAAAAAGTACACCATAGTAGAAAATCTTGCACTCTGGGTGAGTTCTGTTTCTGTCTTAATTTACTATGAAAAGGAATTGGCAATAGCTGTTGAATATGAAAAAAAATGTATCCTCTGTTATTATTTTTATTTATAGCATTTTTTCTGACAGAACAGACAGCTGAGCATTTAATAAATAATACATAAAACGTGAAAATATTAACTAAATTTTTCACATTTATTTTGATGTTTGGTTCTCACATAACGTCAGTAAAGAAGACATAGTCATAAATCCTTGCTGGCTCTACAGAAAGACACAGAAAGTATAGATTAATAAGATATATATATATATATATATATATATATATATATATATATATATATATATGCTTAGAAGATAAAAGGAAAGGCTTTCCATAGCGCTAAGTAACAGGACCGAGGAGAATGGGCAACAAATCTGCCTGCAACAGGAGGGAATTTCCATGCAGAGAATTTTTGTGTCAAAATGATTCTGCTGATCTTTCAGTCATACAAACATTCTGTCAGGGTTTTTAAGAATTATCTGTTATTCATTTGGTATCTTCTATATGCTATAGGGTTGATGGACTGCAGTAGACAGGGAGACATGTATAGAAATTTCACTATTGGGCATTCAATTACTATATGGTTTTTCTGTTGATCCTATTTTCTGAGGGTCTTCCTCAAAAATTCTTCTTTATTTATTGACCTTCCTTTAAATATTTTTTTTCTTTTTGTGTTAACTGTAGTAGGCTTTACAGCCAATTAAACTATTTGAAATCTCCACAGATGACCCTAAGTGAAACTGATGCTTTCAGGCATTTTAAGCCTCAGGCAATCATATCTTATTTGCATTTTCACAAAATAAGTAGTTATTTCTTTACATTTGATTCACTCAGCATTCTTTTAAAATACTCAGAATTTGAGCACCATAGATCGCTTTCCCTAGGGTAGTTTTTCACTGGAACCATCACATATTTACACATATTAAATACAGGTTAAATTGAAATTCAACAAAAGCTAAAAGTAAATAAACAGTAAATGCTCTTACAGCACACAGGTTGAGGCACACCATTCAGGCATCTGTTCAATCTATCAGATAATTAAGTTCATATGCTTAAAACATTTGTAATAACAGAGATGGCAATAGGACTCTTGTGCCTAATTATTTAAGGCTGTCATTCCATGTTCATATTGTGGTTCCATATCAGAATAATTATTTTAATTAACAAATATGTATTTTTAGATACACTTCTTGATGAGAAAATGTTAATGAACTAAATAAGACATAATTCCTGTCCCCAGAAGCTAATCAGGCAATAAAGAGACATGTATATAAAAATAACTAACTGTTAAATGAAAAAAAATTGTGCTATAATAGACAATTAGCAAAATGATGCAGAGGGGATCAGAGTAGATTTGATCTATGAATGGCATTTAATTTGAACCATTAGTTAAATATAAAAATGTTAACATATGGCCATTGTGGAAACAAAAAAAAATCCTTTACTTTTTTTAGGATATATATAATAAGACGAGGCTGAAAAAATTGGCTAGATATTTGAGGGCACTGAAGGCCAGTCAAAATTGTTTAGATTTTATACTATAGGCAATGAGTAGCCATTGAAGAATCTTTAGGAAGAAATTGATATTAGCTACCTTATATTTCAGAAAGACAAGGAGAGTTATCTTGTAATTAATTGCAATGATAATTAATTACAGAATAAAATTAAGATAATTAAGACCAGCATAAAAATGATTAGGTCCTAAGGCAGCTATAGTGAATATAAAGGGGCTAAAAATAAAGATATTAAACAAAACAGAGTAGGATGTAGTAAGTTTAATGTAAAAAGATGCAAAAAGAGGCATCAAAAGTAAATCCAGGGGGGTCAAATGGCCATGGAGTAGGCAGTCGCACCAACTCCCACTTCCCAGAACCAAGGTGGATTACAACTTAAATCTGAGAACACTCATCATGAAAGACAAATTTTGAACTGAACTAGGAAGATTCTACAACCAAGGACCACCAAAGAACCCACACTGTATCTGGTAGGAGGGGCTGGAAGCAGCGCCTGGGAGGAACTTTTGCGAAGGGGAGGGCTGTCCAGCAAGTTGCAGGTCCTTAGTCCCAAAACCAGAATTCCAGCCTAGAGCCTTAGAGCCAGAAAGAGGCTGACAGACTATATTTGGTTGAGAAAAAAAGCCTGGACATGGTTTGAGAGAAGGAGGCTGGATACTCATACACAGGCTCTGTATTAAAGGAACTGTATAGACAGCCTCACTCACAGTCACTTTTCTGGAACTCCAGAAGGACACCGTAACCCCTGGGCTGAGTCACACCCAAATTTAAAGTGAACCAATATCACCAGCAAAGGAGAGAAAGTGCCTCATCCACTGGAGGTTCCCCTACCCTACCTAAAACAAAGGTGCTTAGAGCCAGGTGCCATGTTAGGGACACAAATAGGGAGTGCAGAGGTCTAAGCTACACCACACATGCACTGCTGAGTACTCGCCTGGGGCAGACAGGCAGGAGGCAGAGGCAGCAGGGCGTATCTGTGGTTCAAGGGAGCACACAAAAGCCAGCCCATGGAGACAGGAACTGCCGTTGCCACTGGGGAAGCCTGGGCTCACACATACCCCAGCTCCCCTAGGTGGATGCAGAGGCCCGAGAATCAACAGAGGGGTAACTCGCGAGCACGTGCAAGCCCACCAGCAAAGGTCGAAGTCACCTGGCAGGGGCAGGGAGCCAGGCAGGTGCGCAAACCTGCCTGGGGCTGAATACAATTTTGGCAGTGCTCTGAGCAGAAGTAGAACCCTAGGGGTAGCTAAGGGGGGAAGCACGAGTGCGTGTGAGCCGGTCAGCCAGGGCAGAAGTTGCACCAGCTACTGCAGGAATCCGGGCAACATGCAAACCTGCTCAGAGTGCAGACATGCCCTCAGCAGTAACATCAACATGGGTAACCTCAGAAGAGATCCAAGAGGGCACACACAACCACCTGAGGTGGCCGCTGAGATCTGAGCCAACTGAGGCAGCCCGGAAGCAGTCCAAATGGGCACGAGGGCATGCGCAAGCCCGACCAGGGCAGTGGCAGTTGTGGAGGTGGGCTGGAGCCCAGCAGCATCTGACCCTAAAAGCCCCGGGCAGCAACAGCAGCGTTGGCCTGGTAGACCACACAATGGGAGCTAAAATGTCTGGATAGAAATGTCTGAGGCTAAGAAATGTCTGAGGGTAAATGTCTGAGGCTAAGAAGTAGGCCACATCTGATACTGTACCTAATCACTGAATTACAGTACTGAGCCCAACAAATATCCAGCAATAAAAGACAACAGAAAATAGATTTTAGGGGAACTTGAACTTTTAAAATAACTTCTCCCAGGCCAAGAGTAGATAAAAGCAAGCCTAGGAGTGCAGCTGATATTTACAATGGCAACTGGACCCAGCAGAGGCAGCTACAAGATATGGATAACCTGTAGCTCCCAAAAGGTGGATATGAACCAGTCACAGGCAGTGACCCTCAATAATCTGCCGCAGGCCCCAATCAGGGAAGTCCAGGGCAACACAGACAAAATGGGAAGACAGAGAAGTGCAATCCAAATGACTCAGCAAGAGAAACACTCAGAAAAAAGAGCTGAGTGAGATTAATATAAGCAAACTACCAGATGCAGAGTTTAGAAAAATGATTATTAGAATGATAAAAGATCTTAGAACAACAATGAATGGTCACAGTGAGCACATAAATAAAGAAATAACAAGTATAAAAAGAACATTGAAATAGTAAAGAAAAAGCCCTGGCTGGTTGGCTCAGCGGTAGAGTGTCGGCCTGGCGTGCGGGGGACCCGGGTTCGATTCCAGGCCAGGGCACATAGGAGAAGTGCCCATTTGCTTCTCCACCCCCCCTCCTTCCTCTCTGTCTCTCTCTTCTCCTCCCGCAGCCAAGGCTCCATTGGAGCAAAGATGACCTGGGTGCTGGGGATGGCTTCTTGACCTCTGCCCCAGGTGCTAGAGTGGCTCTAGTCGTGGCAGAGTGACACCCCGGAGGGGCAGAGCATCGCCCCCTGGTGGGCAGAGCGTCGCCCCTGGTGGGCGTGCTGGGTGGATCCTGGTCGGGCGCATGCGGGAGTCTGTCTGTCTCTCCCCGTTTCCAGCTTCAGAAAAATACAAAAAAAAAAAAAAAAAGAAATAGTAAAAAGAATCAGTGAGAAATGACAAATACAATATCTGAAATGAAGACTACACTAGAAACAATTAAAAGCAAGCTGGATGAAGCAGAGGATTGAATCAGCAATTTAAAAGACAAGATAAATAAAAACACAGAAGCAGAGCAGCAAAAAGAAAAGAGAACTAAAAAATCTGAGGAAACTCTAAGAGAGCTCTGTGATAATCTAAAGAAAAACAACATCCACATCATAGGAGTTCTGGAAGAAGAGAAAAAACAAGGGATAGAAACCTTGTTCAATCAAATCATAGCTGAAAACTTCCCTAAATTGATGCAGGAAAAAGTCACACATGTTCAAAAGCACAGAGAACTCCATTAAAGAGAAACCCAAAGAAATACACACCAAGACACATCATATTTAAAATAGCAAAGCTAAGAGATAAAGAGAAAACATTAAAAGCTGCTAGAGAAAAAAAAGGCTATTACTTACAAAGGAGTTCCAATAAGGATGACATCTGACTTCTCAACAGAAACATTTGAGGCCATATGGAAATGGCAAGAAATATTCAAATTAATGCAGAACAAGAACCTACAATCAAGACTACTTGTCCAGAAAGGTTATCATTTAAAATTGAAGAAGAAATATAAATGTTCCCAGACAAAAAAAACCTCACATAATACATTACAACCAAACCAATGCTGCAAGAAATGTTAAGGGGATTGTTGTAAACAAAACAAAAGGGGAAAAGAATATAGCAAAAGATGAAGATAGTGCCTGACCTGTGGTGGCGCAGTGGATAAAGCGTCGACCTGGAAATGCTGAGGTCGCCGGTTCGAAACTCTGGGCTTGCCTGGTCAAGGCACATATGGGAGTTGATGCTTCCAGCTCCTCCCCCCTTCTCTCTCTCTCTCTCTCTCTCTCTCTCTCTCTCTCCTTTCTAAAAAATGAATAAATAAAATTAAAATAAAATTTAAAAAAAAGATGTTTAAAAAAAAAGATATCAAAAAAAAAGATGAAGATAGCTTTAAAGAACAAAGTGGTAATAAACAACTACATATAAATATAACTTTAAATGTAAATGGATTAAATGATCCAATCAAAAGTCATAGAGTAGCTGCATGGATAAGAAAAAAGTACCCATAGATATACTATCTACAAGAGACACACTTCAAAACAAAAGATACACATAGCCTAAAGGTAAAAGGATGGAAAAACAATATTTCATGCAAAGGGAAATGAAAAAAATAGCTGGGGTAGCAATATTTATATCAGACAAAATGAACTTTAAAACAAAGGCTGTAGTAAGAGATAAAGAAGGTCACTACATAATGATAAAGGGAGCAATCCAACAGGAAGATATAACCATCATAAATATCTATGCACTAATATAGGAGCACCTAAATATATAAAGCAGACTTTGATGGATATAAAGAGAGATCAACAGCAATACTATAATAGTGGGAGTTTTCAATACCCCACTAACATCACTAGGTAGATCCTCAAGAAAGAAAATTAACAAAAAACAGCAGACTTAAGGACATATTAGATCAACTCAATTTAATAGATATCTTTAAAACCTTTTACCCTAAAGCAGCAGAATATACATTCTTTTCAAGTGCTCATGGTACATTCTCTAGGATAGACCAAATTTAAGAAGATTGAAATCATATCAAGTATTTTCTCTGATCACAATGGCATGAAACTAGAAATCAACCACAACAGAAAAACTGAAAAATACTAAAATAAATGGAAACTAAATAGCATGTTCTTAAATAATGAATGGGTTAACAATGAAATCAAGGAAGAAATAAAAAAATTCCTAGAAATGAATGATAATAAGCATACAACAACTCAAAATTTATGGGACACAGCAAAAGCAGTACTGAGAGGGAAGTTCATAGCACTACAGGCATTCCTGAAGAAGCTTGAAAAAGCTCAAATAAACAACCTAACACTTCATCTGAAAGAACTAGAAAAAAACAGCAAGTAAAGCCCAGAGGTAGTAGAAGGAAGGAAATAATAAAGGTCAGAGCAGATATAAATGACATACAGGCTAAAAAAAACAATAAAGAGAATCAATGAAACCAAAAGCTGGTTCTTTGAAAGGGTAAACAAGATAGATGAACTTTTAACAAGACTCACCAAGAAAAGAAGAGAGAGGATTCAAATAAATAAAATTAGAAATGAGAGTGAAGAAATAACTGACACAACAAAAATACAACATATCATAAGAAAATACTATGAAGAACTGTATGCCAAAATATTCAAACAACTTAGGTAGAATGGACAAATTCCTTGAAACCTATAATCTTCCAAAAATCAATATGGAAGAATCAGAAAACCAAAACAGACTGATTACAACAAATGAGATTGAAACAGTTATCAAAAAGCTTCCAACAAAGAAAAGTCCTGGGCCTGATGGCTTCACTGGTGAATTCTACCAAATATTTAAAGAAAAATTAACTCCTATCCTTCTCAAGTTATTTCAAAAAATCAAGAGGAAGGAACACTTTCAAGTTCTTTTTATGGAGTGAGCATAATTCTGATTCCAAAACCAGGCAAAGACAACACAAAGAAAGAAAATTATAGGCCAACATCCCTGATGAACTTAGATGCTAAAATCCTCAACAAAATATTAGCAAACCAGATCCAGCAATACGTGATAAAAATCAAACGTATTGATCAACTTGGATTTATTCTGGGGTGGCAAGAATAGTACAACATTCGTAAATCCATCAATGTGATTCAACACATAAACAAAAAGGAAAAAACCATATGATAAATTCAATAGATGCAGAAAAATTATTTGATAAAATCCAGTACCCATTTATGATCAAAACTCTTAGCAAAGTGGGAATACAGGGAACACACATCAAGATGATAAAGGCCATCTATGACAAACCCACAGCAAAATGATAATTAATTGGCAAAAATTAAAAGCAATCCCTTAAAATCAGGAATAAGGTAGGGATGCCCCCTTTCACTGCTCTTATTCAACATAGTACTGGAAGTCCTAGCTACAGCAATCAGACAAGAAGAAATAAAAGACATCCAAATTGGAAAAGAAGAAGTAAAAGTATCATTATTGGCAGATGATATGATACTGTATATAAAAAACCCTAAAGTCTCAGTGAAAAAACTACTGACCTGATAAATAAATTCAGCAAGGTGGCAGCATATAAAATTAATACACAGAAATCAGAGGCATTTTTATACACAAACAATAAAATGTCAGAAAGAGAAATTAAGGAAACAATTCCCTTCACTACTGCAACCAATAAAAATAAAGTACCTAGGAGTAAATTTTACCAAGGAGGTCAAAAACTTGTACTCAGAAAATTATAAAACATTGATAAGAGAAATCAAGGAAGACACAAACAAGTGGAAGCATATACCATGTTCATGGATAGGAAGAAGAAACATCATTAAAATGTCTATATTACCCAAAGCAATTTATAAATTCAATGCAATACTAATTAAAATACCAATGACATTATTTAAAGATATAGAACACATATTCCAAAAATTTATATGGAACCAAAAAAGAACACAAATAGTCTCAGTAATCTTGAAAAAGAAGAATAAAGTGGGTACTATCACACTTCTTGATATCAAGTTATACTACAAGGCCATTGTACTCAAAACAGCCTGGTACTGGCTTAAGAACATGCATTTAGATCAATAGAATAGAACAGAGAACCCAGAAATAAACCCAGACCTGTATGGACAATTGATATTTGACAAAAGAGGTAAGAGCATACAATGGAGTAAAGACAGTTTCTTTAACAAATGGTGTTGGAAAAACTGGACAGTTACATGCAAAGAAATAAAACTAGAGCACCAACTTACACCATTCACAAAAATAAACTCAAAATTGATAAAGGACTTAAATGTAAGTCATGAAACATAAGCATCTTAGAAGGAAACATAAGCAGTAAGCTCACCGACATCTTTCACAGCAATATATTTGCTGATTTATCTCCACGGGCAAGGGAAATAAAAGACAAGATAAACAAATGGGACTATATCAAACTAAAAAGCTTTTGCACAGCTAAAGACAATATGAACAGAATAAAAAGACAAACCAAATAATGGGAGAACATATTCGACAATACGTCTGATAAGGGTTTAATAACCAAAGTTTATAAAGAACTTGTAAAACTCAACACCTGGAAGACAAACAATCCAATAAAAAAATGGGCACAAGAAATGAATAGACACTTCTCCAAAGAGGACATATAGATGGCCAACAGGCAGATTAAAAAATGTTCATTACTAATCATTAGAGAAATGCAAATTAAAACCACAATTAGATATCACCTCACACCAGTTAGAATGGCGCTCATCAACAAACAACACAGGATAGGTGCTAGATGTGGAGAAAGGGGAACTGCCCTGCACTGCTGGTGGGAATGTAGACTGGTGCAGCCTATGTGGAAAACAGTATGGTGATTCCTGAAAAAATTAGAATTGAAACTGTCTTTTGATCCAGCCATCCCATTTATAGGAATATATCCCAAGGACACCATATCACTGACTCAAAAAAAGAAATGCACACCAATATTTATGGCAGCATTGTTCACAATAGCTAAGATCTTGAAACAGCCCAAGTGGATGAGTGGATTAAAAAACAATGGACATATATACAATGGAATATTATGGGGCAATGATAAAGAAGGAAATATTACCTTTTGCAACAACATGGATGAACCTGGAAACTCTTATGTTGAGTTGAATAAGCCAGACAGAGAAAGAAAAATATTATATGACCTCACTCATTTGAGAAATTCAAGGAACAATGTGAACTGAGGAATGGAATTAAACCTGAAGGGAAGGGGAGGGAGCTGTTGGGAGGGAGCTAAAGGAGATGTTGAGGGGAATACGGGGGGAGGGGAATGCTTTTGGGGAGACACTAGAAGCTATGTAAACACAATAAATAAATTAATTAATTTTAAAAAGTAAATCCAAATGTACTAGCAAAAGTATCTGCTCAAATATTAATCAAACTGAAAACCTAGATGACTTTCAGCTTAGGGGGAAAAAAAATGCCTGCTTTTCAAATAGGGCCTGTTGAGTCTAAAATCAGACTCAAAACAAAACATAAACCTAATGTTCATAGAAGAGAGTGAGGCGAACATGGAGAGAAAAAAATGATTTACAGAGGAGATTATTCAAGTCACAAAAATAAATGAACTTAAGCAGAAACAGTCTTTGTAAACTATCTTTATTTAAGAGTTTAATGAAGATGAACACAAAAGTGAAATGTAGAAGAAATGATTCAAGGTATGACCTTTTTAATTCAAGGAATGATGTAATCACTCAATCACTGCTTTGTTTTCTTTCATTTCATTCATATTATTTTACCTATAATATGGTAGGTGTTTTTCTAGATCCTTGGTATACACTAGTGAAAAAACAGAGATAAAATACAAAAATACGTGTCCTATTATTATTTACATCCTACGTTAATGAAACATAGAGGTGATA
Organism: Saccopteryx bilineata; assembly: GCF_036850765.1. NCBI lineage: Eukaryota > Metazoa > Chordata > Mammalia > Chiroptera > Emballonuridae > Saccopteryx > Saccopteryx bilineata. The sequence continues at coordinate 92,591,311 of NC_089492.1, forward strand.
AAGTGTATAACAAATGAAAGAAAAGGAAGAAAGAAGCTAATAATCTACTCTTTCTTTTGTACTTAGTAGGGAAATGTGATATGTTTCCCCATGTCTCATAGCAGTGCATTCACTTCTCAAGCAATCCCATTTCTCATTTCCATCTCTGATAACATCCTAAAAGATTTGCACAGGGAGTACATAGACTTCAATTGCAGAGAATATTTAGTAATATTCCTCAATAAATTCTCAGTGTACGATAAATGAAAGGAGGGAGGTCAAAGTTGTGGACAGGCATTGTGGCCATTCTGCACAAATCCAAAAGCCAGTTCTCCTAAGAGTTTTCTAAGTTTCTTCTCTGTCAAAAAACAAAACAAACAAACAAAAACCTATGGTTTTTACTTCCACCATTTTCTAAAACAAGTAACCATATTTCAGCAAACATAAAATAACAAAACTCATTTTAGAAATAGTTATTTATATTTAAGCTATTAGTATAATACAATAAAATATTCAAAATGTGTTTTATTTTATGTATAATTTACAACTAGAGAACACATTCTATTATATTTAAAAGAACATGAAATTCATGGAAGCATCACATAAGTTTTTATTATGAATTTGGTTAGAATGACATGATTTTTAGAAATCTTGCTTTTCATGATCTAGAAATCAAACAGTGCTTGCTGCCTTAACTATTGTGTAGGGAATTTAAGATTGAAAAAAAATGCTAAAAATTATTTAGTTATTATCATTTTGCTTTGGTTGCTGAATTGGGCGTGGTTTTATAAAGGGGATTAGAGTAAGAATAGTAAAGACTGAAAGGATTAAAATAATTTACTGCTTGATGAAAGAATAATGAATATTTGAAAATCTCATTTATGGTTTAGTTCAACTTGGATTTAAGCAATTCATTTAGTGGAAATAAGTTAAGCAATTTACTGGAAATAGATATATATCATGTATATTTGAAAGAAGTCATTTTATTCTTTCACCAAAAATTTATTGAGTGCCTGATTTCTGGTAGATACTGAATATACACATGTTAGTGAGACATGGTACCAGATTCAAGGAATGTAAAGTGTAATGGAAGACAGGTAAGCCAACAACCACAAATCACTCTAGGAAAAGTGAAGTTACCAAGAGCCTTAGGAGCACAAGGGAAACCATTGTAATTAAAGGGAGGTTAAAAAATGTATAAAAAGATATTCACATAGATCATTATTGTTCAGTTACTAACTCTATATAATATGAACCAAATAATAACAAAGATCCATTCTACTTCTCAAAATCTAGAGTCTAAAATAATTACAATACACTGTTTTAAAAAACTTTGAAAAGAAATTAGACAAAAATAGGCAGAGCAATTATTGTTTTCTTCCAAGTCTTAGAACATTAATATCCTTCATGAAGAATTAAATAAATCATTTTTTAGCATGAGAATTATTCAGGGGACAATTTCTTAAATCTGCTTGTGGTACATGCTGGCTGAAAGAGATAATAAATTAATGGGAGACAATAAAATTAAGGGTTTATTGTGCCAGTAACAAGATTCATTCTAGTTACTGAGTTTTATATTATTATCTTGTTAGGACAAATTTTATTTTTTTAATTTTTTGGTTACAATATGATTTTCTTAGAGGATATTTTTATTATCCTTGAACCATAATTTTAAAATAATTAAAAACAAACAACTCTTTTCTAATGTAATATGTCAAAAAAGAATGAAATTCATTCAGCCCATTGACTACTAAAAGAGAAAACACAACACAACTATACAGAAAGAATGAGTGTCAATGCACTTCTGTTCAACTCTATATTTTTGAAGCATCAACAATATGGTGGCCTTTATTTTAGTCCTTGTGGAATAGACCAACATTAGGATTAGGGTCACTTTCTTAACTGACTGATAATCACTTGGGAGAAGCAGGCAGGTGTTGAAGCTACTGAAATGTGAGAAAGAATATGGTAATAGATAGACACATGTGTGGAGGGAGAGAGGTGTGATCATGTGTCTTAGATAATTTGTTGGTGAGCAAGGAATTTTGGCCAGATTTTCAAAGGTCAGTATAATTTTTTCAGAGAGGAGGGGAGAAAGGGGGAATAGAAAGGAGTTGGAGCAAAAAGAGTTGGGTATGACCTATTATTTATGAATGGTTCGTCATCAAGTAATTGCTTTGAAACAAATAATAAAAGGAGGGACTGGACTTTGAGATAAGTCTAGAAACTGAGGTAAGCAAAGCAAAGACTATTGACTATGGCACCCTCTTCACTACTAACTAGCAAAGGTAAGTAGATTATCATTGAAGACGCCCAGGTTTTTTTTCTATTTCATGAGTGTTCTCTGAACTGTAGTAAATGAACATATTTGAGCACATCCTGTATTTTCATTGCCTGATTTCTTTGATAGGATAAGGATTATTAAAAATAATTATATTCAATAGAAAGATTAGGAACCATGGGATTATTGTAGTCATAACGCCATAGTCACTTTGGGTCCCAGAAATTTAGACTGAGGTATGTCAGAAATTCAAGGATGACAGGAAAAATATTTTATTGTTCTTCAGGATATTCTAACAACCTAGCTTTCTTTAAATCTTTTTAGGAAAAAGAAATATTTTTCTCTTATTTCTTCTATGTGAACCTCACTTCAATGTTTCATTTTTTACCATCCAATATAGTACAAAGAGGTTTTATATTAAATCACTTCTGGGGTAGTTGATCTTTTTATTAGCAACTGATTTATGATTACCTCTAGGTCTAGATCCAATTTATTGTTACCAGGGTAGAAGATCACAGAACAAAAGTGAGAGAAATGTATACAGAAACAACTTCCTGTGTCTAGTTTCCAGAGAAAGAGGTGATAAGCATGGCTGGTACCTAGAAGTTTGAAAACTACTTTTCATGACAAAAAAACACAAATATATTCTTCTTTCCTAGATTAAAATTCATATAATCAGCATCTGTCATAGACACATGAGATAAGGATATAATTATACAATCTTCGTTATACAATTTCAGGTGTTTTTGGAACAAACCTTGTTAGAATGAGATGCCAGTCTTTAGATTGCATGTATTTAATTGTAACTCTTTGATATATATTTTCATATATTTTATAATTCTTGCTTCTCTACAAAGTGCTGATCCAAAGTTAGCTTATAAAGAGTAAAGTCAACACCTAGATAAGTGAGAAATAAAGAAGCATATTATCATTTTACAAGACTATATTAAGGCTTTTGTATGGCAATAGGAAAGTGTACAATACCACAAGTTAAAAACATCACAATTTAAGTGGTATGATTTTCTTACATTGTGTTTTTCTGTAAGCCAGTGATTCTCAAAGTGTGTGCCAGGGTGCACTGGTGCACCCTAGAAGATTTCTAGGTGCACCCTATGGTAATCCAGAGAAATATGTGCCTGTTGGGGACCAAAAAACCAAGGTTTTGGGAGTTTAGATTTTTGGGGGACAGAGGTGTAGGGAATTGGCTATAAGCTGACAGTCTGCCCAAACCCCACCTCACTTGCCTGATTAGGTTGCTAAAGGCTGTTAAGCTGTGGTGCTGGATTGTTTACACTACCCCCCATGTTCCCCAAAAAGACTGAAGGCAAGTTTCTTCTATCCTTTGTTTGTTATAAAATTAAGATGATATGTATGGTGGGAATTTTTTGCACTGGGTAAAATTCTTGAGTTGCCTTGGAAACATGAACAAAGATCTCATTGATTTGCTAATATCCCACCTTGCCCTATAAATAAAACAAGATATGGTTTTGGGACATGCTTTGTTTTTGCCAGTAGCAATTACAGGGCCCTCCTGACCCTGTATTTTCTTAATTCTGCATATTTTCTTAATTCTGAAGCCGTTCCTACTTGGGACCCAGAATTACTAGCTACGCTGTTTCGCAGCATGTGCCCAGATATAAAAATAAATATAGTTACTCTATTACACCATTTCATTATGAAAATACTGGTCTTTGTGTTGATACATCATTATTATATTTATTATTAACACATCATTATATTATTTTTAGATAAACACACCCAAATAAAATGGATAGATTTCTCAAAAAGAAGCGTGATATTGAAGAATCCAATTCTGGAAGTGAGCAAAAGTTAAGTGTAAATAAAATAGGACTTGAAGGCTGACAGGCAGAATTTAATTTATAGCATTTTTCATCACTTAACACTAAATAATATGATTGGATTAGCAACCCATTCATGGAAGCTTCAAGTGATTTTGGCTTAACATTAATAGAAGAATAACTGGCAGCTATATCCTCTGATCATGGCTTGATGATTAAACATAAGGAATTGTTTCTTGAAGCCTTTTAGATTTCTATAAAAGAAGAATATGTGGAAATATCTAAAAAAGTTTTGAACATTTTACTACAACTTTCAACATCCAATTTATATGAATTAGAATTTTCTACCCTCAACACAATTAAGAGTAAAAAGAGAGGAATTCTTCAATGTATTGATGAGGAAATGAGAGTTTGCCTTTCAAATATATGCACAAACATTGAAGAAATCGCTAGGACACCTCAGGCTCATGTTTCTCCTAAACACAAGATGAAAAACTTAACACATTTGTGCTGAGACCTGCTGAATTTACTAAATCTTACTAAGAATGTATCTATATATATAAAAAGATAACTTTTTTGTTTTTTTATTTTTTAACCCCTCTTTTTTAAGAATTCTAAAAAGCATAACTCAAAAAATGAAACATAAAAATGTTTTTTAATGTCAGAATAAATTTAATTTTGTTGTATTTATTTTGTTTAATTACCATAAAAGCACGGTTGAACTTTATATTTTTTCTTTAATATAAATATTTGACTTAATTATAACATATTTCTCAGAAATTTGTATATAGTACACCTACAATTATTTGTAGGATTTTAAATGTGCCCTGACTTCAAAAAGTTTGAGAACCACTGCTGTAAGCCAATGCTACTGCCAGCTACAGTGGCAGGAATTAAGACTGAGGTTTCTCATCACAGTCTTCCCAAGGGCTAGCTATTTGGCTTTGAAAAAAAAATATCACTTGACTTTTCTCTTTTCTCATTTGTGAAATTGACCAAATATTTTTACAATCTTGTCCCTCTCTAAAACTATGACTTACCTATTAATAATCTAATTTTTTAGATGCCTAAATATACATTTACCTTTTGGTCCTGAAATTCTTTAGGTATCAGAAATATACTTTTAATATGTGCAAATTTAAGAAAATATTTTATGGCTACATGATTGAAATAACCATGTTCTACCAATAATCAAAGGCAAAAAATACCCTTCCCATTTGTGAGTAAACTAGTGTGCAGATGTGTTATAAGAATTAAAAACAACCTAAAGACTTTAATCTTATAGACTGGAGGTACTGGATGTGATTGAAAATATAACGAGCCTGAATTCAGTCTGTATCATCCACTAAGCTGACTACTAATCCTAAAATGTTAAAGCATGCAGGTTTTACATTGTTTTCTTTACAGAAAAAAAAAATGTGTGCATTTAAAAATCATTCACTTATAACTGATAAAAAGACTTGAGTTTTCAGTGTACCCCAAGGTGCTTTTTACGATAAGGCTGAACTGCAAAGTACTTTAGGAGAGGATCTTTATATTAGGTCTTATGGGTGAGTACATTGTGTCACTATGATTTATAGTAACTAAACTCTACCTGGGGAGAAAATGGGTCTTTGAGGAGCTGCAGTATTATTTTCGAGAATCAGTTTGGGGTTGCTAATCAGAAATTGTCAAAATGTGTTGCTTCAGTTCCATGAAAATGTACCCGGCTTACTTTACCAAACTAGCAGTAAGCACGATAACATCTCTGGTTCATGCATAGCTGCTTATAATTTTCCAAGTGGTTTTAACTTGACTGAAGATAATTTAAATATGAGTGACATTCCTGGTTAAAGTATCCTATAGGTAATTATAGATGGTTGAATAAATTCACTATAAAATACCATGTGGCACTAAATCTGAGACGACTCATTTATCAAGTATTAGAAAGAAAAACACACTAAATCCCTGGCCTTAAACAATTTATACTTTAGTACATGGGTCTGTAAAGTGCCAGACTCAAAAGAAATATATTTGGTTTTCTGGACTGTATCATTTCTGTTGTAACTATTCAACTCTGCTATTGTTAACCTGAAACAAGGATAGGCAATACATAAACAGTTTGGTGTGGGTTTGTTCCAATAAACATTATTTTTAAAAATAGGCCATGGGTTAGATTTGGTCCATAGGTTGTAACTTGCACTAGTAGTTTGCCTTACTGTAAATAGCAAGAGTCACATATGATATGAAAATAAATCAAATAAAAAAGAAAGCTAAACCAAGCACAGAAAATAAGAAAATAGTTTATATAAAAAAGAAATGACATAGGAATTCAGAAGATGAGATTTCTGTGGGTAGAAGAAATTCCTGAGATTATGTAATTTTCAGTTTTTCTACAAATTCTCTTCACCTGATTTCATAAGTAGCT